>NC_142380.1:14445000-14782500 GCF_059441005.1 Hippichthys cyanospilos
CTAACATACGTTATATAGTCAAGGAAGGTGGAGAGTGGTGGCAAACTGTTAGAGCAGAGGCAGTTAAATTCAGTGACAAGATTGTCCCTCAGTTTGCGGTCCATCAGAGAGACAGTCAGGTCCTCCTCGGCTGAGGACAGCAGCTTGCCGTAGTCTGTACTCTCAAGGTGCAGCTTCATATCTGCGAGAGAGAGGGAAGCTCAGCAAAACAATGCACAATTCTTAGCACTGCTTAAAACACACTTACCTTTATTATTATTTGAAACGACCCTCAGCTCAAGTATTAATAATATTGCACATGCTAACATATACCAAAGGGATATACCTGGGACAAAAAAATACTAATGAGCTAAACGCATATAAGGCAGCACTATATAACATGCTAACATTAGCCAGCATATTATCCACAGTCAAAAGTTGTTGGGTCAACAAACAAACTAATTTTGGCCATATTATCATAAATGTTAACATTCATACTAAAAAGTACAAATTACAGATACTCGTGGGCCAGATTTCACAGAGAGACAGAACAACGTGTGTTTCGATGACAGTGACTGCTCTCAACTCAAAACTGTTCTCTTCCTGTCATAGCCTTAAAATGTATTAATGTGCATTAAATGCCTTGATGTAACCCCAGGGGGACTTGCACTCTCATTTGAGAACAGCCGAGCTATTGGACTTTTGTTTGACAAATATATATGGTTGAGTTGAGAATACAGTATTTGATTCTCTTTTGTTTTATGTGTTGAGAACCACTGGTCTTTATTCAACAACCCACCTCCCTCAGGGCTATTGAAGGATCTCTGCATTATGTAACTGTCAGGGTTATCCTTAAAAGTAGCCTAAGACAAGCCCAGCTGCTAAACAGCAAAATAGTAACTCAGACCAGCCAAGATTGACTCTTCTCCGCCCAGGCAAAGGGAAAAAAGCTTGGCGCACATACTCATGCGTTGCCAATAGCGTTTTCGTCGCTCAAGCGTCCCTGCCTGCTTTTTATTCATTCAGCAAAGCATCGCACATGACAAGACATAACAAAAAGAGCCAGTCGGGCGCCACCAACAGCTGGGCCAAGGTCCCAGCTCACACTTTCCTGCGCCAACAGCTTTATCGAAGGACTGGGGCGAGATGACTGCACACATGGATAGCAATGCACACTATTCTAGACAAGAAATAAGCACATAATGATAACAACCTAATATATGATTCCCTTCACAGTAACTGCGTAAAACCGAGAACAGGTGCAAAGGAGTACTACTACAAAGGTATGTTTTATTAAGTTGCAGATTTCCAGCAATCGGGGTCTCAAGATCATTTCCCTCCAGATAAGTGGGTGTTCATAGAAATTAATTTTGCAAAATTTCTGCCGATTAAAGCTACTCAACCACCGCGCTTGAATCCATTGGGACAACTAACATTTCTTTGGTTTTGTTTCACTGATCAAAGACTGAATGACTTCTAGAAATGAAATTAATGTGATATATGAGTCCCCCTTGAGCATATTAAAGCAACCACAGCAATGAGATCCAAAATAAACACAGCTGTTCTTATTTGTTTCTGGTACAAAATGACTGAAAGCAGCAAAGTGTTGAGATGTCTTGCTCTCACCTTCAAGTGTGTCACACTGGGCCAAATTGTGATAGTCAGTCTGTGTAAGGAGCCCGGCTTTAAGTCCGCGCACCAGACCCTCCAGATAACCATGGTCGATGTTGAAAGTGAGCTCTGAAAAGTCTGCCATCTTCCATGGAGTTCAAATGATGTTCCCCTGCACGGGTGATTTTGAAAGGATCTTCTCTCTGATTCAGACTCTGACTAACATTCATGAGTTCACATTCAGCCTGACAAGATTTTCCACATTTGGCCTGAAATGTTTTTGTTGTTTTTCCCCCACATTTCTCAGAGGGTTAATTTGTGAGGGTAACAGAACCTGAACATCAAGATGCATGATTAAGGTGTGTATTCATCAGAATAGTTTTTTGTAATAAGAAAATAAATTTCAAATTTAGCTTCTTAATTTTTCGTTGGGTCTTTTCATTTTTGTGCGCCTCCTTTTTGTTAAGCCTTTATTAAGACTAATGGGTCGATTACGGCATAAAGGGCAGATGATTAAACAAACTTTCATTTTGTCCCCTCCCATTATTTTGAAGTTTTTAAAAAAAAAAAAATCTTTAACCTCTAAATGGGCCCTTACGTAGCCTTGATAAGCTGTAAAACAAATGTGTGAAAGATTATCAACATTTTTAGATTCAATGGTTAAGGATGTGAGATGAGGCAAAACGTGCATTTGCACGGTATCTAAGGTAGTTTAATAATTAGTAGGTAATTAATACAATATTGAATTGCACTTATTACCGTAAACTCCTGACTATAAGCCACTACTTTTTCCCACGTTTTGTAATGTGAGATTTATTAATGACTGTTTTCTGGAGCGCTTCAAAAAGCTACATAGGTATGCCACATTTGTCCAACGAAATTACTGAACATGTGGACCAGTGAAAATGTCCAGATCCACCAACATAATGAATATTCATCAACTTGCAGTTCAAGGCGTAACTTCATGTAAAATGGAGGCTAAAAGTTTGACTCCGCCCAATAATCATTTGACTCCGCACATAGTCTATGGACATTCTATTTATTTTAATTTCACTTAAACTATTTTCTCTGTGATTTGTGAATAGTATTTTTTTCAAACTCCTAAATTCAGCATTTAAAAAAAATCACAAACTATAGACCGCCCCAAATCGAAATACAAACTTCAACCAGCCAGTTTTTGCGTTCTCTGCTGGGCTAATGTGGTACTGCAGCCATCATTGTCATTTTAATGTGGAGAACAACTTTCAACTACAGCTCTTGAACCCAATGCGCAATCAGAACCAAGACTTTCTTCTGTTTCCCAACTGTTCTGTTCATCAGTAAGCTAGAGCGGGCATGTCAAATTTATTTTGGCTCAGTGGCCGCATGGGGGGAAATCTATCCCCAAGAGGGCCGGACAGTTAAAATCATGATATTGTTGTAAAAAACAATTAGTGTTATTTAAATGTACATTTTTGCTCTGCACAATGGCCTGGACTCAAATACCCCCCAAAGGGCAGGGCTCGTCACTAAATATTGTTTAAAAGTAAATTATAGAAATAAAATTCCAGTAACTTCCTTTTGGGATCACAGTATAGCATTTTTCCTTAAATTGAATGAAGCGAATGGATTTTGTTTTCTGTTGTTCAAAAAATACACAATTTATATACAATACTTAATAAATAAACAACTAAACACAAAAAGACAAATATCCAGAGGAAGGAACATTCCTCAATCAAAATCTGTGATTTACAACTTTGAGAATTGCAACGACTTGACCAGAATAAAATGGTGCTGTAGTGTCTCATTTTGGACACTGAGTGTCACGTACGTTGAAAAAAAAGGTGAGTCGTAAATAAAGTATTGTAAAAATGAAATATAACACTGATTATCTATAATACAACTGGGACAAAAGCTGAATGTTTGGTAATGACCCAGATGGTGACCCCTGCCCATTGGAAATCTCTTTAGGTTGATTCTTCTATTTTTTTTGTTTGTTTGTTTTTTCACGTGCACAGCATCGGTTTTGCGCCCCACTTAGTTTGGAACGTTTCATTTTGTTCATTTAATTTCTCCGGGGCGGATCTGAACTGGCGCTACCGGGGCTGCGCGGGTGTGGGGGTGCCCCTGGTGGCAGGGCGGTGTGCGGTGGTGCCAAACCATTATGCGCCCCCAGTTGGCTTTCGCCCATGGGAAAATGCACAGGGTGCCCAACACAATTGCCGGGCCCGCTGAGGAGTAGCAGGATAAAGCTCAATGCTAATGCTAATGCAAACGTCGTTCCTTTTCATGTCAGTGAAGCGATGAGCAAGCTATCTGTCACTTTGGCCTGTATATTGCAGACTTGACTTGAAACATTTAGAACTTACTGATGTATGATTTGACGTGTATTATGGTGCTCTAGACAAACAGTCTTAACGGTTGAATAAAATGTATTAAGTAATTAACAGAATATAAAATCTCATGCAGGCACACGCTGAGAAGTTGTTCTTACAGCATAGCTACAGCATAGCATATCAATGACATAATTTAGAATACAGCAAATATCCTCTGCTACAGCAATATACTCACTTGACACATACTGTAAACATTCTCTATTGGAGGGTTTTATATGTGTTTTATTTTATACATTGGATACAAGTCCATATGCTCTAGTTCAAATGCCAAATTTGCGTGAAATTAAAAGCTTAAAGAAAAAAAAAGAAATTGCCAATAATGTGAAGGAAAACCTATAACTAATGAATTTTGATTCAAATGTAAAAAATAAAAAACAACAAAAAAAGAAATGATGATATAAATGAACTATTATCATAATAAACTTACTAAATGTGCACATAAACATAATTCAGTATGTGACTTTGTTTGGAAAGAGTGTGTTTCTTCGTTAACACAAATAATAATAATAAAACTCCACATATTTCCAAACATGTGTTTCTGAGATTTCGAGCTTGTTTTTGCCAAATTTTGAAAACAAGGTTGCATGTTTTGATGATAATTCAAAAAGTTTTGTTTGACACAAACAAGACTCATCAACAAAAGAACTTTATACTTGTAGTGAAGCATGGTGGCGGCAGCATTGTGCTTTGGCGCTGTTTTTCTTTAGCTGGGGCCTTAGTCAAAGTGGAACGAAGCTCCAATTACCAATCAGTGTCAGTGTAAAAACATTCTGGCTTCTACGAGAGAGAAAAAAAAAGTATGAAAACGGTCTTTAGAAAAACTGGACTTTAATCAGGGTTAAACATAGACATTTTAAATGGTGATTTTAAATCATGCTGAAGTGGGTTAGCCTTATTTTTGGTCATTTTGTTGCCAAGTTCAGGCTAGCGGATCTAAGAGTGGGAGCACTGCCGCCCTGTGAGTGTGGTCACGGCCGACTTAAAATATGGCCAATCAAAGCAGCTTCTATCGTTGTCTTTCAATGTGAGCGTTGACATGGCAGGAGCACATCTGACCTGTGAAGTAGGCACCAGTAGCCTTCTTTATTTCATAACACACAGACTTGGCATTTCAACTGAATTGTGTGGATTTTTTTCCCCCCATCCATTGTCCACCATCACATCATCAAATCCAACAGCGTCCCTATAAAATCAGCACAATATAGTTTAATCATGAGCTTCGTCTGATTTCCTCTTTCTGTAGGCAGCATGGTTTATTTGACAGTCATGCATGAAATTTTCCCCTTCCTCGTGCACGGAGGTTTCATTTTCCAGCAGCGGCAGATGGCGTTGAAGAATCGACAATGGCAAAAGGAGCAGGGGCCGCAGCACGGATCACTTGAGGAGCAGCTCTCCCTCTGTTGGCTGCAATGCCGCATGGGCACCGTGACCACTGACTTACATTTCTGAAAAATCACACAAAATGGCTTGTAGGTATTCTATGTTTGAAAAAAATCTTTCTAACACTGTAACAAGGGTGGTTTTCTTCACCAAAATCCTTCTTAACGTTTGGTTGTCACTCTTTTTCTTGACTGTTGTCACTCTTTTTCTTGACTTTTAATCCAAAATTCTTTTTCAATGAATATATGACAGTATCTCACCAAAGTAAATACTGTAAACTCCTCAAACTTATTATACTGTCTTTTCACAGGATAACATGGAGAAAATCTTTTTTTTTATTTTAAGGTAGCCACTGTATAGCTTATATAGCCTAATAGTTTGAAAGCAAATGTCTAAAATGCAAGCAATAGAGGTGATAATCTTAACCATCACAACAAATTGCCTTACCCTTACTCTAACCTCAACCAAAATCCAGTTCAACGCTACACTCTAAAAGTGAGTCTTGACCCTCAAAAGAGGTCTGATTTAAAATGGTTTCCATAAGTGCAAGAGGTCCCAGCAAAAACAGTAAAACCTGGGATTACATTCCCACCATGTTGCAAAAACTAAGGGCACACACACACACACGTTAGCCAATTTGTTGAACATTTCCTGCATTCTTCTATTTTCCTACGTTCTAAAGAGAATGATTGAATGTTTTTTTTTTTACTTGACTTTTTCACATGTCAAAATGTCGCAATGCTTGGCACATTTAAGAACATTCCTAATGTACCACAGTTTTTCAACCCATATATTAAAATTAACAACATTTCAGAAGAAAACCACACCTAATGTCCCAACACATAACACCGAAAACATGACATGACGTGTGATGGGTATGTAATCGCAATGTTTTTTCTTGTTGTTGTTGTTTTTTTTAAATGATGATGAATTATGATGAAAATATGAAATGGGTAGTCTGAAAGTTTCTTTTTGGTGAACGGCTCATGACTAAACGGCACTCTATAAAAGAGCAAAAAGTTCCATCACAATCCTTCAGTCTTATAATTTGAAAATGAGAGTGCCCTGCTTTGTTTCCCCTCCACAATTTCTCAAATGAATAGTGTCTTCCCCAAAATTCAAATAAAGCGATTTAACCTGGGGGTGTCAATCTGATCTTTGACTTTGACACATCAAAGACAAAGAAATGAAAGAAAAAACACTAGGAGGTTAAAACCAACCATGCATTAATTTCTAAATGTTTGTAAAAGGGAACTATCACTTTACACTCAGAACCTGGACAATCATTGACGTGGGTTAACCTGGATTAGTTGAGATTAACTCCTACACCCACCGCAAATCAACACCAACCACTAATAATAGATACATACATTAAGGTTGGTCTACTGTATTTCAGTTTGGTGAACAATTTTTGCACACACATATATATGACATGGCATTTACTCACAATTGATATTGGTGAGTGAGTGAGTGAGTGAGTGAGTGAGTGAGTGAGTGAGTGTATACGTATAACAAAATATCAAAACATACAGGGCTGCGACGCTCTGTTGGGGTTAAGATCTTTTGTCTTGCAAATAGTGGTCTTGTCTTCACTTCTTTCCAGGCTGTGGAAGAGAACAAAAACATCAACCAAACAACCGCCAACCAAACCCAACAACCAAAAAAAAGGTTAATATCATTATATTTTGTATCGCTATTTTTGAGTTGGCAGGATTAACAATTTAGATAAGTACATAAATCTGCTTATCTATTTGGCATGTCAGATAGTGATGATGACTTTTAGGGTTTTTTGACAAATTCATATTCAGCTGTGTCAAAAAAATAAAACACTGAAACTTCAAATCATTTTATTGTTGCAACCGTCGTTTTTGCATTTGCGTCTATGCTTACACGTATATTGCCTCGCATTTGTCTCGTTTCCGCCCCACCCTCTCTCCCCCATATCCCTAACAGTATGTTATCCAATATACGGTGAAAAAATGTGTCTAAAAGTACCATAACTTGTCATTTTAATATCACACACTATGTGTTATAATTGGACAGCCATGAGATATGTATCCACCAGCGTCAGGGGTAAACTGATAATCGTCTTTTTGTATAATTCACCAAAATTTAAGTAAAAAAAAGTGAGGTTGATCTATACTATGAGAACTACGGTAAATTGTGAAAAGTTTTGTGCTGACTTTCTCATGGGGATACCAATTTCCTCGGATAATTCCATTAACTACTGAGCATTTTTTTGTTTTGCTTTAATGTTCTTTTAATGAAGTTGAAGGTGAACCTGGATCAGCCCACAAGGGAGAGAATGTCTCGAAGGTAATGTAGCGCGATCGCTTAAGCAAACTATCGAGAGTCCAGAACTTAAGTCTTATTACATGTGACCTTCAGGTCTCGTCTAAGTAAGGCAGGAGAAAAACAGAAACAGAATGAAAGATTGATATCACCCACTGGAACGAAAAACTTAAGTGATGCCATATGAAATGTACTGAGATAATATCCTGCCTGCAGCCAACCAAACAATCACCATGTCCACTGGTAATACTCTGTCTAACGACTTTTTTGTCCACACATCCAGTAAAAATCAATGAATGAACTTTGACTTGACTTTCATCTCCCTGTCGACAAAAAAAAAAAAAAAAATCTGATTATGCAGTTTCTTATGGATCCACTTTTACCACTCATATAGTCCCATTATCCCATCAGTTTAGTGATTTTTTTTTGTGTGTAATGAATGCCAAGTCATGAGAGTTTTCGACTATTACTTAAAGTGTTCATTAATGAAGAATGTATGTTTAATGTTGCAGACCATAGAAAGGATTTATCTTAGTGTATCACCAGCATCTCATCAGATTTGAGGTCTTTGACTGATTTTTGAGTTGGCGTTTTTCACTGCTCCATGTGTCATCAAACAACACAGTCGATACAAAGGAATGACATCAGTGATGCTAACTTGTACCTGATGTGCTTACAACACATTGGCCCAATCAAGTCTTCCAACAAATGGAGGAAATACCTTTCATCAACACTTCATCAGTTACCACAGATGTTCCATCAATATTTTCTCAGGCACCTTGGAAAACAGCTTTTGCGACTAGAAACCATGTCATCACATTAGAGATACAAATTTTGCTTCCTATTTATTGTATGCATAAAGGGGATATCAAGTGTTTTTTTTTGTTTTTTTTTTAAACAGTAAAACATTATATTGTAAGCCAGTGGTGTCAAACTAATTTTATTTTGGGCCGCATTGTAGTTATAGTTTCTGTGAGAGGGCCGGAATGACTGTGAATTTAAATACGGTACATTTTAAGTGTGTTGATCACACATTTAACACAAGATTTGATCAAAAACTGTTCAAAAGAGATTTGTAGAATAAGAAAATGTTTTTCTTCCCCCAAATTTTTAAAAGTTAAAGACAACTTTTGGTATTTTAGTCAGAAACCTGAAGTCACATCAGCATTTCAAGGACCACAAAAAGTGAGGTGGTGGGCCGGATATGGCCCCCGGGCCTTGACTTTGACACCTGTGTTGTAAGCATTCTGATTACAGTGTTTCCTCCGTAGCTTTGGTTTGTATCTCAAATAACAATTGAAATTTGCAAAACAGTACGAAAATTAATAGAGTGGCTGTAAGCGCTACAAAAATGCAGCAAAAAAAAGGATGCAATCACAAAACTGAAAGCAAAGCAAACTCACAAAAAACAAAGGCAAAAAATAATAAATAAATCCACCCATCCATCTCATTTCTATGGCCGGCTTGCTGGTGCCTATCCAGTCCATTGCAGGGGGACACCCTGAACTGGTTGCCAGCCAATTGCAGGGCACACAGAGACGAACAAGCATTCACGCACCCAATCACAACGAAGGACAATTTAGAGCGTCCAATACACATGCGATGCATGTTTTTGGAGTGTGGGAGGAAGCCAGAGTGCAAGGAGAGAACCCATGCAGGCTCGGGGAGAAAATGCAAACTCCACGCAAGAAGGCCAGAGCGAGCTGGATTTGAGTTTGAGTCTGCAAACAAAAAATACAAACACAATAAATTAAATAAAAAAATACTGCCTCCCACAAAATAGGATGCAAACGAAAACAAAATGGATGCATACATAAAACAAAACAACTGCACAAGAAAAAGAAAAATGCACTCAGATGACACCACAATACGGACTTTGCGCCATTAGTAGCACAGGACTGAGAATTACTGAACAGTCAGTCACACTACAGGAGATGCAAAAGAAATGTTAGTAGTTATTTAAAAAAAAGAGAGAGGGGTTGGGAGAGAGAGACTGAGGATGGGGTTGGTTTTGCATTTTATTTCCCCCTCATTGGTATATAAAATTATCATTTAGAAAGTGCATTTTATATATTGGTGGGTTGTTTGCTTTTTTTTTTTTTTGCACTGGTTTTGATGTAAGTTTTGTTCTTGTGATTGCAGCTTTTGCTTCAATGAAAAGTATTTTTATCCAATCTCTTATAATCATCCACATACATGGTGTGTTTTTTAATTCAGAATAATAGTCATTAAAAACGTCGGTATCAGTTTTACTAAAACACATCTCCAGAGTTAACTGTTGTACTGATGACAAAGACAGCAATTTGAGTGTTATCCGTTTAAATTGACACAAACACGTCATTCTGATGACATTAACACATTCAATGATACAAAATATTGACTCTTGAGAGCGGTGCTGTTTCCAATTTTTTGTTACTTTGTGACCAGACAAACACATGGCTGCTTTGTTTTTACCCATTATCACTTCCCGGATATATCAAGTACAGTGTAGTGTTTCTTAGAATTATGAAAGAGCAATGTCTTTCCAAGTATGAATGACATCAATTCACTTTTAACATGGGACCAGTTTTGCTACTTTCAGACATGTTTATTATTGTTATAGATAGATAGATAGATAGATAGATAGATAGATAGATAGATAGATAGATAGATAGATAGATAGATAGATAGATAGATAGATAGATAGACAGATAGACAGATAGACAGATAGATAGATAGATAGATAGATAGATAGATAGATAGATAGATAGATAGATAGATAGATAGATAGATAGATAGATAGATAGATAGATAGATAGATAGATAGATAGATAGATAGATAGATAGATAGCATTCTGACCTGCATCAATGTCCTGAAGCCTCATCTTTTTCTTGGCATCCACAACATAGCATAAGGTGAGAATGAGCAGCAACAAACAGATGTATTTTCCTTTTGGTCCTAATTTTTTCATGATAGCGTGATCCATGGATACGATCCGTGCCACAAATGATTCTAAAGCAGTAAAAAAATTGCAACTCTCTTGCTGCTGGTTACTGTATGAAGAGTTTTTGACTGCTTTGAGGAGATTTAACTTAGCCTTGACCAGACTTTTAGGCTCCACCCACCCGCTTGACAGGGTTCAAGGAATCGTACTTAGTGAAGGACACATGAACAATATGAAATGGGAACTGGGCCTGTTTTGTGCTTATGAAAATAAAACATGGTCGCTGGAGACGCTGACTTGAAGATCTTGGTTTTAAGTGCTCCATTTGTTTTTTTCTGTATCCTTAAATCCCAAAGGAATTAAAACAAAATTGCCACTTTCTGAGAAAGCAGTTTTACAGGTAACGTGCATTTTCCTAGTTGCATTGGGGTGTGTAAGATGTAAATTACAGAAAAAAGAAATCCAAGCTTTGTTATGCTATGATAAAATATTACTTACATTTGTAGACATCCCAAACTATTAAATTAGAAATATCTCAGGGCCGAATGCAGTTAATCTTTAAGGATTAATCTTCAGTTTTCCTTTGGACAGATTTGACAAAAGTTAAACACAAACAAAGCATGTCCAAGGAAGAACATGCTTCCAATTCCAGTTCAAAGGTTTCTGAAGGAAGATTAATGGAGAATCAAATCCAACAGTAGGCAAGACGGTTTGCAAACGTTCATTCCGCTTCAAAAATGCCATGCCCCTCTTGTTACAACACGGCGCTGGCATAGATTCCCGATGACCTCAGCGGGTCATGGCAGCCCATACAAAGCAATGACAGTGAAATGATTTAACTTGAATGTGACTTGAATTGCATTTCTTGTTGGCAACTACACCACATGACACTTTTGGGAAAAGACATTTGGAGATTCTTTGCTGGCTGCTTGACAACAATTCCAATAGACTTTGCTTTATTTCAACAGAGGTAATAAAAATATCAGGTACTTTCAACAAGACAGAATACTGGAAAATTCAATGCAAGACAATGATTACAAACAACAGCTTTTTGATTCATCCTCTGACAATAAAGAGCTGCCTTCCCTACTCTAAAAAGTATATCAATCTTTCCAAACATGAGGCCAAACAAGTGCCATAAGATCAAAAACAAATGTTAATCAATCATCTTTTTGTTTTTCATGACATGAACCATCTGTACTTTCGTCAGTGTCTTTTATGGGGCTGTCTCTAATACAACCGACTAAAGATATTGTATATTCACAAGCCTAACATTGTAACCCCTATTCTTTTCTTGTTTTTCAAATGACCTGTATATCATTCTATCAAAATCATTATTTGATTTTTATCAAATCAAAGTTATGACTTGGCACCAGCCCAGGTAGTTAAGACAAAAGTTAGCTCGACCATTTCGTACATTTCCGAGGAAGCACTATACTAAAAAATGGGGAGAACAATGCCATGAAATGTTTAAATATAAAATCAATCAGATTCAGTCATTCAAATTCAGATAGCACAGGTGTTCACTTCATGTGTAGATTTTGTTTGGAAATGCAAAACTAAAAGACTGATGACTAGTCAATATAGTCAATTTAATATAGAACTGGAATGTTTTTACAGTAAATTTTCTGTCAACATCACTCTCTTCACTCATTCACTGCCATCGATGACTAAAGATGTCCTATTTTGACTTATTTTGTATTGTTTTGGTTTTACACTTTTACTGTTCTGCAATTGAATGAGTTTTCAGTTCAGACTTATGGGATGTTGCAAGAAGTGTATATCTTTCGCCAAATTAAAAATCTTAAAATTAACCAACATATTTTTCGACCTGTGTGTGTGTGTGTGTGTGTGTGTGTGTGTGTGTGTGTGTGTGTATGTATGTATATATATATATATATATATATATATATATATATATATATATATATATATATATATATATATATATATATATATATATATATATATATATATATGCATGATCTCAATTTTTTTAAGTAATTAATCACAAAATGTTCCATGATTAATTGCAAGATATGTCTTAAGTGCTTGGTGAGGATTTATTTTCCCAACACTCTGTAGTGATGAGAAAACAAAGCCTCATGAACCATTTGTGAGGTGAGGTGTGAGGTGCTGCATATCTCATTGTCCGTAGCTATAACAAACATGGCCGCCTCTGGAGAAGTGCCACCCCCCATGTCATTAAGAATGCATTCATTTGTTTTTGAAATTTATAATCATTTAATTTATTCCTTTTGAATGAAAAACGGTCTAAATCTTACACAGTGTCTCTTTAAAGGTACGATTCAGATCCTTAAACACTAATTACTCAAGTTTACCTTCAGCACTCTAACTAGTAATGAGATCTTTTTTCCAATGATGATGCTCGTTTTTCCACAGTTTATCAACATGCCATCAATATTTTCAGAAGTTCTTTCACATTCTAGTAGTGTGTCAAGGAATGCTTGTTAGAGTGCGTGTGTGTGTGCGGATATGTGTGTGTGTGTGTTCGGATTTGTGTGTGTACTTAGTACCTATCTACCTAGGCTGTATTAAAGAAGGTTGACCCTTGTGAGGATAAGCGGCTCTGGAAAATGGATGGATGGTGCAACCTAGTGGCTGCTAACCCGAAATGCAACTTCTGGTCTTCAAAGTATGAGTACTGTACAAGAAAGCCAATTTTGGTGAGAGGTGAATTTTCGGTGTGATGTAGCTGGGCAGATGGGCGGAATAAGGTTATGGAGTTCAAACGGCTTGGTCTTTGGACGAATGGATGTCGAACGGCCGGACGACTTGCCAGTTTGACAAATCCAGGAAAAATATAGAGACATTGTTTTCAAATGAATTGATTTATTGCCATTTGGGATCACATTTGAAAACGAGAAAGAAATTAAGAAAGAAAAATGTGATAGCAGGTTCCCTCAAAATTGGCCGCATACAAAGTCCACCTTGCGCTTTTCTTGGCCCCATCTATTAGACAGCTAGGAATTCCGCACAAACACATTGGCCTCATCCAAGAAATAGAAATGATGGTTCAAGTGCAATGCGATTTCGTCGCTATTGCGGTAAAACTTTAATCGATTGTATTTTGAGTTGTGATCATCAAGCTCTCATTAACTTTTACTAACTTCTCTAGTATTGTGCTAATGTCTCATTGTGGTAGTGCTGTCAATTTAACTCTACTAAGAGAGCTCGGTCAGAGAAGACAAAGACATTCCATTCCAGAAGAAACGCCATTCTTTCGCGAAAGAGCTTGCTCCGTCATCAGCAGTCAAACAAGAATTAAAGCCCAAACATGTGCCATGGTAACAGCATTTTTGTAGGTAATGTGGACTTTTAGTGTTTTGCGTTCTGAGTGACTCGCCCTCTGATGGTAATGATGTTGCCCACACTGAGATCTCCAACCTGCGACCCAATTTCCAAAAAAGGAATGCAATTTTGCGAAGGTAATTGCGTAAATACTGACGCGCTGAACATATGTAAACTACAGGTTTGCCAACGAAACAATACGCTTCACACTTATAAAATGAACCAACTCTGTAACCATAGAAACACAAAGTGAACCCTGTATTGCTCTTCATGAGCAAGGAAAGTTGATTAATTGCTAACAAAACAACTACTATGGAAAAATACTTCCTGTGACACCCCTGTTGAACTCGCCTTTAAATGAAATATCCATCAAGCTATTCAATATTTGGAGCACCTTATCTTCATTAGGGTCGCAGGCCTGCTGGTGCCTATCGCAGCTGTCTATGTACAGTAGACCACTCTTCACAGAGCTGCCTTCAAATTAATAAACTTTTTTTTTTTTAATTAATTACACTTGTACACATTCTGCTTTCAATGGAGAGGCTCATCCTGTCGGCAGCTGGGACATTCAATGCAGCTTTCATCAAGGTAAATATTTGACAAATTGGAACATGACAACAAATCAACTCCAACATACAATATCTACTGCTGCATGTATAATGTGGCGTTAGAATCTAAAGATTTAGAAAGAGTACAAATGCATCCAATGAAGGGGAAAATATTTTAAGTTGGCATCAACACATGAACATTTCATCACTTTTCATCAACATTCACCGAATCCATCTTTTACAGTATCAGTAAAAAAAACAAAAAACGAAACAGTTGAACTAGATAAGATACATGACGCCAACGACTACGTAGTATTTTGGGACGTCCGTGGTGATTCCTCGCAGGTACCTAATGCCTGGCACAATGACATGAGTAGAATTCCTCTATTCTAATGAAAAAGAAAAAAAAAATCAGTCGTTGATGATATACATGCCATAAACGATTTTCCTTTTCAAACATTACCCAGTATATGGCAATACGTATCGCAATACGCCTTTGTTTTTAAGCCGCAAACCCAGCACATTAAGCTTAAAATATACATGTGTCCAATAGAGGGCGTCTCCTCACATCGTGTGACTGACAGGAGGGTTCATTCATTCCGGATTTCAGGAGTGGGAGGCTCCACTCCTCCGCCCAAAAACACTGTAAGGAGCGTTTGTTTGAGAAAATTTCATTCGCCTACCCAATATGGAGGGAACATCAACTTTTTAAGATACATTTTCATGAAGAGAAGACATCACAATCCATTACATGAGCCTTGCCAGAGCCTTTTCCACATTCTCCTCCTTCAGGTAAAACAACTGAGGTGGACATCTTCCTTAACGATTACAGGGGGGAATCTTTTCATTGTTTAATGGCTTTTTTATGTCCAACCACTCTGTTATGCTACTTATACCGTTATTTATGTTTATAAAGCAAATGCACGTCAATATCTTCAATATGGCATCGATCAACCTCTATTTTTTAGGAAAGTGCAACACTGCTTAACTTCTGTGCTGCCGCTTGCTTCGTATTCCAAAAGAATGACACAGGAGATTGACATTACATCATGTTCGTTTTATTTATTTGTTTATTTTTTAACGAGCGTTGAGTAAATGAGTTGCGACAAAAGCCTAAATGTAGCCAAAGGCTGAGCTACGCTGTCGGTTGCGGGGATCATACATTTTCTGTCCTTTAGCAAACATTTCCGATATGGTAAAGTAAGAAATGTGGCCGAGCCCTGCCGCAAAAAGCAAATATAGCGAGTAATTTACACCCCGCAAAAAAGTACTGTATTGTAATTATTACAAGATGCCACAAAATAGCAGCAAAGCATTTTTTTTTTATTAAACGACCGTCTCAACTTCTCCAAAAAAACAAAAACAAACAAAATCTCTACAGAATATATATACAGTGGGCCCCCATGTTCCGATATTAATCCGTTTGGTGGTTGGGGTCAAGGCGAATTGACCGTATGATGGGCAATCCAAATTTATGTTAAATATGTAATGCGTTTAGGACCCCAGGTAAAAATATCAAAATTGTAAATACATATTAGAAAATTGGTACCAAAATAGTATAGTAAGTGCTCCGTATATATAATACAGTATACATGTATACAATCAGAAAACATCATATATAAAAAAAATATAGAAAGGATTTATTTACCTTTGAGTGCCGATTGCTATGCCCATATTGCCTAATAAGGGTTATCTCCAGCATCGTTTCCATATAATTAATCTTCTTACTTCTCTCTTTAACATCACTAGCAATCTTGGGACACATGGCTAACCCTTTCAACTTTGAATTAAGCTGTAAAATGCACTATAAATACAGTTTTGTAACCACTCACAATCGAACAAAGCGTTACCGTTCCGCCGTTTTGAAAAAAGTGAGGCTGACCAACAGCAGACCACCATCTCAGTGAGGAGACACCACAAATAGCAGACCAGAATTGTAGTCACACGTTGCAGGGACAGCAATTGAAAACAAGTGTAATTAGCTAAAAATGCCTGCAGATGGAGACAAAACAACTCAAATAAAGCCAAGCCCCTAGGGTCATGAATTGTTTTGGGCGAAAATCCGGGAAAATGTCATAAAGAGGGGATGAACATAAAAATGACGTAAATCAGAGACGTTGTGACATGGATTATATATATATATATATATATATATATATATATATATATATATATATATATATATATATATATATATATATATATATATATATATATATATATATATATATATATATATATATATATATATATATATATATATATATATATATATATATATACACAGTGGTACCTCGGTACTCAACCATAATCCGTTCTGAGGTGGTGGTCGAGCACCGATTTGTTCGAACACCGAAACCAATTTTCCCATAAGAAATAATGGAAAGTATGTGTGCACAAGTAAATGTGCACAAGCAGTACATGATAAAGATAAATAAAGCATTATAAACCATTTTGTATAATTTACTTACGTTTTGGAGAGTGGTTGATGGCATACAGGAATGGATGTGGAGAGGACGGGAGGGAGGGTTACTCCTTCCATGATGACGCTAGCTAACTGCGACGTGAGGTCGGACACTCGTACACCACGTTCATATTTTGCTATAATTTCCTTCTTCAGTTCAATAGTGGTCCTCATTGTTTTCCTCTTTGCCTTCCCCTTATCACTGTCTTTCTTTGGACCCATTATTAAGGGCTAGAGCAACACGAAAAAATTTAAATCCAGGAAGAAATACTCGAACAAACGTCTTACTCCGCTGGCGGTCTGAGTTGAACTGGCGCTTACCCGCTGGCCGAGAAGGGCCGAGGAGCGCGTTCGGGTCGGCTCGGCTAGTCGAGAACCGAAAATCTGTTCGAGGTCCGATGCATTATCTACTTGAATATATATATATATATATATATATATATATATATATATATATATATATATATATATATATATATATATATATATATATATATATATATATATATATATATATATATATATATATAAAATATGAGATAATAATAATAGTAATATATAATGTTTGGAATGTATAATTGCCACTTGTTGTCCATAAATACAAAACAATCCAATGAAACGCAGTAATTACAGCTGTGAATGTGACTGCCTTCTTGTGTGTAGCTAGTTCATTATATTGTCATAAATGAAACACCACCTGTATTTTTTTTACTACCTCTATGCAAACTCATCTATACTGGGTCTCAACTCACTTGTTGATTATCACTGAACTGGAGGATTTGCATCCTGGTGGTTTTGCAAGGTTCAATATTTGTTTAGGTCAACTCCCTTTTAACATGAATTATAAAAGGTTTTAACTGGTAGCTTAATACCTTTCAGGTCAAAGCAATCTTAGCTAGCATTGATAAGAATCATAAGATGTTATCGGTGCAATCGTTTTTTAAACAAATGGCTATGTTTATACTAACGCGTAGTTGTTCAACAAAACAACAAGCGCATGCAATATTTATCCATGGGAATCACTTATTGGTATTACACTCATAATAATAGATAAGATTTATCTTTCAGGCGTTGTTATTTATTTAATTATTTATTTTTGCTTGACCTGAGAAATTAAAAATGAGATACAGTAAATTGCCAGCAAACTCACCTCACTCTCAGACATGAAGCAGTTTGACAAATATCGATCCATTTTTGAAAAAAAAAAAAAGAGCTTCAAGATGTTGATTGTCACTCCCAATTCAAGGTATCTTTAACTAAATCCAAAACAAAGAACATTAAATAGCCTGTATTTAAAACAAACACAAATCTTTGCCTCTAGGTCAGCTTGCTCAATGCTAACATGGAACGAGAAATGCCATAAATGAGCTAGTGAAAAGTATTTTGTGGTAGTTATATGCTCTAATCCAGTGCTTCTCAAATGGGGGTAGGAGTACCTCTGGAGATACTTCAAGGAACTTCAAATGGTACTCAAGATTTTCAACAAAACAAACAAAGGTTCAAAAATCCTTTAAAAATAATTGTTGAAATAATGAATTGTTTTGGAAAAATACAAGTTCAGTAAACAAATTTTATGTTCAGTGTTATTCAATTTCATTACTTTAAAAAGCCAAGTTCTCCCGCATACTAAAATGGTTGGGCCCAAATTGTCAAGTACCTCCTCTCGTTACCTGTCAAGTTAATTAGTTATTTTTGTGAACACATCTCTACAATTTTCCCAAAAGTGGACACTTTAAGTTGAATATTTTTGTGTGGGCAAATATTTGTTTATATGCAATACTTATATTTCATTCATATTCATGTGAGTGCTCTTTTGCTATTTAAAAAACACGTTACAAAAACTAGTGTTGAGCTTTTATGAGGGGGCTGAAATTGATTTAGTACTGTACATTTCTATTCATTTCAATTACAACGGAAGATTTAAAAAAAAAACTATTTCTTTGCTGTTACAGCACGGTAACACAGCGACAGTGTTTTTCACCGCAGTATTTTAGCATGAAGTGGAAATGCTTGCTGATCACTTCAGCAATTCAAAGTTTAATGAGTTAATGTGTCACAAACTAACTAGAGAATTTTATTATTGTGCCAAGTCTTTCATCTGGCTACATGTTAGGACGTGCAGACTGAGCCGGGCGTCTGATTTGACGGTCATGTTGAGCAGTGTTTTCAATGCATGGGAACTGTTTGAAAGTGTTATTGCACACACACAAAAACGTAAGTACACTGGCCAAATTGTGTGCTGCTGAACAGAAGGGCCACAAAAGGAGCTTGGTGTGTTTTTAAGCCACACCTCTCATTGTGCCTCAATCCTATTTTTTTTCTTTTCTTTAAATCAGCAGGATAGCAACTGTACATTTCATTGGGAAGCTCTTTCATTTCACACTGAAACTCAGTGGACTTTCCCCCCAAGCAAATGAATAGCTCTCCTGCTACCATTTATTGAGAATCTAAAACGTCTTCTTGAAAGAAACAGGAAAAGCCTCCAATTCTTGACAGCATCACCTCGAGTCAAGTTTTACCTGTTTTGCAGTCAGGAGCCAATGTTGATGTGGACTTTGAGTTGAAAATAGCCTGCTGGTTTGTGCTCACATTCTCTTAATAGACTACTACATGCCATGAAGATATCAATAGAGGTGAGCAAGTGGCGGAGGGAATTTTTGTCCTGAAGATGTGGCGGCCAGAACACGTAAGTCATTTCAAATGACAAAAAGACTGGATCTACATAATTAACATTAGAGTGGCAAGATTCGATTCCTCCTAATAGGATTCGATATAGTATTTCGTATTAAGATATCCATTGATTGTGTAGTTGTCGCCATAATATGGAAGATGCGAGTTAGTTTGTGTGATATTTCCTTCCCTGTTACATAGTGAAAATGAGTAAGTTTTAAAAATTAATTTCTTGAATTTAAAAAAGGAGGTCTCTTGCATAGCTGCTGGTGATAACCGGTATTGGGCAAGTTACTCCAAAACTGTAATGCATTATTTATTACTTATTACTGACAAAGTAATTGGCTATAATAAATTATTACTGTGTTTCAAATGTGAGGCATTACACTACAATTGCATTACTTTTACATTACTCTCACCAACATACCTAGAAATACGGATTTGCCATTCTAAATGTAGCTCATTACACTTGTTACACATCCAGTCGATTGACCTTAAAGTAAACTTAGGTAAACTTACATGCTCAAAATGATCCCAAAATAAATACTATTGCCCCCTTGGACTTATAAATGATGCCTCGATCGCCTGGAATGTAAAATAAAAACATGCAAATAAAACGACCTGAACAAAGTTCTCTGCAATACTAACTATACACCTCGAGGCAACCAAATGAACTGCAAGTTATAATGCATTGTAAAACACGTCGCCGTCATTTGTACCGGGTAAAATATTACTATTTTTTTGTGTGTAATGCCTTACACCAGTGGTCCCCAATCAACGGTCCACGGCCCAGTACCGGTCCATGGATCAACTGGAACTGGGCCTCGTGGGCCGAAAATATGTTTCGGAATTGATTAAGTTTAACAGTTCATTAATTTGAGCTTTGTATGGCTTGTTCTTTGTTTTTTGGCCCCGCCACTGGCCGCTGTTGATATTACATTTTGTAGTGAGAAGGATGATGTGGTTTTGAGAGCAGTCAGTCGGTGAAGCACACGTTTTTTTCTCTGTGAGATCTGGCCCACTACTATCTGTAAGTTGTACTTTCTTTCTACAAATGTTGATGTATGATAATATGCCCAAAATTAGTTTGTTGATCCAACAACTTGTTACTGTGGATAACATACTAGTTAATGTGAGTTCTTTTCTTCATCATATTATGTAGCGCTGTTCTGTATGCATTTAGTTCGTTTACGTTTTTGTTGAAATTCCCCTTGAAATGAATAGCATTTGTAATTCAGTTTTATGATTGACTTAATGTGATTTGCGTACATTTTTGTACATTTTGACACTTTTAGTAATGGGCATTTGCACCATTGTGGGCGTGATCGATTTGCAACCATTCATAGGAACTTCTTGCATTTCCTTGCATACCTGGGAGCGGATGAAATTATTTTTATTTTTTTTAACTCAGGCATAGAATATCCTTATAAAAATCTTGCCTTGACTTTTGTTGCTTAAGGAATATTTAGTTTATATAATCAACTTTAGGAAACGTTATTACATTAAAAGTGAAATGAATGACATGCAGGGTATTTTTTCTGTCAAATATCAAAACAAGTCAAATTTGACCTGAGTGGTTTCAAGTTTAAGGACCATTTAACAACTAACGGGCATCCTGATTCAATCCGCTCTTCTATCCTCTTATTCTACAATGTCTACAAAAATTGCACTCGTGTAGACTCAGCTACACCACCTTGGGCAAAGCCATGTCATATGTTTGAAGACTTACTTCGTTGATGGAATTTTTTTTCCTAACTTTTTCCAAAGGATTCTTCAGTATCCTCCACCATGGTGTCCTCCATTTATTCCAGGAGGATGAAGTATCTCTCTTTGGGGGTCCTCGTGCTGCAGACCACCTCATTGGTACTCACCATGCGCTACTCCCGCACTCTGAAGGAAGATGGCCCTCGTTACCTCGCCTCATCTGCTGTGGTGTGCGCCGAGTTGATCAAGATCATTGTATGCACTATTCTGGTGTTCATGGAGAACAGTGAGTAGTTAGCCCTTGTAATTCACTTTTTTCTCCTCACTGTATTGCTGAATCTTTTAATCAAACATATATCGTATCCTCAACCACATAATTAGTATATTATTAGCATGAGCATCATTTGCATATCATTAGCAATTGATGATTCGTATAATTAACGCAATTAAATTTATATATATATATATATATATATATATATATATATATATATATATATATATATATATATATATATATATATATATATATATATATATATATATATATATACACATGGATGGATAGATAGATAGATAGATAGATAGATAGATAGATAGATAGATAGATAGATAGATAGATGGATGGATGGATGGATGGATGGACGGACGGACGGACGGACGGACGGACGGACGGACAGATAGATAGATAGATAGATAGATAGATAGATAGATAGATAGATAGATAGATAGATAGATAGATAGATAGATAGATAGATAGATAGATAGATAGATAGATAGATAGATAGATAGATAGATAGATAGATAGATAGATAGATAGATAGATAGATCATTGTTGGCTCTGACAAATGTGTTTCTGTGTTGGATAGATTTCAGTGTGCGGGCCATGAACCAGCTGTTGAAGGAGGAGTTTGTGAGCAAGCCTCTAGAGACCATGAAGCTGGCCATTCCTTCAGGAATTTACACACTGCAGAACAATCTACTCTATGTTGCCTTATCCAACCTGGATGCAGCCACCTATCAGGTTCCACAGACATACACGTGGCAGTTCATTGCAACGATGAAGTGTGGTTGCATGTGGCTTCCCTATGCTACACTCTCTTGAGGGGACATAAATGTTTTCAACAGGGCTTATTATGGTATATTGACTTTTAAATCCTTGTTTACAAACAGTTGAGTACCTGGCTGTTGAATAAGTAAGACATTGCATATCCAAGTATGTATATCTTTTAACGGCTACTTATTTGTCAAAAACAAATGACTATGCAATTTGGTGACATATAGATCAAGTGGAGTGATATAAAAGAGGGCTAAGTTTAAACTTAATGACCTGTGTCAATTTAAAGATATATCAGAAATGTACTTGTGTATGCCTTCTGGTGGCATTAAAGTTTCTGCCTTTCTTGTCCAGTTTGCGTTCATCAGGATTTAGCTTGAAACTTAAATAAAAGTATAAAACAGATGAAATTATGCCGTGGAACAACATTATGCTGTCATAATCTGCGATTTGTTCTTGTAAAAATTAACGAAAAAAAGTTTTCAAAATTCAATTACCTTGTCCCTGCCATATTTGCACTCATAGCCATACAGACTCAACAAAGCACCTCAAGGCCCATCAGAGTATGGCTGGAATTTAACACGTTTTTGAGATAACTGAGGCTTATCAAACCACACAATATTTTGTGAAAGTGCATGATTTTAAATATTTAAGGCTGCGATCTGGAAAAAGCAAGCGAAACAAAAAAGTTAGTAAAACTGTCATCAGCGCTTCAAAGGTGAATGCACACAAGTTATATAGATTATATATAAAATATTCTGCAATATGTTTAACATGAAAGAATCTTATAGATGAATTATTCAATTGCGTTTTGTTTTTGTCTGATTTTTTTCGCAAACAAAAAAAGCACATAATTAATAAAAACAAGCAATGATTAAATTCAAATCTGCTTATTGAATTTACAAGGTAGATACCGCAGTACTTGGGCAGTGATTATATTATATTCCACTAGAGAGAGCCCTTGTGCCATGACTGATTATGTTATATAGGCATACTGACCAAATTCAGTTCAAGAACAAAACCAAGCTTGTCCAAATTTCACCGACTACTAACTACTAACAAACAATATAGTGTGACAAATGTTGTTTTTGTTGAATTCAGGTCACATATCAGTTGAAAATTCTGACCACAGCACTGTTCTCCGTCTCCATGCTGGGCAGGAGGCTGGGTGTCTATCAGTGGCTGTCCCTTCTCCTCCTTATGGCTGGAGTCACTTTAGTGCAGGTAGCCGCTAATACTGTAGCAACACTCAGTTACAGCTGCTTCTTCTCACTATTTACAAATGTTCGCTCTATTGTAGTCACAAATGATTCAATCTGGTATTTTTTTTTTTTTGTGCTGAAACCTCTGCAGTGGCCCACTGCACCTACAGAAGACTCAGAGCAGAAAGTCCTCTCAGCCAGTATCCAGTTTGTGGGTCTGATGGCTGTGCTGTTGGCATGCATTTCCAGCGGCTTTGCTGGGGTTTACTTTGAGAAAATTCTCAAGGAGACCAAGCAGAGTTTGTGGGTTCGTAACATACAACTTGGTGAGCACACGTTTCTCATGTGTCAATGGCGTCTAAAATGATGAGCCATTTACAATTTTGCCGTTTGAGCATATATGAACTGTTGGAGATTGTTTCAGGAAATACTGTAAGATGCCTTGTGGTTAGTGCCCAGCTTGTGGTTAGATATGCATAGTTAAAAAAATCAACAGAGAAGGTGCAAAGATTCTGGAAGCATCCATTCATTCTGAAACTGAAGTGATCTCTTTGAAACAAAGAGGGATAGTAAAATCCGCATGGTCATTTGTTTCCCGCAGGTTTGTTCGGGTTCGTGTTTGGTATGTTAGGAATGATGGTGTATGATGGCAAGCGAGTTGCACAGTCTGGAATGTTTCAAGGTTATAACAAGATCACCTGCACAGTTGTTATCTTACAGGTATGATATTTCTTTTTTTTTTGTTTCTTCATGTCATTCATATCTTTATTCTTTTTTTTTTTGTTACTTCTGATTGATGAGCCTGTCCTACTAATACATCATTCATTGACAAATCTTTTTATCTATCCATCTGTCTGTCTGAATCTAGTAACGTTTTGGCCATTTACTTGTTTTCTGCCGTTTAGTTCATACTGTATTGTTTTCTGCCGTTTTCTCTCTTCCTCCTCGGCTAATGCTTTCGGATGTTAACTCACTCGAAAAGTAAAGTTCCACATTTTTGTACTTTCTTTTCTTTGGCACAAATTAAATGATTTACATAAGAAACTGGACTCAAAATACAAAAAAAAAGAACAATCGCTATCAAACATTCCGGAATAAATTAACCTCATATCCATAGGGACCACTGTACTGTTTAATTTTTTTGCCGGCAGGCTTTAGGAGGCTTGGTCATAGCTGTGGTCATTAAATATGCCGACAACATCCTGAAAGGGTTTGCTACCTCTCTGTCCATCATTGTATCCGCGCTGATCTCATATTTCCTGTTGGAAGACTTCAATCCTACTGGGTAAATAAATGCATGCTAATGACACTCCAACAAGTGATTTGAATTGCAAATGACTACTGAGGATACTTGATGTGATTTTCTTTGTTTGTTTGTTTTTGTTTTTGTCTTTATACCGTACATGTGTTTCAAATGCATTTCACATCCATCACTTTTTTGTTCCCTCTGCTCTTGCCTGGCACTGTCAGCGTGTTTTTCTCAGGGGCAGCACTGGTTATTGCGGCCACATTTCTGTATGGCTATGAGCGCAAACCTGCCAGTGGCAGCGCTGTAAAAGTATAAAAAAGAGAAGACCTCCCGCCAGCAAAACACAAATGGAGCAGCGCTCTGTGAAGTGTGAGAGCAAGCTGGAGCTGCGTTGGAAAAAAATACTGACTGTCTGCAATGACTCTGAACAGAAAGAGTAACCAGCCATGACATGACCATACACAATGTTGTGTTGAAAAAAAAAAAAGACAACGCCATAATAAAAGTATTGTGGTAGCTAATGAAAGACGGCAGGATTTGGTGTTTTCCTCCGTTATGACATCATGTGAACGTTTGACACCTCCAGTGTGCAGTTAGCTAGCGATATATGCGTGCAATCTTCCCTGGATGCCATCATCTACAGACCTTCTTGATGTACTTGTTTGCATTCCAAAGGGTTTTTATATTTTTGTTACTCAGCCTACAGTATGTTCTAACAGTAATAGCTAGTGGGATATGTGTGCTCAAATGTCTGTAATATTGTGTGAGTGGCTGACTGAGTAACATGTGTTGTCAGGTTTAATAAACGATTAGCTTTATCTGAAGTGTCTGCGATTTGTGGTTATAAGCAGCAACATAAAATCGAGCGAGCGTGCACATTTGTGGCAATACCGAGCCCGTTAGTTAGCTAATTGAGCTAGCTGATGGCTAGCACCTCCTGTTGTGGTATGGAAAAGCCTCTTGATGGAAGTTTAATACAGACATTTTCACACGTCAAACATGTAGAGAGATATGTCGGTGTAATTTTTCGTACTAGATGTATTTATTTGATTGGCCGACGGTATCTGAGAAAATGGCTTAATTTTCCATGATTCTGAAGCCTTGCTTTATACACTTGGAATTTTCTTATTTATTTAAATTTGACAGACTTGTTGATAAAAGTCTTTATTTGTAAGACATTTTTGCCATTGGCATAGCAGTTAATGAATGGTAAAATGGATAGATGGATGAGATTTTGATTTTCACTTGATACAGTAGGTGCTTACGGAGCTTAGCCTTGACACTTCAAATAGAAATGGACATTGGACCTATGCACTTGTGCGCACTCGCTCTCTGTCATACAAAAGCACGCTCTTTCATACAAAAGCACACATACACACACGCACATCGAAGAATACTTTGATTTTTTTTTTTTTTTTTTTGGTTCCACAGCACTCTGAGAAACCCGTACCAGTCTCTATAGCAACAGACAAATGTTGCTGAATGAGTCGCGGTGCAGCAACACACGATACGTGGTGAATCAATGAAACCTGCCAGAGCATCTTTTGAATATTTACATGATTGTAATGGACATTTTATTCAACAAACACCCTTACAAATAACTAAAGATGATAACAGAAGTGAAACTGATATTATTCCATTTTTTTCCTTGTTGTTTGTTTAGACACTCAGACAACCTTTGCATAGTTGTGGCCTTCAGAGCAAATGAGCAGTTTGGAATGGAGGTAGTGCGTGTACGTGTTTGTGTACTGCGGCGGACGGACAAGTGCGAAAGAAGGCAGATGGAAAGATGAGACATGAACCCGGAGAGAAGCACAGATGGAGTATAAACCGTGTGACTTGCTTGTGGATTGCCAGGCAGAGCCGTGGACGGAGCTCGGCATGAACCGGACCAGAACCGTGACGCGAGAAGGCTCTCATTGGCGATTACCCACACAAAAAAGACGGCTACACAGCTACTTTACCATGTATAAACAATGATTTTATCATTGTCAAATTATGTTCTGGTTTACATAATTCCACTCTGAAGTAACAGGAGAATAGTCAGATTCCCTGATTGTCTGGAAATATATATACAATGTATATAATGTATATAACAATGTCTTTGTATGACGAGATGGCCTGATTAGACCCACATTCACTAACTCAGCAATTTAATCTCATTTCAGATGTAAGAAATATGATGCGCAATTACTCTTTGATTTAAAATTAGCATTCTGACAAGGTTCTTGTGTAATTCCTATCACTCCTATAACATTCTCAAATTGGCAGCAGCCGGTACAGTTGGAATTGAAATGTTTTCTCAATGAATTCATTGTGCTATAAACTGCAGTAGATGTATTTTCCGTATGTAATTACACTTTTATATGACTTGTTGCAATAATAGTCATGATCTCAACTAAAAACGGTAATATAATACTTATGTGTCTTAAATCATCTGAATACATTCTTTAACTCCGGTAATGAGTGTGCTGATGAAGGCCTTTATTGGCACTAAGGAGGTATCATCAGCCTGCACTTTGTTTTTGGCTGATGCGATGTCTTGATCACAAACGAATTAAGGAATACAAAACAAATACGAGTCTTAAATCTTTTCAATGTCTCTTTTGCTCACTGATCACATGCAATAAGATCTACGTGAAGATGCAGGATGCAGTTCTTGTCGGAGGTCATATATCGCTGGCGATACACCTAAAAAGAGTTCATGTTGTAAAAATGCTGGCAAAGCTTTCTAATTGTAGCTCTTGGCCAAACAACAATTGATGCAACACCAGATCTCTGCAGATGTCCATTGGACTCTGACGCAGCAGTGTCGGATTCCTCAACCTCAACTTCGGTTTTGGCAAGAAGAAACAACAACTTTGATTTGAGAATCTCTCATTTTGGCGGTATGACGACGAGTGGCGCTCCTCGTCGTGGCCTCCACATTAGCACTTGGGCGTCATTGGCGTTCGGCCTTCCCAGGGCGTTGGGAGGGATGGGCTCCTGATAGTTGAGGATGTGCGGCTGCTCCTGATAGGGCCGACCTACCAGGGAGGCCCGTGAGCCCAGCGGCATGTCGGGCTCGACTGCAATGTCGACCCGCATACGCCACCGCACTGTCTGCAGTACAATTCGTTCCTGAAAGAGAAGAGGAAGGTACAGTAAATAAGATGTGCAGACTTTTAAAATGCACTGTGTTTGCGCCATCAATATACAGTGCATCTGGAAAGTCTTCACAGCGCTTCACATCTTCTTCGTTTTGTCATCTTACACGCGCATTCTAAATTGTATTATAAAACATTACTTTTAATCTGGAAATTCTACATGCAATTTTTTTTGGACATTTTGAGTTCATTAAAAACGAAGAAATCACATCTACAAACAGTAAATATTCACAGCCTTTGCCATGAAGCTCAAAATTAAGTGCATCCTTTCTGTGCATCATTTTTCCACTGATCATTCTTGAGAATTTTCCACAGCTCTAAGACCCTGAGAAACAAAATCTTCTAGTCTGAGACAAAGACTGAACTTTTGTCCAGTCAGCTAGGAGGACAAATTGATGCAGCAATATACAGAGAGACGCTGGTTGAAAACCTGGAGCGCTTGACCCAAGACTGGGGAGGAGGTTCATTTTTCAGCAGGAATGTGACCCAAAGCACACAGGATCTCCAAAGATTGGCCTAAAAACCACTCTGTGAATATGCTTGAGTGGCCTAGCCAGAGCCCAGACTTAAATCCGATTGAACATGTCTGGAGAGACCTGAAAATGGCTGTGCCCGGGCATTGGGACCATGCCTCTCACACAGCAGGCGAGTTGGAACGAGCCTTTGAAGCTTGTGGCTTTGATTTGGACAATATAGTATCTTTTTGTACTCGCTTATTTAGAGTAAAGACATATACTTGAATAGCAACGTGTGTTTCTTAGTCTTGCTATATGTGCACAGATGTCTGCCATCCGACCTGATGGAACTTAAATACTGCAAAGATGAATGGGCAGAAATGCCTAAAGGAAGGTGTGCTAAGCTTGTGGCATCATATTTAAACAGATTTGAGGCTGAAATTGCTGCCAAAAATGGATCAACAAAGTATTAAGTAAAGGTTGTGAATACTTATGTCAATGTGATTTCTTAGTTTCCTGTCCAAAATCAATTTTGATTGAAAAGCTTTTTCTGTCATAGAGTATTGTGTATATGGGTTTGATGTAAAATTAATTTAATACAGTTTGAAATGAATCTGTAACAAGACAAAATGGAGAAAAAGTGAAAGTGAATAATTTCGAGATGCACTGTACATAAACTTGGGTGAGTGGGTCACCCTGGGGGAGCATGATGTGATGCCAGGGGCTCGCAGATAACCCCGGGGAACAGACTTTGGGAACTGACTTTGCTTTTGCAATGTAAAGTGTAACTCCACATCCACAGCTCCAGATTTTTCCAGTTGTGCTCTTATTGTCAAAGTCTGTGTGGGAGTTATCCACTTTTCATATTGCTGTCAACATTTAATCCCTTCCCTAATCATATGAATGTGATTTGGAAGACAAATCAGTTCAATGTTTTATACAGTCTTCTTCAGGTTAAAATGTTTAAGACATGAATCCATCCACTTTTTTTTTTTTTTAGCCGTTCATCCTTACTCGGCTCGCTGGCATGTCTGTGCCTATTACAACCATCTTGGGGCAGTAGGACTGGACTGGTTGCCAGCCAATCGCAAGGCACACAGAGACAAACCATTCTCACTCACACCTAAGAGAAATTTGAAGTTTTCAATATACCTGCCGTGCATGTTTTCGGAATGTGGTGGGAGACCTGAGTGTGAGTGCCTTTGACTACCTTGAGTGGTCAATTACTCCGGAAAACCCCTACTGTATAAACTGTAAGTACAGTATCAGTCAAAAATTTGGAAAGGAATACATTTTCAAACACATTAAGGGTCCTAAAGTACAAGCTATTACTTATGGAAAATATATATCGCTGGAACAAAAGTCAATCCAGATCATAAAGAATCACCCACATCATGAATTTTAATGAGAAAATCACAAAATGTGCAAAGCTATTATCTGGGGAAAATGTGCATTTTTTTTAAGACTCTTGTTTTGTTCACCAAATAATTCCATATCAAAAATTTGACTGTCTTTGTATAGCAATCTGGGCGTAACCTGCCGCTCACATTGTTCATTTGCATGGGTATCAGCTCACCTGTAACAATGGGGTCAAGCGCTAAGGAAGAAAGGAAGGATGGGTGGCATTTTCTTATTTTTTTGTCTCACCTTGGTGATGGAGTTCATGGCCACCAGCCAGGTGATGAAACTCTGATCCCTGGTGATGTGGGTTAGCATGGGCGTGTTACTGTTGCTGATGGGAACGGCCCAGGTCACGCTCGGGTAGAAGTTGTCGTTCATACTGACTGTTAGACGGGACGGTTTGGAGGTGGGACCGGTGAGGGTGACTGTCTCTGTGGTGTTTCCATACCATGGGTAACTGACTCCATCAGAGTCGCTGATGGCCTTCACCCGACCTTCTCGCAGCTCCGGTAGTTCCCAGCTCGACCTTATGTCAAAAACAGGGAACATCTTTTAAAATGACATTAAAATTACAATACCTTTAATAATAAATGTCTTACAGATGATTTGATCAAGAAAAAATGCACTGGTCATGCCTGTCATAAACACTCTCTCAAACCAAGATTCTTCCTGAATTTTTATTTGTATCAAATTCATTTCTCAAAAGTAGAATCTAGCGTGCCCACAATAAACAAAAAATGTTTGCAATTTGATCATTAACGACAGAGGTAGCACTCTACAAAATTATAATTATAAAGACAATGTGTCAATGACATAATAAAGACAATTTAAAAGAATTAAACCACTTTTGCACACTTTCTCTTTAAATGTTGCTGCACATTCTGCCACATGGGAGCAGTTTAAGTCAGACATATTGCACTGGGGACTCAGTTCCTCTCTTATTTTCTCAGTATGGCAGTGATAGTAGACCTTGCTTTCCAATTGAGAATATACAGTATGTCTGAGTATTGGAATAGGGTCTGTCTACATATGCTGCTGCACAGATTGTGTTCAGATATACATTGCTTATAGAGTAACAGTACCACCCGACATATGCTAATTGTTAGCCTGTGTGCTTATGGAGTTCCATTAAGGTAGAAGAACCTACTGTACTGAATGTGATTGCTTTAAATGCTCTCAACATGATTCTGTTTGTTTTATAACTAGTTTGTCAGTTCCTACATCAGAGAATGGCAATAAACAGCACGAAGGCTAATTTGAAGGAATATAGTTTTATGCTATCTGCGAAACTGTCAGTTGTTGTTGAGCAAGTTATGTCATCAGCTACCATACAGCGGCCATATCAGTGCGATGAAAATGGATGATTGAATCTCAATAAACACGGACGTTTGGCCATTTGTATCTCAAAAACCCACTGTACTACTATTTTAACAGCTCAAGGTAACAATCTATTTCCTGGATACACATTTTTTTGAAGAAACCGAGTTCACACTTTTAACATAAGTATTGACGTATGAATTCTTCTTCTCACTTGCTGTTGAACTCTCAAAGCAGACCACTGCTAAAATAACCCCTGAATTATATGAATTCTTGGTCATTCTTTTCCACAACAGGTTCACTACTACAATACCACTTTCCTATTCAACCAGGGTTGTGACACCATATTGTGGCTATTCAGAAAGCGCGGAAAAAAAATCATGGATAGTTCAATGGATGAATAATGGAATGGTTAAAATGACTCCCAATTTGTGTCATGAGGGACAGAATTACTCCTTAGGTGAATTTGACTCAAAGGTTTGAGTCCATTTATAGAAAACAGGTCAATTTTGGGGAGGTTTTTTTGGAAAATGACCCAGAAAGTTGGGTCAAATACACCAAATTATTGGTTTTGAAAAATGGGAATTACCATACACTTACATGCCAATATCGCCATACGTGTTGTAGAACTCCATTTGGGTGCAAGCTTGGATCCAACCCACCACCCAAGTTTCATTCCGGGGCACTGGCGGCATCACAACTCCAGCTGAGGCCCGGAAGTACGGCGTCTTGTAGCGAAGTACGATAGGCGAGTTTTCCTCAATGATCGTCGGACACTGGTCAATTGAAGCCGACACCTCGTACACCACAATATTCTCCCGTCTGATGCGGGGTTTGCACGCAATGCTTTGAATACATCCCATAGTGCAGGTGACCAGCAGAGTGAGCAATAAACAAGGGAGCAAATGACACCTGACTTGCATGCACATCAGTCCCATCCAGGTTTCACCCTTAGGACCAATCACCATTCATCAAATGTAAAGGCCTGCATGGGCAAATGTTGGGGGTGATGTGGAGGTGAGAGTGCAGCAGGGACTGGGGAGGAAGTATCACAGATCTCTGCAGCCTCCTCCCCCTGGTGTACCTCCTGACTGCCGCACTGCCCTTGGCGCTCGTCCCCACAAACTGCAATCCGGCCTCCCCGAGGCTGCTGCTGCCGATGATGCTGATGCAGATTCTCCGTCGTGTGTCCGGAGACTCCTTTCATCGGAGGCTCCTCGATGCCACTGCTGCTGCTCGGCTCCCGGCTTCTCGCTGCTGTCATGTCAAGCGGCGACTGGGCTGACAGGTGCGTCAAAAGGAAACAGGGTGGGGGGCTTGGACTCCTGTGGTTTGCCTACATTCACGCAGTGCCCTGAAAAGATAAAAGCCCTGCTCAGCATCTCACAGTGAGAAGAAAGGTCCGTCGAAAGAAGGCCGGCGACGCGGCTCGTTAAGAAGAGGCTGCCGCTATTTTCAAGCCCGGCAGTCTGTGCTGTGCTTCCATTCTAACAAAATACATGAATGGTGCATCATGAACGAAGGCGAGATATATGTGGAAAAAACAACCGCCATCTCTCGATGATGATACGGGAGAGCATCCTTTTTTTCTCCTCGGTGCCGATCGCCTCGCTCGTTTTTTTGGTTTTGGGGGTGCTGATGCTGGAAAGCCAGGGGAGTGGCGTCACCCGACCTCTTCCTTAGAAAAAAAAACAAAAAAAAAAAACACGCGTCTAACGTCACATGATTCTGAAGCTGTCATTGGACATTGAGCCTAAATGCGGAAGTGGTGTCCTTCGGTTCCTCTCATTCGCATTGACACGCATTCAACCGCTAGCCGGGTTTCTTTTTGCCCTCCCTTCACCGAGACGTGCCGCTTGACACTGTAGGGGGCCAGCGTGGCTGGTTTATGATCAGCCGTTTTGTGAATCACGTCGCCCAGAGGGTACCGAGCCTGTTGTACGGGATGTGTGCGATGAGGAAGCCGCAGGTTGTGTTCGTGCTGGGCGGGCCTGGGGCCGGCAAAGGGACCCAATGCGCCAAAATCGTCGAGGTAAACTTCAAGAATTGGCAAGAGTGATTTTCATATGACGTCTTATCGTGAACTGAAAAAAATCACGAGTAAGCAGTTGGTATTATCGCCGCTTCTTTGACTTCCGGTTGTCCTCTAGAGTCAACCTGTGCTAGCTAGCTAGTTAGCTGGTTAACAAAGATGGCAAAAGTACTATGAATAGTTTGTGACTGCTTTACACGTTAAGTATGAGTGTTTCTGAACAGCCGAGCCTTCACGCTGAACTAATACTCACTAAAATCATATATGTTGAGTAAGTATCCATATATGGTCAAAATAAACCTAGCAGTAGTGACCATACTTTTAACCATATCAGTACTTGCTGATAGCAGATGTGTCTAAGGGTCAGTGTGTTTGTATGAGATGCACTTGTCCATGTCACCCTGATATCGACCTACACAGAGATGGCTAAACTCAGTCACCCCATTCTATAGCCCTTGTCCTTTTTACCCACACATGCCATTCACAGAGTTGGTAGAACTAGTACTTTTATAACTTGTGCAACTGCATGCCAATAGCTCATCTGTGACTGATAGTGCTTGTCCCACTAATATGCAGGTCGATCCCTACCTCCACCCACATAATCTCTCACAACAAAAACTGACATTCCTGCATATAAAGCAAGATCCAGGGAACTAGTGCTAAACCAAGACTGTGCATTGTATTTAGCATATATTGTGTTTTTCAATAATGCTTCTGGACCCGTTTGGCATTCCCAGATTCACCTAATTGCAGATTTTCAATTGGTCCCTTTTTGTCAATGGAAACACCTCAAATTTACTTTAAAAAAATCGGACTACGTCAAAAACAAGGTTTTTATCAATGGCAATTATTGTCGTGTAAACTTCGCAAAAATATTTACTCTTGATGACTTCAGCTAACACGAACTGCCTCCATTTTGTTCAACTGTCTCAGCTGCAGCTGAAAATTCTGCCTGTATCAAAAAGCATGATGCTGTTTATGTTTACTTTTGCACACTAGATTGTTCATTTTCCTGTAGTATGCTTAATATTTTGAAACCTGGAAATATTATATTGGCCAATATGTTACTACTTATTTTGTCAAAAATCTTATCTCGTTCTCGTGGACTCAGAGTTTCATGAGACATCTTATCTTGTGAGATTTGTATCTCGTCCCATCCCTGATAACTTGACTATATTTATCATTTCTTATGTACCTGTGGCTAAAATAGCAATGTGTGCCATGGCCCTGTCAATGAAATATATCCAGAAAGTCAATGAATGGAGCAAGGAGCTTCTCAAATATCCACGTTGTCTTTATATCAGACCCTTTACATTTTTTTTTATTTTTTTTTTGTAAAATATCACTGGCTATCCACTCATTCCTTGACAATTGCAGCATATTCTTTGTGGATCAATAACAAAATGCTGATGATAAAGTTGCATATGTGGCACCTCAAAACATTTGCAGACTATGCTGTTTCTCTGTTTCAGTGTGTTGCTTTGTGTATCCAATGTCAATTGCTTAATGTGCATAAGTTGAGGTAGGGCACATTTTGACAAACACAGACAACCATTCACACATGTTCACACCGAAGGACAATTTACAGTCTATGGCTTTCTAGCTGCTAACATGGATGTTTTTTGAGTGGGAGGAAACCCACACAAGCACAGGGGGCGCATGCAAGCGCCTCAAAGGAAGGTGATTGTGTTAACCACTCATCTACTGACCTGCCTAACAGTTATGGAATTTAAATTCATGAATCCTCCTTTGAAACACAAAGCAGCCCTCACATCTGTCATTGCTGCTTAAGTGTGGTTGCATATCCGTGTGTGTGTGTGTGTATGAGTGTATTGCTGGGTGTTGGCTGTTGGTTTTCAAGTATGATTTTCAGACCTGAATGGCAGCTGTACACAGAGGCTTTATTCATTCAGTCCAAAGAGCACTTTCCCGGATGTGACTGCAAGTTCAGGGTGTGCAAAGGATTAAACTATGTAAAATAAAATAAAATAAACTTTGTCTCCTCAGCCAATAACTATTTTATTTAAATGTGGAAAATACAAGATCACGCAGTCGAACCGGCTAGCACAACTACCACACATCACAGGCAAGAGTTTTTGGATTCAAACAGGCATGTTGAAAACTGTTGTTTTGTACCTTAGAACTACAACTATACCCATCTGTCTGCTGGAGACCTGCTGAGGGCTGAACGGGCCAGAGAGGGATCAGAGTTTGGAGTTCTCATTGCCAACTTCATCAAGGAAGGCAAAATTGTCCCTGTGGAGATCACCATCAACTTACTTAAAAAGGTGAGAAATTGAGAAAGGCAGAGACATACATCCCAGATTCAACAAGTTTCCTCACCACTGTGCCTGTCTTTTTTTACTAATTAGTATTAGTTTAATGCAGTTAAGCATGCCTTTTAAAAAAATAAATATTTGTTCAATTTAAAATGGCAAAATGACAAAAAACATCTGTCAGCTATAAGAGGTTGTGCAGGGTGTACCCACCCTGTCTTAGTTTTCATCATTACTTTGCTAAAAATGTCTTCTTTTAGATTGATTTTTAAAGGTTTTTGCCCAAAATGTTGGGAAACGTTTCGTAATGATTGGCTGGCAACCAGTTCAGAGTGTCCCCCGCCTACTGCCCATAGACAGCTGGGATGGGCATCAGCAGGCCTGCGACCCTGATAAGTGGCTACAGAAAATGGATGGATTGATGGATGAGTTGTAATGACTTCTTTGGATTTTTAAATTTTTTTAACACTGTACCACATGTAATAGTGTTCCCTCATGAACTTTGAAAGGCTATTGGCCAATGCTAAAGACATAATTGATAAACTCTGGCCAAATAGGATAAGGCCAAATCAATATCACCATCTGTACAGTGTAATGAGTACAAGTTAGTTTTCAGTACTGCGTCACGATTTCACACTGTTGCGCATGGGGCCGTTAATTCCACAAGGGGGCAGCAGTGTTAACATTTGGGACAACCACCCGTTTTAAACCACAAATGGTTCACGGAGACGCTTCCTTTTTGCAAAAAAAAACAACCCCAAACAAATAAAAAAAAGTAGTGCATATTTTTAAGCATAGCTTTGATGTTACTGTAACAAATGCCAGATGGATTTTGCATGGACCACAGAACACCATCTTGTGTTTTTCCATTAACAAACATGCCACATTAAAGCAAATGATTTCATCCTTCTAAAGGCAATGGAAGAGACCATGAAAAAAGATGGACAAAAGTTTCGCTTCCTCATAGATGGTTTCCCCCGCAATGAGGACAACCTTCAAGGTTGGAACAAGGTCATGGATAAAGAAGCAGAAGTCAAGTTTGTGCTTTTCTTTGAGTGCAGTAATGAGGTATGCCATGGAAATGCTGCATAGAAACCAATGCATGGGGCATGACACTCACCACCTTGTGTTTCTTGTCTTATTCATGCACAGGAGTGTATCAACAGATGTTTAGAACGAGGAAAGAGCAGTGGGCGTACTGATGACAACAGGGAAAGCATAGAGAAACGGTACACTTGTTTTTGTCCTCGTTTTTTTTTTAATTTTATTTTATTTATTCATTTTTGGTGTCGTCCGACCCTAATAATGGTTTTCCCCTACGTAGAATCCAAACGTACCTGCAGTCAACGCGACCGATCATTGAGCTGTATGAGAAGCAAGGAAAAGTGCGCTGTGTGGATGCGTCTCAATCTGTGGATGAGGTAGGTTTAGTCATGAGCTGCAGATAAACATATGTGTTGCTTAACTCCAAGTTAAAGCAGAGGCAAGAACTTCTCAGTTGCAAAATTACAGTCAGTCATAATGAGACACAAAATAAGTTGCAGCGACTTGGTAGAAGCCAGTGCCAGTCAAAGAGGGAATTGCGCTACTGCCCATAATTGGTGTTCTGGCTTTGATTCTGTTACAATAAATTAAACCCTCAACTGAATAAAAAAATATGTAGAGATATGCATTTGATTCCAATAAATATATATTTTTTTGCCTATTTACTAGGGATCGGATAAGACAAATTCCATGAGACAAGATGTCTCCTGAGATAAAATCCACTACGAGATGAGGTTTTTGCAAACTTTGCAATGTAGAATAATGCTTAACATAAATGTTCCAGTTTTCAAAATGTTTTCTTTTTACTAAGTGGACTACAACAAAATTAACGTTCTGAGTTGAACTTTCAGGCTGTCAGCATCAAAGCCAGTAATTTGTGTCTGTTAAACTGCCCTTAAAAGGTAATCCAGCTGCTCTCACCAGCTGGTATAGTGTGCTCGAGTTCTGCTAACTAGCAGCTAATTCATGCTAGAAGCTGCAACCGACACACACCAAAAAAAATACAAGCACAATCGGTCTTTTTTTTTTTTTTTTTTTTTAAGCACCCTGAATTTGCACTTGAACGTGATGCGCTTCGGGTTGCGACTCGTGACTCTGACGCGAGCAACAGGTTGTGCGCTCTAAAGTAAGCTGTTGTCGTGAATGGTTTCCGGGACCTGCATGCTAACCTAACCCTAATGTAAAAGTATTAACCTTTGTGTCAAAATACAAACATTTGTGCCCATACATTTGTTGATATTGGTAACGTTTTTTTGTTGTTGTTTTTTTGTTAAAGTCTCACCAGGTTTGGGTGCATGTTTTACTGTCATGTAACCGGCATTCTCAGCACTCCATTGCCATTGTCAAAAAACAGCCAAAAGAAAATCTTGTGGGGTTTTAATCTTGTGGGATCTTGTCCCATGAGATCTTGTCCCATCCCTACTATTTAGGGTTTAGTGTTTGCCTGTTTACAGGCTTTTGGGAACTTCTCTCATTCCCTGAAATTCTGATCGTATTGCATTTTGTGCTCTATATCCATTATCTGATACGGAAGTCGTTTTTTGGGGGTACCATTTGAGTTGCATCTGGATGTCAAGCACCAACTGTATGTTGAAATGAGGGTTTCTTTTCATCAGTTTGGGTTCACTCATCCACTTTTCATCAAAAGTCAGCTTGAAAATTAAAGGCCAGGTTTCCTTCTTTTTCAATACTTGTAAGTATTTCTCATCTAGTTTGTGTCACTGGAACGTGTTAATTTCCCACACTGCAGTCCTCTTAAAGAATATCTTTGTCCTTTTTTTTTGCTTTGCTTATGAGTCTGGGGTTTTTCAGTCATGGTCGGTTGTCAACTCCTCATGAATGTTGGCAGCTTTTCTGGTGAGAACAAGGCTTGTCCAGAGTTTGACACATAAAGGCAGTTTTCATTTTGGTTTGCTCAAGGCAAATCTGAGTGATAACTACCCTTGGTTTTTACAAGTCGAGGTTTGTTTTGTGTTGACGTCCAGTGGTTGCATGTGCGCACTTGTGATGTGGAGTCGTGTGCCCTCCTGCACTCAAATGTTGGAAAAAAACAAGAAAGTGTCATTTGATCCGGTTTACAAAAATGTGACCAATCAAAAAAAGAATGTTTATTTGGTGAAAAACCTTATACCTTAACCTTCATAAACCTTATATGAACATACCACACAAAGCTTTTGTTTTGAGCCAAAATGAGGTCTTCATGTGGTCATCATGATGAATTCAAGGCAGCTCCTAGTGTGCGTGACTTAGCCACCAGGGGCATCATAGTACAGTCGTGCAAATAATACCAAAGACAAGATTCACAGCTGCTATAAGTGATTATTGACTAAGCTGCAGGGGTACGACACATTTTTTGCAGAGGATTATAAATACAGTGGACCCCCAGGTTATGGCGTCCCCGCCCTACGTTTTTTTCACGTTACGATGTGGAATGCTGAATTTTTTTGTCCCCTCTTTAAGCCATTTATCGCGCTTTACAATTAACATCAACAGCTGTCATGACCTGTGGCGTTGGTTGTGTTTGTTTTGCCTCCCTTTTGAGGAGTTTTTAGGTAATTGCTCTTATTTTCTGTTGGCGTCAAACTGCCTCCGCTGCAACGCGTCACTACGATGCAGGTCTGCTATTGGTCGGTCTCTCGACTCCCTAAGATATTGGTCTACTATTGGTCAGCGTGATGGGGTCACAAAGATGCTGCTCTGCTATTGGTCGGGGCACCGGGTCACAAAGATGGCTGCTTAAAGACTTGATCTTGTGTGAGAGTGCCTTCAATATCCTGTTTATAATGCATTTTAGTGCTTAGTTCAAACTTGAATTGGTTATCCATGAGTCCCAAGATTGCTAGTGATGTTAAAGAGAGAAGTAAATAGATGATATATCTGGAAATAAAGCTGGAGATAATCAAGAAATATGAAGAAAGCTAATCTAGCCTAGCCTAGGCTTACCCTTATTTGGGAATGTGGGCATAACAAGCGTCACAAGCGTCAGTAAATAAATCCTTTATACATGTTTTATTTATGATGTTATTTCATTGTATGCATGTATATTATATATAAGGAGCACTTACTATACTACTTTGATACCAATTTTTAATATGTATACACCATTTTAATGTTTTTTCCTGGGGTTTTACACGCCATAGCTAATTAACATAGGTTTGGATTGCCCGCCATACGGCAAATTCGAGTTACGATCCCAATCGCGGAACGGATTAATCTCGTAAACCGGGGGCCCACTGTATATGTGTGTGAGTTTTGTTCTATTGTATGTTTATAATTGTGGCTTTGCCAAAAGTAATCGTTAAACTCGTATTATTTGTACTTGTACTCTTTGTTTAAAAAAGCTTTTAGGATGACTTTCTCTGTGTCAAACTTAAGGCTCTGGGGCCAATTTCGGCCCACCCCATCATTTTATGTGGCCCACAAAATGCTAATTATGACTTCTAGGTTATAACTAAAATATCAAATCCGTATTCAACTTTCAAAAGGTTTTGGGGGAAACAAGCATTTTTTGTTACCAATCTTTCTTTGGAACAGTTTTTACTGGCCTCTGGGTGACAATCTTATTTACAATTGATTTGACTTTAGTCATAATGGCCCTCCGACAGAAACTAGAAGTACAATTTGGTCCACGATTAAACTGGGTTTGACACCCATGGTTTAAAATATTGTAGAACTGCCACATTGATGCCATTTGCTAACCCATTTTGCAGTATTTGATAGTATTAAACTAGTTGACATTAGGCAAAGTGATTGCTTAAGGGTTAAGTACAAGTAAATCCACAGTCTTCTGCCCTTTGTCTAATACTGTGTATCTGTGTGTGTGTGTATACATACAGTATATATATATATATATATATATATATATATATATATATATATATATATAACATTTGATCAATAATTCATAGTTTGAGATTTTTTTGTAATACACTTTATTGCAAAATTGAAAAATACTCAATAGCTACTACAAAGCAAGTATTTAAAAAAAAAACAAGTGCCTGACATGTTTCTCTTTTGCAGGTTTTTGCTGATGTGAAACTCATCTTAGACAAAGAGGGTTGACTTCTGCTGTCAGTGGCACTCATTTTTACCCCATTTTAAGTTTTGTTTTTTTTTAAGTTTCTTTTTTATCACCTGTCAATTCATCTTGATTACCATAATATTTATATTTGCAGTCATGTGACATACTTTCAGTTACGTGTTTTTGTTTGCACAATATGCACTGTTGTTTTTCTTTCTTTTTCTTTTCCCCTTGTGGTCATTGTATACAATGTTGATGACTTGATAATGAGCAACTCACAGGAAGAGACACTGGCTTATGTTCATTGTCTTCCATCCTAGTTTGGAGCGCTGTCTTCAGTGACAAAATCTCCTGTTACCAATGAGGAGACGTGCTTTGCTTCAGAACTCTATTACTGATGTCTTGACGTTACCTTTTAGTTGACGGCAGCAGCTGCCGCGCTTTCCAGACCAAATCATCAAAGGTATCAACGAGAGAAATCCAAGACAGCCGCAATAGTTTGCGATTCAAATGCATAATTATGTTGCCTGAGATATGACCACGCTGCCAAGACCAAGGCCGAACGGGCCTGACCAAATAGGGCTTTACACGCTGTGCGAGTACTGTACTTAGTTCTGCGAGCTGTTTCTCCAAGAAGTATTTGCAACGATCATAACCACCCAGTGCTCTTCATCATACCCATGCCTCCTGAAATCATGCAATTTGACGGTATCTGGAAGATAAAATTATGATGAAAACCTTCCTCTTCCTTGTTTTCATTGAGTATTTCATGAGATTGAACAAGTTGTATTTATTTGAGCCAGCGGCTCTTGAGTAAGACCATGATGCAGTGGTTAGCACGTCTGCCTCACAGTTGAGGGACCCGAGTTCAAATCCACCTTGTTCCAGCCTTCCAGTGTGGAGTTTGCATGTTCACCCAGAGCCCGCTCCGGGCTCTCCGGCTGTCTTCCACCATCCAAAAACATACATGGAAAGTGAATTGATTGGCTGCGTGAATGGTTGTTCGTCTCTGTGTGCCCTGCAATCGGCCGGCAACCAGCTCAGGGTGTCCCCTGCCTACGGCCCATAGACTGGGATAAGCACCAGCAGGCCTGCGACCCCAATCAAGATAAGCGGCTACAGAAGGTGGATTGATGGATGGATCTTGAGTAACACACAAGTAAATCAGTTGCATTAAACACAACCAGGTAAGTCAAAGCCTCAATCATATCCTTGCCCTTTTTTTGTTTGTTTGTTTCTAGTTGTAATCTGCTGGTCGCAATATTACAAGTAGTGATAGCTGTTAGCATCTCATGTTTTCCATCAAAATGGAAAACAGTTTTTTGTTACGGTTGTTTAAACAATCATTCTGACTGGATATTGTATACACAAACTATCTCTCAACCAATTATATGATTCTAATTTGACAAAGAAACCACCACCCCTGAAGAAAAACAATCAAAGTCAAGGTGAAGTAGTGGAGGTGTTCCCGTGAGTGCTTGAAAATTCATTGGCATTTTGCTGCAAAGACATCGAGTTGATAATGGCTCATGGGCACAATAGTTTTGCGCCGTTTTTTGTCGTTTGGGGCAGTTGGCTGTTATGCTTATCGTAGGTAATATGAATTAAATTGCTAGACAACTATTTAATACATCAATTGAAACAGATACGTGATCCATCCATCCATTTTCTAAAGTCGCTTATCCTCACAAGGGTCACAGGCTTGCTGGTGCCTATCCTAGCTGACTCTGCAGTAGGCAGGGAACACCCTGAACTGGCCGGCCAATTGCAGGGCACACAGAGATGAACAACCGTTCACCCACCCAATCACACCTAAGAACAATTTACTATGTCCAATTCATCTGCCATGTGTGATTTTGGAGTGTGGGAGGAAGCCGGAGTGCCCAGAAAGATCCACACGGGCTCGGGAAAGCACGCAAACTCCACACAAGAAGCCAACTGGATTCAAACGTGGATCCCTTAACTGTGAGACGGGCGTGCTAACCTGTGCTCCACCGAGCCACCCCATACGATGCATTAATGTTGTCTAAAATTATTCCAGTTCCCCATATCTGAATTCCGTCGTATACCTGCTGTCCAATGACTGATTTCATTTGAACATATTTTAAAGGGGGGCCAATGCTACAACGCCTAAATCAGTTGCCCATCTTTTTCAGACTTCACTGAAAATGAGTTGTTTTTGTAATAAAGTCACATACTGTAAGATAATGCATTTTAATCACTATCTTGTGATTTAACCACACAGTAAACGAATTACTTGTGTAACTATGAACCTTAGGTCAGTTTTTGTAAATGGCATAAGTGGTCCTAAGCACACAATATAATTGCGATAAATGAGAAAGACAAGAGTGCTGTTGCAGTATGCATATTTATTTCTATTTCATAAATATAAATATATATTATGTATTCTGCAGTTACAAAGATGTGATTAAATACAGGCAATATTCCTGAGCATATTTTAGCTTTGTCTGCATTTTAAGAGCGGCACACAGTGAACAACTAACAAAAAGCATGACTGTACAAAGCATTTACATTAAAGACCGAAATGTTACAATATTAAGGCACTGTAATACACATAGGTCAAACGTGTACTTTTTGTTCAGAAAAAAAACAAAAAAACTGCAGCACCAAAATTGGGACAATATGGCAAAGTCATTCTGAATATAAATAATTCATTTTTGAGTAGGCATCAATGGTAGGGTAGGTGCTTTACCCAACATCTCAACATGTTAGTAACAGGAAAAAAAAGACAAAGTCTGAAAAGTTTGGAGATTTTCTAGATAACAGCAATATGTGTGCAAAATACCAATGATGGCTTATAAAAAGATGATATTGTACATACGAAGCAAAATACAAATGGGTGCCTATCTGTACACAAAAAGTACCAAAAGTGACAACAGCAAGCATCTTTTGTCACTGAACCTCAGTAAAATCTCACTGCGGGGTATGAAAACCAAGAATCACCATATCCATGCTCTGCCAGCAGATGGCAATCTTGTCGACAACAAACAGGATGAACGTTGGTGGGTGGGCAAACCGCTACCAATGCCGGAGCAAACTGTAACAGTAATTTCGTGTTTGAAAAAGTCATGTTGACGAGAAAAACAATGTGTTCAAATTCACAGTCCAAATGTACATTCACTTGTTGGAGGTGTTCAAGAATAAACTCTGAAATAGTTCAAATAGTCAAACATTGACAAAATGTGGTTCTTTAGATCACGAAAATCCTTATTATAATTTTTTTTTTTTTTTACAAGACATTGTCCGATGGAGGAAAAAAAATAGTGGGGCAGGGGGGCAGTCAGCAAGCCAGGCTGCCGGATGTGGGGCGGTACTGCGCCTTGGTGTTAGTGATGGCGCCGTGCTTCTGTCGGAGGTGAAGCCTCAGCTGACTCTTGTGTCTGAAGTGGAGGTCACACTTTTCACACTGAGGAACAAAGGGCACAATATAAACTCAAATTGTTGCGGAGGGCCGCCAAATGCCACAGATTTCCAAAGCTCCAAACTACGGTGGAGCCTGCAGAATTACAAGTTGGCATAAAATGGACTAAAACAGACAGACATCAAATAACTGTCATTTTTTTGTTAACTCTCACAAGTCCCATGGATTATTATATTTCTTTTAATTCACCACTGGGCTTCCCATGGAAATTGAATAGAAAATGAACTGATATTTTCCACCGCTTTGCAATCTAACTTATAAAGTTCCAAGTCCGCTCAGGTCCTTCCCGTTTCGCATTTGGATTAGCGCTCAGCGAAAATGGGATTAGTCTTATTTCTTCTCAGTGGGCCAGAGTGGATAAGGAGATCCGATTTGACTGCAACACTTACATGGTAAGGCTTCTCGCCGGTGTGAATGCGCATGTGACTCTTGAGCGTCTGTAGATGGCGAAAGTGAGTTCCGCAGATTTCACAAGGGTATGGCTTTTCTCCTGTGTGAATTAACACGTGGGCGCGAAGGTGGGCAACCTGCCATAAACAACAAAAATAATCATTTGTTAAACAATGCACGTCATATACAACCTCTCATATGTCCAAAAACGATTAATTAGGAGGCTCGGATTTTGGCATTAAATTAATTTCGAACGGTAATTTTGGTTTACAAGTTACCGCAACATTGATGCTAATATTCATTTGCCAGTCAAAATGCTTTGTGCGTTATACATTAGCATTGAGATAATGAATGTTTGTTGGACAAAGTATATAGTTTGGCTCGACATGTCCAGAGGTTGGCAAATTACATTTTTTTTTTGCTGGTCCGACAAGTGTAAGTCGTCAGTGCCCCGCCCACTTACGTCTTCGCTAGTTGGCGATTTTTTTCACGGATAAAATCAAGATTGTTGGTCAGTCGACAACCCCCCTAGCCAACAATCTATGTCAGGCAGCACTCAAAATATATATTTTTTCTATTTTTGTATTTACACTTTTGCACTGCACTTGGAACGCAAAACAAGTCAACTAATGGCTTTCACCTTATGCTATAATACATCATGTTGGTCAAACTGCATCTGTAACGAGAATGCAATTGGCAATCATGTCCACTAGATGGCATTATCATGCTTTACATGATACCATAACGCTGGATTCTCATTATAACCAAGTATAGAAGATTGAAATTTATCTCAATTTAATCTGTCACATATACCACAAGTAAAACAAAGTATTAGTGAGATTGAATTTACCCCCCCAAAAAAACCCTTTAATTGGGGAATTAAAAAACTTCTATCTTGCATTTCCTGTCCAAGAGCCACTCAGAGAAAGCATGCAAATTTGTAGTGCAGCCATTGGTTACTTGAAAGGGTGACCTTGCAGTGGAACCGCATCCCAGAATGCTTTTATCAGCAAGCAATTTCTTGATGTAAAACATTTAAAAAGCAAAATAACAGAAAAAAACTCTTAACACTTAATTCTGAACATTACTTTAGGTCGGTGAGATTGAGTACAGTATGCATTTTGGTTCATGAAACCAAGACTAAGAAAGGTAGCAATTACAAATAAATCTCCATTAAAGTCAGCTGTGTTATAACTGAGTATGACAGGTAGTGAATTGAACCAACCCATTTTATTTACTCAACTGAACATGTTTCTATGACAGATGAAAACTGCACTTCTGACATATTTAATTACTCTGTGTTTTTTGTTTTTTTAGCATTCCTGTAATTCGTTGGTCTGTCGCCAAAACGAGTGTCTCGACATTTCAATGTTGAATACACACAGTACAATATTGATTTTTGTTGTTGTTATTGAATGTGGAATGTACGAACTGGAAAAGGAGTTTGTCACCTGAACAAATCTGGAACCGCATGTGTCGCACTTGTATGGCTTTTCCCCAGAATGGATGCGAGTGTGGGTCTTCAGATTAGCCGGCCGGTTAAATTGAGCGCCGCAGATGTTGCAGCAATACGGCTTTGCACCTACAATAATAATAACTTCAGTTTATACAGTATATGCATGAAATATTTTTTAAACAAGCAGACCAAATGATGGATTAACGTAAACAGTTATGTCAACAGTTAATGGACATAAAAAGTCCACACTCCCCTTTTTGAATGCCAGGTTTTGTGACTAACCTTGAGGCCTCTCTGTTGCAACTCTTAATGATTTTTAAAAATCTTTTCCAGAAGGGAAGTAAAAACAAACCGCTGAAATAGTGTGGTTGCATAAGTAAGCACACCCTCTTAAAACTGGTATGTGACTGCGTTCAGAATTACCCGTCGCATTCAAACTCATGTTAAATGACAGTCCACACACACCTGCCACCATTTAAAGTGCCTCGGAATAACCGCAAATACATTGCAGATGTTGTGGAAGGCTTTCCCTGACTTCTTTTTCCCCCTGAAGATTCTGCGCTTACGCTGACTGCTATTTTGTGCTGTTTATAATTCCTTCCACCTTGTCCAAATGCCCCAGTTCCAGCTTAAAAAAACAGCCCCAAGCACGATGCTGCCATCACCATGTTTTACTATACCGTAGATAGGATCTTTTGGTGATGAGCAAGCAGCGTTGAGATTGAGCTGTAAAGTCCCATTAATGGTGGGAAAACATTGGAAATGATAAGTCTCGTTTTTCAATACCACAAAAAGCAGCATTCAAAACAGGGGTGTGTAGACTTTATATATTCAGATGCGTTATACACTTGAACATCTTTTTATTGTTCCACAGCGGCAAAAGATGAAAAGCGGGTGATTGTGACCTGACTTGTAAGCAGTCATCGCACCTGTGTGAACAGTCTTGTGGCTGGCCAGGTTGCCTTTGTAGCGGAATGCAGCCTGACAACAGTCACACTTGTAAGGTTTCTTTCTGTGGCCTTGAGCCGTGTGGTCTTTGGGGCACTCTTCTTCTGGAAAGCCTTCTGGAAGGAAAAGACATGCCCTCAGTACGTCTTGTCAAAACTGTTTATGATCAAGGAAATACGGTAGAATATGGAAGTGGCGGGAGGTTGTTATTACCACAGCTCGACGGAGAGAACTTTGATTCTCTGCAGTAAGAGTCGGGAAAGAGGTGAGTGGCCTCCACCTGCTGAGGGCTATCGCAGCCGCAGGAGGAGCATTTGCGGTGGCTGGAAGGCACAGACGACTTATTCATGCACTGAACGTTACGTGTAGACATCTGTATTATTTAAAGTTGTTTATTCAGGCCATTTACCAATTTTCAAAGTTACAGTCAATAGAAAAGAACCGTACATGAATGTAAGGTTTAATCCGCGTTAACATTATGCAGAGTTTGATGATATAGAAGAAGCATTCCAAACTGAGTCACTTGACAGGTTTGCGTCACTTGCAATGTATTCTTACCTATCAACAGTCATGGGGTTTTCTTCTCTTTGTTCACTGGCTGCTTCTTCAGTTTGGGAGTCCCTTTGGTCAGCGCCATTCCTGCAGGGACTGAGCGAAGGGGATCCGCTTTCAGGGCTGCCTCTTGGAGCATCCGTTTCCTCGTTCGCAGAGGTTTGGTTCATCACGATGAACTTGTACTTCTTCCAGTTTCGGACCTTGGCTTCTTTGGGGAAATCCGGAGGCTGCTTGAGGCTTAGGGTGGCGTTTCTACTGCTGCTTGACTCTGTGGGCGAGTTGGGCTGGCAGTCGGATCTGAGGGGGCTCTGAGGGCTGCAGATCACGCCTTTGCCAAAACTTTGAGACGATCTGCGGCAGTTAGTGAGAGGGTGCTGAACGCCGTCTTCCTCCATGTGGGTCGCGGGTCGAATTATAGCGGGGTGGAAACCGACAATGGCAGAGGACTCCTTGTGAGGCAAATTGGCGCCGGGAACTTGCAAAAACGCTTTCTGGGACAAAGAAGACGCTCTGGGAGGGGTGCCCATCCGAAGGGAATCTTCGGGCTTGCCCGCGGGGATGTGATGGTCACCGTACACATGATAGGAGCCGGAGGTGTTGATGCCACGAAAGACGCTGTAACCTCTGCACTCCTGATGAGGGGGTGACGTGGCCGTGAATCTGTTTTTAACATCTAACTCGGTCACATGAACGGGCCGCAATGTTGAGAGTTGGTCAGCCAGGGGTAACACACCGGTCTGCACCTCTTCAATGTGCACATTTAAAGATGGCCTGGAGAAACATAAGTCCAGCGTTTGGTCACTGATTCTTCATTTTCCATGAATACAGTTTTTAGACGGAAACGCGCCACAAAATATGATCCCTAAACTGTTTAATATCAATTATAATGCAGTCTATAACACTGCCCTTAAAAATGAATAACTTACAGGCACACACACTCATGTGGTAAGTACTTTCCTTAAGAACCCAGGCTAAACTTAGCTTCCCCTGACGTGCGATATTCATCTCTGTTAGGACATATCACTTCAACCTATTTGCAAATGTTTTACCGTACTATTTGCTAAAAATAAACCCTTACCGATTTTGTTTTGTGCCTGCCTGTGCACCCTACAATACCAGAAGATGGCGCCAAAGCCCAGTCTAACAACTCAACCTTTATTTTCTTGTAGTTTCAGAACTGGTTGGACTGTTTACATTTGCCTCTAAATATCTGCAAAATTATGTTTGATTTGCAAAAAATGCACCAGAGGTGCAAATGTGGCAAAGACTTTCCATAAATTCTCCTCCGACATCTGAAGCTCATCTTTCAGTTGAACTGTATCACTTTAGCATACTTCCTTGACACTAATTCCTTTTTAAACTAGGCTTTAGCAGCAACTTAAGGCCTTTCAGTTGAATATGCAAGGGATTACTGCATTCCATGTGTGCTGCTATAGTTACCTGGACTTGATGAACCTGTGACAGGTGTCTGCCACATGCTCCATCTGGAGGTACAGGGCCGTGTTCATGGTGCCCACCAGCATGCTGTCTGTCAAATTCAGACAAGACGTGTACATGAAGTCTAGGAGATTGGAGAAACTCTTGGGATCGATTTTGGGATCCAAGCTGATGACACTGAGGTTTGTGTTCTCAGGATTCATGAAGACCGAATAAAAGAAGCCACTGGAAGGAAAGCACAGGAGTCAGGATGATTGTTGACACAGCTTTCTCCGGCAGTTGCAATTCTGCACTACCTGCAGGCTACCAAGATAGCCTTGTGAGCATAAAAAAGTTGTCCATCCACTTGAATGGTGACGTCGGTCAGGATATTCCTGCTGCGGAGGCGGTTGAAGTTGAGTAGGACGTCACCTGCGTGCCGAGTAAATTGAACACACCCATTTGCAGTCATGGCCGTGCTGTGAAAACTGGGCAAAAGGAAGACGTATGTCAGAAACACATTTTTTTCTTCATGATCATCTTCATTGAGTTTTTTTTTTTTTTTTGCAATACGATGACATGCATTTACAGCTGCTAACGTTTGGGGTTACACACACTATTTTCATGTTTTTCATAAAATAACAGTTTCTATGGCACTGCAAAAATTAATCAATTCATTAATTATTTTTAATAATTGAAAGTCCTCACTACTGGTTAACCAGTTTACAACCGGCCTAACCTGGTCTTACAGCAGCTAACTCAACTTTCATTCGCTGGCACCCACATCACCCACCAGGCCAGGCCACACCTTAGAAAGCTAATCACACTCATTCATATGATTTATATCAGTGCCTCACAATTATATTTTGCAAAGCCGCCCCACCAGGTAAGAGAAAACATTTAGCGTTCCCCCACTCCCTCTACCGACTATAAATACAATTATTATCAATAAAAAAATTGTATAAGTATACCTTAAACTGCATCCTTTTTAATATTAATAAACGAAGATAGTAATTTACATGAATCAATTTTCAACATCTGTTAACCACTTTTTAACACAATTTATACAGGTTACAGATAAGAGAAAACAAATCACAGAAAAAATGTCCATCAAGGTGCCTGAAATAAAAATGCCAATCTTTTTTTGCTTCAATTATACATAACATGGCAAAAAAAGCCTTTTATTCCTGAGATCATTCCCCCACTAGTTTAAAAAGACTGCATGATATTCTATGGTGGAATGTGAAAATAGTGACCCCCAGTGGACAATAATAACACATACACATTGCATGGCGCCCATTCATATTTTATTTTAGAGACACACAATCAGCTGATTCTGTGCACTCCCCAGACACAGCCTGAAACGATAAAAACTCTTTTTTTCTATTGGCTTCATTTAAAAAAAAAATACTTTTCTTTCAGACACAAAGCCCTTTCTTGGTGTCCCCAAACCTTTGAACAGAAGTGTGTGTATGAAGGTTTATGTGTTACTCTTAATGTTGTTTATCTACATTGTTCTACAATGGCAATAAAATCATCGCTTGTCTTTATTAGGGTTTCAGGTGAGATGCAGCCTCTGCAGAATTTGGGCCCTTGGACTGGTCGCCATCCAGTCACAGGACATCCATTCTCTTATACTAAAATAATAAACTGTATCTAAATTGGGGGCGTAGCCAGTTATTTTTTTTCAGGGGCTCTCACAGTGATGTGGCAATGCATTCGTATGTGCATGTGTGCACACATGTGCACATGCTTAAATGCTTGCTCGTAAGCCCCTCTGTAATTGAGATGTCATCCACGGTCAGAGTTTCATGAAATACAATACAAAGCAGGATCCAGTCTAAGTTACTGGTCTACTGCCATTTTCTTTGCTGTTGCTTTACTTTTGTGTACTGTCTCATAGTTTATTTCTATCTCATACACCGATTCAGTTGCCATTTTGCGTACTTTGAATTACGGCTCATTCATTCAAACATTTGACTAAAAAGCACTATGGCACTTAATGTTTCTTAATTCGGTTTCTTAATTCAGTAAAGATCATTTATGTAAATATTTCTGGAGGAAAAAGCAAACAGGCGCTGATCACAGGCCAGCCCTGAACACCATGAAGCCCCGCCCTTGAATTTGCATCCTATCATATAATACTAACTTCAGTTGTTGTTGTTTTTTTAGCTTTATTTATGTAGTAGGCTTCTTTCCTCCTTTGAGACATTGAATCATAAGACTATTTTTGTTTTCCTCCAAACGGTTGTGAAATATTTAGCCAAAAGAAAATGCTAAACCAAATTCATGGCTCTCATCTTCTACTCTCAGACGCGCATTTGCATTTCATCTGTCGGTTGCTAAGTTATGATGTCATAACTATCACACTGAGTGCAACCTGTTGCAATAAAGAAGCTATTGAGTTGACGGCAGTCTCTCACCAGGAGGCGGCGGAATTGTAGCGAAAAAAACACAGTATTCTTTCCTCCAGCTCGCCTGATACGGCTCCTTAATTGCAACGTTCATTGCTCTACTTATTAAAAGTTATGAAATGTCTTCATCTATCTAAAGAGTTTGAATTTGAACTTGAAAACTTGTAATATATTAACAGCATAACCACTAAATAATGGAGTGACTAAAATGTGTACCCCGCATTTCTAGTTTTCCTGCTATATCTTGTAGTTGACAGTTTTACACCTCTTCTGCAATCTGGACGGAAATGAGCCAAATTTCCAAATTTGTACAGAAAAATAATCACGTTGCGCTCCGGGGCGCTCGCCTTTTTTTCTAGGCAGTAACTAACTTGGGAGCCACGCCAAGCAAGCCAGGCCCTGAACACAACGATGGTACGTTCAAGTTCACACTCGGCCATTTGTCTAGTAATGTTGTTTACATGAGGACAACCAATTTCCAACCAGCTTGAGTTACATTTACTTGACAGTGAAAACGCCGCACGAACCAGACAGACCGGTCTGATTGCGCCACGTTTTAGTGACAGCGGGGTCGTAACAACTTTACCAAGCATGAGCGCTTACATAAAACGAAAAGGCAAGTCAATGTGGCTACAATTTCCAGTCAACCGCCCAACTTTCTCAAGAACGCACAAGACCAGTAAAAACGTCAACAAACAGAATCCACATCCACATTATGCCCCTTAAAAGTCACAAATTGAGAGAAGAGAGTAGCTGTAAAAGTGCCACTCTTAAAATGTCAATTATAGGAAATAATGAAATAGCAAGCCAGGCGAGGAAGGCGAGCCTAAAGTTGTGCTTCTGTGCGGGGAAAAGTGAAGGCGAGGAAGGGCGGAGAGGGGGAGAAAAAAAAAACTAACCTTGTAAAAAGTTTCCTCGAAAATCCGAGCCACTCCACTTCTGTGAATCCAGTTCTAAGAAACCGAGCTGCTCAATTCTCGGAATTTCAACATCGGAGCATACCATTTTTTGAGCTGCGGGGTGATCACAAAAAATAACATCTACTTCTTTCACACAGCTTGTTCATAAAGTGTATACAGCGTAACGTAGAGGCGCTATTTTACAACTTCTTCTACTTATATATTTGAATAGTACAACATTCACAACAGTTAACGTCGTCTTTTCGAGTGCGTCGTCGACGTTCCCGTGAAGTGGCACATTCCGAGTGAGCCGTCAGCTGACCAAGTTATAAATACTGAGAGGAAAAACGAGAACATGTTGAACTTGTGGCCGCACACTTCGCTCACAATCGCGCAAGTCACGTCTCATTTTGGAATTGCCATCATGTATTACACGTATACCACCCCCACGTCGTAGTAACCGTTCATAACCAAAATTCCTTTTTCCGTAATGGATGTAAAGTCTTAAGAATGTTATTTTAGTTTACAGTAGGAGCTCATGAAGGGTCGACTTTCGCATCAACTCAGATTCATGTTTTTAGTTGGATAGATAGATAGATAGATAGATAGATAGATAGATAGATAGATAGATAGATAGATAGATAGATAGATATTAGCAGTTCACATGGATTTGCACTAGTGAAAATTTCGTAATAATAATAAAAAATACAAAAAAATGGATTGAGGATTAATTCAATGTTCAAATCTATTACAAAGATGTTGTATGTTGGTGTGTGGCACTGCTAGGAATTGCATATCCATTTATGCTATGCGACAGTATTCTACAGTATTTGCTTTTTACATTAATGTACAGTATTATAGACAGTGTTATATACTATGCCATGATGATGCATTACAATACATCCAGTGTATGAAAATGTTGCAGTGCATAAGAACACTTGTGTGTATGCATGATACTTTTATTGTGATTCGACAGAATATGTCTACGTTTAAGTAATTAAAATTTGGATCATACTGGAGCATTCTTTCATACGTTCAAGAGTGCAAATAAAGAGTTATGATTTTGAATAATAGTGCAAGCAGTGCATAGGTTAATTCATCATTATGCACATGTAATATGAATAACATTATTAGACAGTGTTCAAAAGTATTTATTCTGAAGGGAATGACAATTACATGTATGCATGTTTTTGAATTTTTTTTACACTGCACATGTCAATAAACTTGTCGAATCTTGAAATGTGTTTTCATGCATGCTCAACTTTCCACCTGCACTTGCCTTCGCTTATCTGTTCCCACCACTTCCTGTCCCAGCAACACGCAGCTGCATATCTAAGTATTACAAGGTGCAAGTCCCACTATTTCGCAATACACATGTTAGTAAATTTGGACCGAATGACCTTTAATGGAGAATCGACTACTATTCATATCACATCAAATACGTCCAAATAAACAATAATGATTGCGTGATGATAGGATTTGGAACTGGCAGCTGTATACTCATAAACAAGTGCGTAAGGGAAATACCACTTCCTCTGTTAGTCATAAAGGACTGATCATGATGCACTGCAACTTTTCGCAGGCACTCACCAGCCACTACAGTATAGTGCAGCACTATAGTGACTCGGTCAGCAAGGTACTGGGTCAATATCACGCCTGTATAAAGTGCCTATGGTGTTTTCGTCACAAGCACTCAGTCATAAAGATGTAGTAACATCATGAAAATATTGAGGTCTTATCGCAAGTGGCCAAACATTTGCACACACGCCAGTAAAGTTAAAATGTGTTTCAAAGGAGGTTGAAACAGTGCATATAGTCACAGACAAAATATTCAAACCCAATTTTTGTCATTATCACCCTATTATGTGCATAAATTGGTGCTTTGAGATACAAACAGTTGGGCAATTTACTTCAAAACTAATGCATTATTTATTACTTATTATTTTATTTTGTATGATTATTTTTGTATTCTAATCCCTTTATAACTCAGCTTCACAGCATAGTGATGCATTTTTGATGCTTTAGGCAGAGACAGTGCATTCCACAATGTCAATATTAATATTCAAATTCAAGTTCAGTTGGCTATGTTAGGTACAAACGTTGCAAAAATGGATGGTTTCGGTGGGGCTAACGTTAGCAGCTAGCCTACAGCTTCCTTATTGTGTTTAACGTACTGTTTAACATAAGTTTTTGTATGCTTCATCTTGATACACATTGACCGCAACAACTTATAGACTATAGCAATTGTATAGTAAAAGTTGGTGTTAGCTTAACTTGTCATTATTGCTAGTTGCGACAGGGATCTCGCCGAGAAGGTTTCGAAAGGCTGTAGATACTAATAACAGGGAGTAAACATTTTGCCCTGGACTTTTCTCCTCACATCTCTCTGTGTTTTTGTTGAATTTGGGGCAATAAAACACCACTTTCAGGTTGAAAATGCATTATAATGGATTGTGTTACTCTCATTTGCACCAACTAAAATATTACTATTTATTTACGCGCTACAGCAAAAAGTAATGTTTGACAGTAATTACATTGCTTTTGTAATGCATAGCTCCCAACACTCACATGTAATCCGATCAGCAAATTCAAGATTTGAGCTGTCGTTCGGATGAATTTTGTTTTCGTTGTTGGCTCCGACATGAGTGAAAAAGCAAGCTACAAGCACTGTATGATGGAAGTGATCTCAACTCATGAGTTTCACAACAAGCAGCAGTTCGTTCTGCAATAACAAGTTAAGCTTTCCTGCCTAAGTGAACATTAAACAAAGAAAATTACACATTGAAAACGACCTCATAACTTTGTCTTAAGTCAACTAGTTTAGCGCTAACAAATAATTGCAAAATGCTGTGGACAGTTTAACAAATAGCATCCCATTTGGTGGTGTTGTAATGCTTTAAGGAACGGCCATTTGCACACAAGTAGCGCATCCACACAAGAACACAAACATTACTCATAGATATATATGTTTATCCACTGTGGAAAAACAACTAGTATTACTGCCACAAAATGTGCACTTTCGAAATGCTTTTTCATTTGTGACTGTATTTGATCACCCTCAATGACCAAATCACCCACGCCAATTGGAGCCACTGTGATTTAATTATGATGCACAAGATGTTTCATTATTTACGTTCTCAAAAACAACTTTTTCATTTTGAGTTAGAACCCGTCATAGCACATTGTCAGAAGACTGTTTTGGATGGCTCTTATATCTCTAAGTGTGATGTTCCTACACGGGGAGTGCACATGCGTGAAAGCTACATACATGGCTCATTTGACCAGATGAACGGAAGTAATACTGTAGCAGGAATATTTGGCTGGCTTACACCGTCCTAGCAATGGGAACATTTGCCTGGCTAACATTGTCCTAGCAAACAAAGACAGTTTGTAAAGTTTAACACCAGACCTCAGAGATGAACTAGCAAAAAACTAAAAGCTATTTGATTGTGGTTAGTTCATTTATTCACCATCGAAAAGGTGTTATTTCGGTGAAACGTATGTATCGCAAAAAATTATGAAGCAAATGCACTCCATTCTAATGTTCTCCTTCACAAAATGTTCAGTACAGATCAACAGGTTTAAATTACTGCCTTTCACATCACTATGGCAACTAAACGTCTATAGCTGGTTAATGTTTTCACTTTAGATGCCTTTTCTCTGCAGTTACCTTTAGAAAGTGGGGAGTCTCTTTTCCGCTCTTAATGTCAAAGAAAAGAATATTGTCTTTGGTGGAAAGTTAAAGAGCACAACTTGAGGCATTTGGCAAAAAAAAAAAAAAACAATCTAATCTAAAAGAGTGATCCACAACATTCTTTTCAGTATGAATCAAATAAATAAATAGTGCACTATTTTTACGCTTTAAGTTGCTCTAAAATGAGTGTATCCTCTGAATTTGACATACCTCAGAGAAGAGTGTTAATCGCCACATAAACTAACAGAGCCTTCACAATAATCAAAAACAAAACTGTTCTCTCAAGCTGTGGTTGTTTTTTGGGTCACGAAAAAAAAATACAGCCTCTGGTGGCTGAAATAGATCTTATTTTGTTGTCACCGAGCTTCTTCACACTGGGAAAACAAGAGGCCCTAAAACAGCCAAGCCAACACATGGACTGAGTGACACTTTCGACTTATTTATTATGTTTTTCTCTTTTGCAAGAACAAGGTGATCCAAAGTGAACATATCAGCTAGAAGCCCAACCTACACAATGGCTGTAAAGTTTGACTTAAAAAAATGTTTAACTTATTTGCATTTTTTTACATGCAATGCACACAAAAGGTGAGTGCGTGTTTGTGTGTGTGTGTGTGTGTGTGTGTGTTTGTGTGTTTGTATGTATATACAGTTGAGGCTAAAAGTTAGGACACACCTTCTCATTCAATTTTTTAATGGTCCTCCCTTTTTTTTTTGTTTTTTTTAGCTAGCTGACTGATTTTTACCATAACATGAATTTTAGTAGTTGATCATTATATGAATTTTGAAAGTTGTCCAATAGGGCTGTCAGTTGTGTATTAACCCGACTTCTGTACAACACAACGGATTGTCCCAACACCATTGGTATGCAGCAGGCACTATTAAGAGGGAAAAATATCTATGTATTATGTAATATGTATTGCAATGAACAGCACTTTCACCTTATTGAGGCAGCAAGCAGGGCTTGACAAATAAATGTTTGCTCTGCATTTCATAGTCATTGTTTCATGAACTGAAATGCATACTGCACACAATCTTGCTTAAAACATGCGTTGTACAGGCCTAAAATCAAGAGCAATGTTTAGATTGAAGTATTAAGAGATGTTAGTGTTATTTGGCTGTTTAAATATGATTCGAATGAATAAATCGCATGCACATGGTTGAGCAAAGCATTCTGGGACACCTGGGAGCTGATCGCAAAGTGACAATCTTACTGTGAGTGGCTTAGTCAAGACATGCAAGATAGAAGGTTTAAAACATCACATAAACAGTCATTTTCTAATAAATTAAGCCCATTAAAACCTTAATTTTTAATTGTAGTGTATGTGACAGATGACGTTTTCAAATGGATATTTTATTTTATGCAACCAACTCTATAAATGGTTATGGAAAGAATGACTCCAGAGGTTGAAGGCATTCAAACACTAGGATGTATATGCTTCCTAGGTGGCATGATTGCTTAGTGTAGTCTAATGCACTAAATTACAGCTTATGTCTTGATGCATGCATGTATTTCGGTGTGGGTTTGGTGTTTTTTTTTTCTTTTTGACTTGTCTTCCTTATTATGATAATTTAGTGATTTAGGAGAAGACTGATTAGCTTTGGCTTTTGGTTTACGATGATGGCAGTTTGGTTGTTATTTTCCTGGACAAGGTTTTGGTGAAACAAGTGATGACGGAAGTGCTGTTAATAATTGACCGATGTACTGACGATTACAGTTTTGGTACATTTACCAAAATGATGGACCAACAACGTCGGAAGGAGGACCCCCTTCCATTAACAAACTGGCCAATTTTGGGGTCTCCTGAGAAGTGACGAATTTAGTGAGAATTCCAACCTTCACCACTGATATGTATATCTATGTGTGGAAAAAAAAAAAAAACTGGGTGATTTGTCTGTGTTAACAAGCACACCCAACCCCCCTGCGAATGAACTCAGCTGACCCAGAGCCTAGACGCAGACGCATATCAACGTGCCTGTCCCAAAACATGACCCAGGCACATGGTTGCCTGACAGGGATCAAAGGTCACGTCAGTAAAATATGACTCTGAAACTAGTTTGGTCTTCACACATTTAGCCAGAGGGGGGAAGGGGGCCAGGTATTTATTCCTCTTCAAGCAACCTTGCACTTGAGAGCAGAATTACAGCAAGGACATCGACCACAAAAAAATATGCAACCTGACTTTATCCGTTCGCATGATTTCTAAATGTTGGCTTTACTGCAAAAAAACAGTTAAACCGGAACATAATAATGTGCTGTGATTTGAGTAAATCAACTGTACAAATACCTGCCTTTTTTATTTATAGCATAGTTACCCAGCGTCTTTTTTAGCCGCAGTTGCTAAGGTGCATGTTGTTCACCGTGATGAAACACTCCGATGAGTATGGAAAGTCCATGCGAGCTGTACGTTTTGAACTTTGAGCTGCTTTAATTACGCATGTCTGAGGCTTACAGGGAGTTGACTTGCAGGTGGTATGCAGCTTTTGCATCATTATTCACATGACCCTCATGCATCAAGTAAGTGCTACTGTTGCCTTCAAACAGACTTGTAAAGTGTCATTAACATTTACAGGGTTTGAAAAATTAAAAATCTAATTCAAATGAAGGAGATTTTGATTCATGTATTTTATTGTAAATTACCATTATCACATTATCACTCGTTTGTAATATATCGAAAACATACTGATTCGAATCGCTCAGGGGAAATATACATGCTAGCCCAAGTAAGTTGAATTTCCCTCTGAGAGGTTTTAATTAGTAAAAATGCATGATTTGTAAATGAAATTCTAACAAAATACAACTTGAATGTAAAATTAAACCAAGCATATATGACAGATTGTGCAATTAAATGAAAAGAAATGATGATGGCTGACACAATCAACATTTCAATGCTAAAATTCAATTGAAAATCTTTAAAAAGCACAGATAACAAATGCATAAAATACCAATAAATTCTTAATTAAAATATCTTGTATCTTGATGTATTCTATAAATATAAAAATATTACCGGTAAATAAAATACATTAAAGAATAAATAACTAAAAATCAACCATTTTAGTGACATTAGAATATTTTTGTTTAATTATTGATTATTTATTGAAATAAATATGTATATTCATTCTACAAATAAAATCAGTTACTAAACACAAATATTTAAATAACAAAATACAATTGAATCATCAAGTACAATTGTAATGTTTAAATCAAAGTAAATGAATTTTGAATTCCCAATTACACTAAAGGTTATGGAACAATAATGTGTTTGTACGTTCCTCCGGACACAAGCATAAAACGTCTATTTACGTGGACAGCTGTTTGAACAGCAAGTCAATTGTCAGGAAACGGTCACGTTTCTAACGTGCTCCCCTAGCAAAACTGTAGAACTGAACATGTTTTGTGTCTCCTTTGTCCGTCTGCTCAAAGTCAGCCATGCCCTAAGTGTCCGCAGGCTGCTCGCAAGAACGGTGGCCTTGTTGTACTAAACTAAAGAATGCATGCTCAATCGTCGCCGGCTAAATGGATTAAGTTTGGAGTGGAACGCTTTAGTCGAACCATCCACACAATTCGTGAGTGATATCAGATCGTGCAGCAGAAAGACATCAGGTACCCTCTGTCCTTTTCTTTATGAATATGATTTTGTCCGTTTATATACCTTTTGTTAATTTGCAACGCTTTTAGAGTAAATGTCCCACAGAGCAAAACGGATCAGATGTTGAGCCCCTGCCAGTGCATGCTGGATAAAAGAAGAAAGATATTTCCAGCGTGACGAATTGATCATAGTGTACCTTGTCTATATGGAATGTTACGCAATAAATGCACAAAACAAACTTAAACGCATTACATGCACCCTCCCAGCCCTTCTTTCACTGTGGAAAAGTACCAGGGTACACCATGTCGACATGGCAGATTCCCCTGTTGTTTTACAGCAAAGCCCGCGGATTGGTCCGTGTTGGGGGGGGGCTGCCCGTGCATTAACAGGGGGGTGTGGTATGTGTATGTATTTGTGTGCGCGTGTGCATGTGTGTATGTGTTCATGCATGTGAGAGGCAGAGGAATGTTATTGATGTTTTCCTGGGCACCACTCCAGTAGCTGAGGTTTGGACGCGTATGCGCCGTAATAGAGGAGCTGGGAACATTTTTGGAGGGGAGGGTACATAATTGGCGAGATGTATTTTGCTCCAAAAAGCTCGTTCGCCAGCATGAGGACGTCCGTGATTGAAAATTTCTGAACTTGTCTTATGAATTCTCCTAAATTTTCCGTCCTGGGAAGAAACAATGTATAGTACATTATTGTATTTAGTTCGATTTTTTTTAAGCATTTGTACTTTATTATTGTGACAAACTTTTACTTGTGTCCCCTACATTTGAAAATGGGCTCTGTAGTTTCGACTACCTACTTTGTTAAAAAAAAATCCTAGTTACTTTTCCGAGGAAGACGACGTGATGTACAAAAGACAGAGATCAATCCAATCTTCAGTTCACAATTTCATTGAGTGCTTTTCGATTTTGCGATCTGTTATGACAGAGCGAAGCGGGGACCGTTGATGAGGACAGCAACAAATTTGAAGAAGCAAGATTTTTTTTTTTGTGCCTTTTTTTGTGTTCAAAGACTGTTCATCTAATCTGACAAACGTAATGTGTAATTCAGTTTTTAGCTGTAGCAAATTAGCATTTCTGTTTGTCAGTTCACAACACTAGCGGTGTTTTGAAAAATTTGGTGGTGACAGCGTAAATTTGCTGGTTTAGCATTTTTTCGTTTGTAGTTGACAACATCAGCAATTCTTTGGAAACACATGGTGGTATCTTAAAAGCAGAGCCAATATCACAAGTACTCTAGATATATTTTAAAAACGAAACAGGATTCCCACCTTCTCAATACAAACATAAAAAAATGTGGTGAACTATTTTACATATCCAGTGAAATGTTTTATTCCTCTTGTGCCAAGTTGTCCCAATGGGTACTGTATATACTTAAAAACATTTTATCTTTGCAGTAAAGTACATTTAACTTAAAAAGTTAGGGTTTTCCATTTAACTTCTTATTCAAATAATTCAGTAAACGGTGTACTGTTAGAAATGCATGATGGTCAAACTAATGGCAAATAAACAATGTAAAATACATGCAAAGGGCAAAATAAGTAAACGAGGTGGCACACAAAGACAGGATGGACATGTTAGCTAATGTTAGCATTTTATGAGCACTTGATTGACGTTCTCTTAGCAATAAGATAAAGTTAGAAATCTGACTGTGCAGTCTTTACAAATTTAAATTTCACTTTGACAGAGTGGACATGATAAACCTGACAACATCCAACCCCGCACAGATGTTGTAAAACACAAGTGTTAATATACAAGTATCCACAGTTTCAGAAAGACAAAATGGCTGCCATGCCACTGAAGAGATCACATCAGAGGGTTTCGTTGCAGCGCAATTTGCATGTGTTCAGCCTGTCATTACGAGGTAACTGCCACCATATAATGACCGGGTTAACATATGCAAATTGTTCAATATGATCATAAAAATAGAATACACTGCACATCAATAAAATGAAAATGACAATGCAAGTCTATCTAGCAGAAGAGCGAATGTGACTTACCGAAATAAGGAACATCCAATGAAAAGTAATTGAATGAAACCTTTCAATTCATTAAGTGTCAGTTAAAATCAGTCTTTGATGTGTGTGGCTGTCAGTGGCAGTGAATGAGTGAAGCTTTTCATTGTACTGATTTGTGTGCGTTCATTTATAATAAGATCTGAGTGTTATATTATTATGATACATTTTCATGACGACAGGGCGATTCTGATGAAGATCCCAAAAGATCTTTATAGAAATATTGGCTCAGCTTTGTCATTTTTGCCACGGCCTCTACATTCATTAGCACGGAGCAAAGCTGTTTTATTTGCACTTCTGTTCCCAGACACTGTAGAAACTCCACACAAATTGAGGTAGGCTGTTGTTTAATGTCACTGAACTATAAACAGTGTCTGTGGAAGGTGCTGTAAGGTAAGCCGGCTGTCATGTTTGTGGCATGTTTACTCAATGAAGCTGGGTAGAGGTCAAGCGGGACCAAGGGAAGAAATACTTTAAATTGGTGGCCATTTTTTTTTTTCATACATAACAAACATTTGGGAGTGATTTTTTTTTTTAATTACACAGTTATCTTTTTAATATAAGCACAGCTTTGTGTGGGAACAGATGTGGAAGCACGGTGGCCTATTGGTTAGCACCAGTGGCGGTCCGTGCATCTCACACTTAGGCATGCGGTGATTGGACCCCTCATGCGCACACGTACGCATTATTGGCTTACACAGGCTATTTTTCAGAGCATTTAAATATCAGTAAACTCGCATCAGCAATTAAATCATATCATTTTACGTGCCAAAACTAAGAATAATTAATAATAATTTCAAATGATTTGTCCACAAAGTTTTATGAGGTCCATGAAGAGCAGGCGAGCTTGAACACGATTGTACGCTAAATTACAAATGGCAATTTAATAAGTGTCATGTCTGGGCATGCTGAGTTGATTTGGGAGGAGGAAGGAAGGGGACCCAAAAATATGTGGCCCAAACAAGGAAGTTTCAACAAGAAAATGAGGCAAGACCGAACCAGGAGCAAAAATAGACAAAGTATCACCAGACAGGTTGACCAAATCAAATGAGAGCGCAGACAATAAAGGCAGACGCGAGTGGAACAGAAACACAAACAAAACCCCACAAACGTGGCAATTGAATATGAATGACATAAAATGAAAAAAACATTAACACACCCAAAACGGCTGTCCCCAAGTTATTTCAGTACAAAATGCATCCTTCTTTTTTCCCTCAGAAAGACTTTCATGATTTGCTTGTAGAGTTTGTCTAGCCATTTCATTTCCAATAAGAAATCCTTTTGTATTGACATGGACACCAATACTAAAAGTTGGGTCGGTCCAATTTCCGTTTTGCTCTTCTTCAGCCATTGTGGGTTTGAAAAAAAAAATCTGCGGGTTTGACTTTGATGTACACTAACGGTAACATTAGCTGGTTGAGCAACATGTTTTTTTTCTTTTTTTCTTTTTTTTTTTTCAAATACATTTATTATTTTTTTTTTTTATGGTGGATCAACACAACCCCGCCTTTCTGTAGTGAGCATCCAGTTACGTCACGTTCTACGTGAGGTTTCTTGAAGGCGTACAAAAAGAACAGAATATGGAAAATAATTTTATAATATATATATATATATATATATATATATATATATATATATATATATATATATATATATATATATATATATATGTATATGGTAAAAATACATTTAAAACTGAAATTGATTCTTATTATAGTTATTATAATTATTATATTTTATTGTAGTTATGATAATGTCAGGTTATATTAGGCCAGCAGAGAAGGCCTCGCTGGCCCTGACGGGACACCACTGGTTAGCACATAAGTGTATGCCCTGAGAGCCGGGTGTCGAAACCCTTTCCTCCCTGGGTGTCATACATAAAAAAAAGTCAGCTAGCATAAACTCCAGCTCACACGTGACACTTGTGAGGATGACTTTAGGAAATTGATTAATGAATTGTTTTTACTCTTGGGTAATATCCATGTTAAAATTCAACAGTTTAACATTGGAACGGATTGATTCAATGTCCTTGATATCGGATGAGAAGAATTGATTACAGGCAGCATGATGAAGTGGTCCGGATGTCTCAGTTGGAGGTTTGCCGTTTGAATCACAGCTTCGGTCTTCTTTTGTGGGTTTTGGATGACTTCCCTGTGTTTGCATGGGCTCTCTCCGGGTACTCAGGCTTCCTCCAATATTACCAAAAACATGCATATTTGCTTCAAGTCAAGACTGCAAATGATGATTGCAATTTGACTGAGATTTAATATCCTTCAGGCTTTGCAGGTGAATGTTTGTTTCTAATTGCTAATGAAAACAAGGGCCCTCATTTGGTGTAAAGGCCAAATGAGATGTTGATTTTATCTTAGCCATCCGCTGCTCAAGAAGCTCAGCAAGAACAGAGGTGACTGTTGTCTTGTAGAACTACTGTCTACTTCTGTCATGAGGGGCGTCGTCATTAGACGAGCATGTGATGTTTGATTTCCGACAAAGCCAGATTCATCCCATTCCACGCTGATGGTTTATTGATAGCAAAGTATCTAAATTGAATTGACAGCACAAGGACACATGAAGAAGTCCGCATGCGGGAGATGAGCACCAATAACTGAAATGAGAGGCAAATCCGTGTCTGCACTGTAGAAGATATAATCAAAGCAAGATTAAATTCCTCAAATCCATGAAAAATATGTCTGATGTTCTTTGCCTGCTTCGTTTTTTTCTTTTTAATTCTCCTATTTGTGATTGGGAATTCATCACTGGTTATGTGTTATGTGTAGGTGTAGAAAAGGTATAAATACACAAGTTTAACAATCTTCCTGGGGCGCTGGGGTTAGTTATGTTCACATAATGTTTTAAGAATGTCGAATTTTTCAGTTATACTGCTTGATCACTTTGCTAAATGGTGTTCCTCATTGTCCTACATTTCCCTTTTCTTTCAAATCCCACTTTTTGCAGGTTATTTACACTAAGATTTATGACAAAAAAAACAAAAATCAAACACAAATATTCGTTGAGCATCACAGAGAAACCGTTGTGATTCATACTACATCCATACTTATTTATTTCATAGAGATATCGTGGTCAGACAAGTAAAGTCTTATCTTTGGGACTGTCGTAAATCCTTTGCAGCTCTTGGCATGGCTGCCCAGAGGTAGCTTAGATACTAGTGTAGGTTGGTGGATCTGAAAAGGGGAAGCCTATATCGCTGTAGGAGTGCTCACAGCAAGCTTCAATAATCAAAATAGTTCCTTTCACACCACATTAAATATGAAATGCTTCTCCTGCACTACTATATTCACAACATGGCAGAAACCTATCTGCACTGAAAAGTCCCTTGGAGGCAGTTAGAGGCCACTCCCACGTCAACGGTTCCTGTACCCCCCATTGCTCTGATGCCTTATGGAACCATTTAACAAAAAAAAAACACAAAAACAATTATTCAGTGTGTTTTATGCCAGCTGTTCACTTATTCATCAATGAAATACTTTGTGTTAGACCAGCTTTTGCTAGTTATGGTTGGAGCAGGCCAAATGTTTAGATCAACTTTCTGCCACCAAATTGTCATTCAGCCAGGTACATCTATGCTACACAAGTCCAACTAGCTTGGCTGAAACCAGTCTGCCAAATTTGCAAACAAAGCACAATCGTGAGAGGCGGCTCAGTGGTAGAGTGATTAGCACGTCCGCCTCACAGTTCATCCCGAGTTCAAATCCAGCTAGCTCCAGTCTTTCTGTGTGGAGTTTACGTGTTTTCCCCGAGCCTGTGCTTTTTCTGTCCAGGCACTCCGGCTTCCTGCCACAGTCCAAAAACTTGCATGGTAGGTGTATTAGACACTTTAAATTGTCTTTAGGTGCCATGTCAGGTTATGTCAGGGGTCACTAACGCGGTGCCCGCGGGCACTGGGTATCACATGAGTAGCCCGCAGTCCTGTTGTGCAAATAGTTTACAAGTGATAGAACATTGTGATTTTACAGATTACACTTGATTTACATATCTGCTACAGCTGTTTCTTAATTATCATGAGAAATCAATAACATGAACGTTGTGATTTTACATATTACACTTGATTTACATTTCCACTACAGCTGTTTCTTAATTAACATGAGAAATCAATAACATGATCTGGGTCTTCACATAAACCTGTAGCTCTTTGGATTTCTCAGAACCAAAGAAGTAGCTCTCGGTTTCAACAAGGTTGGTGACCCCTGGGGTACGTGAATGGTTGTTTGTCCCTATGTGCCCTGTATTTGTATCTCGCACTAATATGACAGCATTCGCCAACATTTGCTTCACAACTTTAGTTCACTGACTTTGAAAATGGAGCACTTGGTATCTATATTACCATTTAAATGGTAGTATCTAAATTGATATGTAAACGGCTATTGGTAAAGAAAAAAAAATCTTGAACTAATTGAGGTTCATTTTGGTTGGCTAAAACAGGAATCCCCTTGTCTCTTAATCAAAGCTGTATCAAAGCTTTGAGGAAGAAATGAGGATTCCTGTCCTGTCATTGACTCGCCTTTTATTGATTTTCCAATATTATAAATATTTAACTTACAAATTAAAATAAATGGTAAAATACCGGAACTAAGTATATACCTTGCCCTCTGATTTGAACACATAGTGTATCATATTTTTTGTGTATATGTAATATGATCAGGTGATGTAATTATAGATTTTATGGTTTCGCAGTTATTACTGCCTCAAGCTCAACCATAAATAAAGTACAGCACTGACTTAAAATAAGAAAGACTATAATTCTACTCTAAATGTCCTTCAACAAAAGTGAGTACAACCGTTGGTGATAACTTTAAAAGTGTGTCAACAAATATGAAATAACATTTACATTCAAATTGCTACCTAACCTTAATATGTTGTAACATATCTATAAAAATAAGATAAGTGTACTCCTGCATACGAGATAAAATAAAGAGTTGCTATTTGATACTTACGTAATGTTTTGATGATTACATTCCCAAGTGTAAACATACTACAACCCAAAATCATATTAGGCCTTGATTAAGAGGGGTAAACTTAATTTACTTGATCGTATTGAATTTTCTTCCTTGATATGCTTAAATCACAGTCAGGTTCAACTGCTTCCTTTGGAACATTCCTTACAGATTCATGCCACAGATTCACCCTTGACCTCAAGCAAGGGTTACAACATAGGCAGGCCAGCGAGAGGTAAATATCACAGTGTACTACCAGGGTGCGAGCTGCCCCGCAGTTCTGCCAAATATTATATATCACCATGCAACCTAAGCGCCGTATTTGAAAAGAGTGGTCAACGACAGGGCACATTTTTTTCTGTGAATTCACTCCATACTTTAACGTCCGTCCTTTTTCTATGGTATATAGATGGCAACAACTAAAATTTGAAAGAGGTCACACTATGAAGGAAAACCCTCATCTGGGAGCAAAGAGTGTGTTACTGATGCAAGAAAGAAAACCAGGTTAATATATAATCTATGTAGATGTGCATGCGTGTGCATGTTGCCTAAGCAGAGTGGCATCCTCCAGCTCTGGATTTGTGCCACCTTTTGCAAGATGTTGTGGAGGATTCACGTGGCTTGCTTGACAGCTAAAATATATGCACTACTAGTCCTGGGAGTCCTGGCACAACATGAAAAATGGAAAAGCGGGAGTGTAGTCCGCCAAGCACATGAGTTTGCCTTTAATCTTCCATGTAACAACAAAGTTCAACTTTGGCTTCAGTTTGTTGAACGGCATAATCTTCCGCTTGAAGCCTTTGAACAACTTGAAGTCGGTATGGGGAAAGCTCGAGCATTTTCTAAAGCATCCTCGGAATCGGGATTTTGTTGAAGTTCCAGTGGCGTTCCCTGACTTTGCTCGGATGCCTGCTCAAGGGGTTTTGTGGTGTTAGTCGCAGGCCTTCTGCTGCATGGCTTGTCAAGGACAAGATCCTGAACATGAACGAAGAAAATTCTAGCAGGGAGACATTGGAAACCTGCACTAAACTGCATCTGCGAATACGAAAATATTTTGCAGGTCTGGAACCATGCTCCAATTTCATTCTGCAAGGGAAGGCTATTCTTACCAGAAGGGCCATATTTTAGCTTTCGAATGTTGATTTGTTCATGTCAATGGGTCACTGGGCTCAAACCGTTTGGGAACCCCTGCTCTAAACTGTGACACTGGTTGCCATACATGCTTGACATTTGAGTGTTAAAAGTGTTGTCAAAGTGCTCCATTGTGGACCTGCATTAAGTTAGTACGTTAACAGCTGGGAAATGTCATGATTGCTGTCAAGGACATGTCTTGCTTAAGAAAATCTTATGTTCAATTCATTTCATGGTAAGTGTCTCATAGACGTGCCTGGTCAACAAAATCAGCATTTTAGCTGTCATGCTAAAAGCCAGTAGATTTGCGAGATTATATCAATATGTGTATCTCATATTTCATATCTCATTCTTGTGTCATTTGTCTCGCAATGATAAAAATCTGACACTATAAACTAATGACATTGATTTTCATTTTCATTATTCTCCATTTTGTGAAGAAATATGGTGTGGTTTCAGATTGATTTCATCCTTTTCACTTTTAGATGGATGAATTATTATGTGCCGTATTATAAGTTGCAGTAGATAAGAATGTACGAATGCTGTCAAATAGGACTGTCAATATCAAATAATTTTTAAAATCCATTATCCTATCGATTATCCCATCAAATTACCAAGTAATCGGTCCACAAAAACATTGAAATGTACTTTTTAAAATGCATTTTCTTTCTTTTTTTTTTTTTATATAGTCTATGTTGTTGAGCGTGAGTTGAACTGAGTGGATGATTATTTTTTCCTGTGAGTGGAACTAACTGCTCAGTATTTATGATCTTCTCCCAAAATTTGCCTTTTCTAACTAGTTAACAATTTTGAAAAGCATTAGTAGACTAGCGATTACCATTTAAGGTCAAGAAACGATAACTACCATTAAGTTCTCACATACTTATTCTTATCTGACTTTTACATAGGTAATAATTCCTAAAAATGACTTACAGACAATGCTTTAAAAATATTCGATGAGTAAACCAAAGAGTGAAGCTGTGCGTTATCAACGAGGATGTCAACAGCTTCCTGTTAGTTTTCTTCTGTTACTGCTTCTTCTTGAGACGCGTTAATTGATTGACTGCCCTCTATTAGGTCATTTAAAAGCCTAAACCCGAGGCACTGCATTTTACATTGTATGTAGTGACATATTATAAACTCTGATAATACAGCCTGAGTGCTTTTTAGGAAGTTCACAACTTTTTTCCTTTTCTTTTTGGAGGCTCGACGTGCTAATATTTCCATTAATGTAAGCCACGGAAACAAATAACAACAGCTCTTTAGCCACTAGGTGGTGTACCAACAAGAAATCGAGCCCTTATATCAAGGTGATTAATCTTTGCATAGGAAAAATAAAGTTGTACAACATTGTTGAAGTACAGTTTGTGTTGCAAAAATTGAATATTAAATTATTTTGGTGGCTCCTTTAATTTAATTGGAATTCATCCCAAACTTCGGACATCCTCAGTTTTTTTTTTTTTTGGGGGGGGGGGGGGGGGGGGGGGGTATCTTTCTTTATTGCCTCCATGTGCATCTGCAATAAGGATTCGTGTAGAAAATGGTCATGGAAACATGGTTCTACTGGGGTTGTGAGGCTGATATATTTTGTCATGGTTTTGAAGTCGACATACCCGACTTAGTCAACTAATTTTCCCAGCCCTACTGTCAAATAACTTTCATCCATTAAAAGTAGTTCAATAGTTCTCAACTAACACCCAGGCATCCTTCCAAGATAGTTTAACGTGTCAAGAGCTGTGAAGTTTAAATTGATAAGGAAACTAAAATAGAAAACAGGTTAGTTAGCATGTCTGCCTTGCAATTCTGAGGTTTGGAGCGCCAATCTTGGCTGCAGCCTTCCTGTGTGGAGTTTGTGTTTTCTTCATGTGCTTACATGTATGCTAGCTTTACAAACTGCACAAAGGTGGGTCAAATCCGATTTGATAGGAATGCAAAACGTTGACTTCATTCCTGGCCAATCAAAGTGGCTCTGTTCATTCAAAGGTGTATTGACTATAGAAAAATAGCCCTAAAATATTTAACACTCTGAAATCCAAAACATGTTCCCTGTCTTCTCTTCTATGCCTTCAATCACTCCTGGAAGAATTCTTCTAGCATCTTCCACATCTCTGTGGTCAATACCATCTGGATGTCATCTTCATCTTTCAAGTGGGTCCCCTTGATGACCCCTTTGAGTTCAAGAAAAGTGGTTAGGAAGATTGCTCCAACACGACTATGTTATTCTCAGCTATGAACTGTCGGATGCTCACTACATTGTCAGCAGGCGCGTTGTCATGGTGAAGCAGCCAGGAGTCGGCCAAGCCTAACTTACCTCTCTAAACCAAAAAAACACCACAAGATCTCTTTGTAGACGAGCCGCTTGATCGTCTAGCTTTGGATTCCAAAGTTACCTTTATTCACACCAATCTTGAAGAAACACACTACCAGTCAGGTCAGTGTTCAATTAACCCGGAATGCGTGTTCTTCAAGAGTGAGAGAATGCTATGCTGGTGTACCCGGAAAAAAAAACAAAAAACAGTCACAGAATTCAATTGCAATCCTTTCCCTTTTTTAAGTGTTCCATTTCACAAGTGCAAAAGTACTATCATTACAGCATTCAAAGACATCTCTCCCAGGCCGCAAGTCCATAAATTTATGCAACAGTTATTCCCCTATGATTTGTTGATTTTTAAGAATTCCCTGTTCTTCCAGTCTGACAAGTAATTTCACATTAGTGTTTGAGTTTCTTTTTTTTTTTTCTGAAAGCCCTGCATTTACAGATTTTACCTCGAAAGGCTCTGACAATCCAGGACAAAGCGCTTTGAGGGAAAACATTCCAGCAGGGCAAAACCTCAATGAGTCCAATACTGTGGGCGAAAGTTATCGCCTACTTAAACATCACTTGCGAACCTTGTATCTAGTTGAGTGAAGCTGTTGCTTCTTATTTTAGGGATTTGACACAATAACCACATGCATGGTAAATAGGCCTCAAGTGTTATATTTGTAGGCATTTGACCTTTACTTGTATGAGCCATTGATTTTTCTGTTCAAAGGCTCCAGCTTTGATAAACACGTTCAGAGTATGATACTTAATCATGAAGTGGAAGGTGTTGCGGTCGTCTCATTTTGCCTGTTCTCTGCAACAAGCTGTTTATTATACACTGGTAAACAAGCTTCAGAATAAACTGCCACCACGCTCTCCTGGTTGGCCAATCAATATGTGCACACTCTGCCACTTTGTCGTGCGTCAACTGCCCGCTCACATTCAACATGATTCAAGGTCAGGCTATAAATTCTGACAAAACTAGTCGGGGAATTGGGACCTGAAATAAGATATCACGTGGCAATATGCCTCATAGCGCTGGTTAATTTATTACACTGCAAAATGATACGGTAGATACATGATCATAGTGAGTGATTCAACTGGAAAAGTTATGTACGTGCCGTATATAAAAAATGTTGGGGTGTCAGATTAACAGGTTAATTACGATACTTGGTCTAATTTTTAATCTGTAACTCGGCTTTATGTACGTTCATTAGATCCATTCATATGCATCGGACTTCTCGTGCTGGAGTTGAGAGGGTTGAAAAACAAAGGTCATTCACACCCATGAGTGGACATAGGCTGTCATTGTGATTGGTATAACTTGATAGGTTCTTGTTGTGGGTCGGAGGGAAAATTCATAGGAAGGAAGAAGTGAAAAGGGAGGCGCATGTGAGAATTGTGGGTCCAGTTAATGGTAAAAATACTTAAAAAAAAATAAATATACCCTGATGATACCTTTGATACATGAAGATTAATATGCATTCTTTGCAAAGAGTTTTCTGACCACAGAAGCAGCTCAGGTTTAGCCTACCACATAAATGCAAAGCACCCAGCTACAAATGCAACCACAGTTAATGATAGCAAAACTCTTTACCAAACTAAATTTGGAATTCCATGCATTTGAGCAACTCTGTGTCGAATAGGATGAATGATGTTTCATCTTAATTTTCTTTTCTAATTATTCTGTGACTGCCAAACAAATACAGCATCTTTCCTCCAGGTAGTGAAAAGCAAAGGTTGCAACTGGCACTTTTGTCAATTCTCAAATGCAGCACAACATAAATGCTAACAAGTGCATCTGTTAAATAATCCACTTTTTATTGTATTTTATATTGCCATAGTTACACAATGTACCAAAATGAGGAAAAACTCTGGTTTAGGGTTTTTCTCATTTAATTTTGGGTGGGATTAACATGAGATTAATTACATACGTTGTTTACAGATCTGAATGAATAAATCCCTCGATTGTTTGAATCTCTCAACAACACAAAAAAAATCTATAAACTCTTCTCCTAAAATGACTTCTGTATTTTCCCAGTATTTGCATGTCCGTGTACATGTAGGTTTTGTGTGTTTGTGTGTATTCATGTGTGTGTGTGTGTGTGTGTGTGTGTTTGTGTACACGTGCGTGCGTTGTTGCTGTCTCTTTGACAAAAGGCCATTTTTCCATTGGCCCGAAGGGCAATTGTCAATGAGGCCTGTGAACTTTGCCTGGCAACAAGTTGTTTTTTCCAATTTCGATTAGGGTTTATTGTTGTGTTTTCCTCGTGATGCTTAAGGCACAAACTATTTTTCCAGTTTGATGTTTTTGACCCCAAACTGCAGCAGTTTGAGGGCACTTTGGATTTAATGTGTGTCAGAATTTGCTCTGGATTTCAACAAATAATAATTTCCTTTCAGTTTGTTGTTTTGCCCCTTTTTTTGTGGTTTGAGGGCACTTTGAAATGAATTTGTATCAGAAATTGCTCTAGTTTTTAAGAAATATGACCTCCATCCATTTTCTCCGCCATCTGTCCTCATCAAGATCGTGGGTGACTTGGCTTTTCCTGATAAGCAAGCAGCAGGATATACCTTGAATTCTTCACCAGCCAATGGCCGATTGGACAATTTACCTAACGTATTTTTTTAGAATGTGGGGCGCACAGGGAAACCCCGCACAAGCACAGGTAGAATTCAAAATTAGAGTTAAAACATTTATGTACTTTTAAATAAGCATGTAAAATTTTAACTGTTAATGATATGGAATTATGTGAAAAGTGGACACGCTTCCACTCTTGGGGCAAAATTTAAGGTGAAAGATATACCGGTACTTTACTTATTTAGCCATTGTTGGATGTAACGATTCCATATTTTGTCTATAATTAATTTGATAATTTTATTCACAGCTCACCTGTTTTCAGGGTTTGGTGTGATGCTATGCAAAAATTGAGCCATGATCTGTTGTTACATGAGCCATGAAAAAGTGATCTTATTTTCATTTGACAGCAAGGGACAACATGTGTTTCTAAATGTATTCATTGTAAAAATAAATAAATAAATAAAGAAATCACCTGAATCATAGACTTTGACTTTACTGTTGAAAATGGTTAAATAAGTGAAATCACTAACATGATTGGGAAAATGGAGGAAATATTTAAAACTTTGACCTAGTAATTTTAAAGACTGTAATTCTTGATAGGAAAATTTACTTGTAAGAGAGCACAACCTCAATGCCAAGTTGCCTAGTTGGCAACTTTTGAAAATTTTAGGGCTAACTGTATGGATTAAGGTTAGTTACAGTATGTGCCTTCTGCCATGCCATGAAAGAAAATTTAATTGCTCCGCCTGTCAGTATTACATTGGTGTAGGGCTGCAACTAACAATTATTTTAATGATGAATTAAACTGATGTTATTATTTTGGAGATTAATTGATCATTTTGATGAAAAAAAGGAAGTTTCAGTTTACATCCCATTCATCCATTCATTTATTTTATATAGTCGCTTATCCTCACTAGGGTCACTGGTTTGCTGGTTCCTATCCCAGCTATCTACGGGCAGTAGAAGAGGAACACCCTGAGCTGGTTGCCATCCCATTGAAGCTCAGTTTACATCCCCTTATTCAAAAACAGAATATTGTTCCAAATTTAAAGTCCAGTAACATTAGCTTACGCTTCTGGTTTGGGCTGTAACATGTCAGAACTAAAAAGGACAAAAATTGTAATGTTCATATTTAAATATAAGTAAGGTCGTAAAACCAAATGTTTCATTTTGATTCAAAAATAAAATAAATATTCTTAATGGAGGACTACAGGAAAAGAATATTTTCTGGTAAGGGGCTGGAATTTCAATCAATTGGACACCTTAAAATGCAAGAATTAATCAACAACTAGTCGAATAACTGATTAATCGATAACCATTTTATTTTTGACAGTCAAATAATCGTTGCAGCTCTACATAACTGGCATAAAGAGTTAAGTAATGATATATTTTTTTTATTGTATTTTCAGTATTTGCTCAACACAGAATACAATACAACAGTCATGAAAATATTGAAATTGGTGATTTTTTTCATTGCACATTGGTTTAGAATCACTTCCTTTAGTGGTGTCATGTAAGCTGCGTAAGACCCCGTTATGAGACCACATTTGACCCAAGTATTTCTGTTTTAGTGCTGCTGACTACGTCAGATGATGGTGTTATGATTGCATAGAGCATGAAAAATAGCCTGGCGTACATTCCTTCCCCTTACACAACACTGTCAAACACTGCCAGTTACAAATATACGTGTTATGTTAAACAACTGCTGCTGGAAGAGAAACCGGAATTTTAAAAAGCGCACCAGACACCATGCCGCAGGAGTACCATTCATGTTTGGGTCACGGGGTAGAATTCCAGCTCATCTCTTTGGTTTCACAAGACCTGTCAAGGCCCACACGTGAAACCCGAGCATGTGGTAAATAAGTCCCTCGCACAGAAGCGGTGGGAGGTGTGATCATGGCTTCTTTGGTCACAGGCCAGAAGGGCCACTGCCCCGGCCTTGCATTCGACACCCGCAGGTGACAGACTTCCAGGGCTAGAAGTGTCGGCAGCCTGGATCAGTTGTCCCTGAGGGGTCAAAAAAATCGACTGAAGACAGATGTTCCTATTTGTAATGTAAGACTCGTAGTCATCACTTGTCCTAATTTGATCTGACGAATGCATGGGAAAAAAATAGAGTGGCATTCCACCACGGTTTTATCTCATTCATTCACGATTGCCTCCAGTGATATACACGATTAAGGGTGCATCTCAATACCGCCTCTAATTGATCGCCCATCAATCTCGTGAAAAGCGCACATCAACATTTGGAGCAGTTTGCAATCAATCTTTGTATCAAGGATGCCCAACAACATCCCCCCAGCCCCCCCTATTTTTTTTTTTTTTTTTTTACTTATGGTGTGGTGTGTATGTCTCCGGTGTGGGACCACAATGTGCTACCGGTGAGCTAAAATTATGGGTAGCCAATATAGCTCAGAGCAGCGCAAGTAAGTATGTAGAATGAATGCTAATCATCGCCGGCAAAATAAGCTTGGCCCCTCGATGGACAGCAGCTCCAAAATATCACCGAGTGACGACAACACAAGCCTATAACAAAACAAAATATACAAATAGGGTTCGGGTTTAAATTTATTCTTAATCCTAATAATAACAAAAGTGCTTTAGGTAAAATTAATAGTGTAGTATACTTATGTGTTACATGTGTGAATCTCCAATTAGCCTTGTTCTTTGCACCTGTGTTTTTTTTTTGTTTTTTGTTTTGGTTATATGATCTCCCAAGATTTAGCACGATCAACCAGTAGACCGCAATCGAAGCATCGAGCACCCCTAATTTATATAATAACATAGCAAAATCAGAAACATATTAAAATATATTGTGCTTATTGTCAATTGCAGAGTATTTTGCAAACTTTTTTTCCCTGACCCCCAAACGTCTGACATTAATATGGGCCAGTGCAACGACCCTGTGAGGTGAATGTGAAATGTTATTGCTAAAAACAAAGAATAATAAAAAAACACAAACAAACAAACAAAAAACAACCCATTTTACTATTATAGTCTCAGTTATCAGCCATCATAACAAACATCAACAACACTAACAAAAAAACAGCAACAAAAATAATCACTGGCAGCAATCAGGCCTGTGGTATCTCAGTATTGGACAGCAAAATGAACTATTATGTGTTTTATCCATGTGTCTGCTGTCTGTCTACCTGACCTATGACAATCTTCATTGCGGTCAGAGAGTTCACAAATAGTTCTCTGTTGGCGCACAGGAGATCAGGGTGGGTTAGAAAGATCACATTCCTCGACCAGAACACACGAGGAAATAAACCAGAGGATCCTGCCCATAGCTCCACACTGGTGGAACCAGAATATATATATATATATATATATATATATATATATATATATATATATATATATATATATATATATATATATATATATATATATATATAGGAACTGACACACTGAGGACAGCTCGAAGACGTACAAAAAGGTTTATTTAAAAAAAAAAAAAGTGCACGCAACACGTGGAGTATCAACACAAATACATCAAAGTACAACAAAATGGTGGAAACAGGATTCAAAGTACAAATAAAAGAGACAATGCAAAAGTGCATGTAACAAGCCGGGAACAGTGGCGCAACAAGCTTGAGGACGTCGCCAAAAACACAAAGTACCACCTTAAATCACGAGCGTAAAAGGCAGGAACAAAGTATGAAAAGTAAAAACAACAATACTTTGGAATGGAAGCTGAATGAGTGCTGAAAACAATAATTCAGCAACATCCTCCTGCTTCGGCCACACCTAAATAGTCCCCTGATTAAGATGCAAGTGTGCGGCCTATGGCTCCGCCCCCTAATCTGCGGACAGGACAAGACACTATTTTAGAAGGACTGTTTTAGAGAACTTCTAAAACAGCTCAAATGGACAGAGGAATATTATTTGAGGTCATCACATCTGGAAATCTACATCTCACAAATTATGATTTGTGATGTGCAATGACAGTTGGTCCGCCCCCCCCCCCCCCCCCCCCCCCCCCCATTTTTTCCCTCTCTTTTGCAACACTACATTCCTTGTCCCAATGTAGCCCTGGACAACAACTTTTGTTTGTAGCCTACACCCCCTCATGACTAACGTCTTTTATTATTTTCCCAGATCTTCAGTGAGTTGCTTTATTTATCCTATGGCTGCTCATTGATGCCCAGGATCTTGATTAACAAGTCACGAGAGTACGTCAAGGAAAAATGGCTCAATGGCCCATTTGAAAAAAATTGCACTTTAGGTTCTGCTCCCTTTTCTTGCCAGATATTAAGACATGTTTGCGGATTTTCTCAATCATCCTGGTCATTCAATTCTCAGAATGATGAATTGAATATCCTGGAAGATGCTCCGCCTCTCATTCGGGAAAGATTCAGTTGGCACAACAGGGCTTGGTTAGAACTGCAATAGTTTGAGAACAGCCATTTAGACATTAAAGACTCTTTAATATATTTTGTTTGTGTGTGTGTGCGTGTGTGTTTGTGTGTATGATTGCACAAAATTAACAGCCTTCCTCCTCATTCACACCTGAGCCCTTGTAGTTCCAACAAGGCGCCAAAGAGAAAAAATGGCTAATTGGACCCAATTTCAGCACAAGGTGTAGGTTACTTGTATTCCACATTGGACAAATTACTTCAAAACTGTATGCAATATTTATTACTGTCATTTCAAAGTAATTGCTGACATTACAATATGAGTGTATTTGGAATGGAATGCATTATACACTATTGCATTACTTTTATATTACTCACACCAACATAACTGGAAATACGGATTTGCCACTCTAAATGTAGCTCATTAGATGCAATATACGTCCAGTGGAAGCTTGGCTTGGACATGACAACATACAGAATCGTCCCCTTTTTTGTATTTTAACCCCTTTATTACTGCAAAGTCCAGTCCAGTTACACTCTCAAAAAAGCTTTACACACTGTCTGATGTACATGTTGAACCATCAAAAGAGTAGGGCATGTTTACTAATTTACTTTGGCGGGATACTGTACTCTAATTTTTATTTTAAGAAGGACCTCTAGCGGTTTGGAATCAGAGTCTCTCAGAGTGAGACAAGGCACATGAGAGGGGATGTCATTAAATGCAAAGACTGTTAAGCTTGAGGAAGGCAATGTGTAATTCATGTTTTATTTACGTTTGTTTTCGCCCGCAGCTTTATGTGATGTGTTTGAATGACGTGAGTGAAAAGTGTCTTTGAATTTCCTCTGTACCCTTAACTTCAATCAAGGGCACTGATGTTGGTTCAAAGCAACGCAACCTATAATGAAAACTCGAAAGAAAAGTGAGAGTCACACAAGTCTTTTTATTTCTAATTCTTGACATACTTTTTAGATACTATTCAATTGACATAACATAAATCACTTCCGTATCATAGGTCTGATGGCACAACCCCATGTTAAAAGTGGGAGAGTGAAAACATGATAGGCACATGTGAGGAGCAGTTGGATAACATGTTGGTCGTTAATCACTTACAGCCTTCCTGTTTGATCCCAAACGGGGCATGTTTCTGCAAGTCATTATTGGTCCACTGACTTTTTTCGTGCTATGGGCAACGGGCAGTTTCCAGAATGATGAGCCTATCTGATTTTCTTTTTTTCTCCATCCTCTCAAATGTGGCAGAATTGTACTCAAATCAATAGTGTATATTTAAAGCTGAGGTTAATCAGTAGTACCCTTTGTCAGTGTTAGGAGTAATGCATTACAAAAGTAATGTAATTACTGTAATGCATTACTTTTTGCTGTAACACAGTAATGTAATAAATTACACACAAAAAATAGTAATGTTATACTCGATACAAATGAAAGTAAAGTAAATGCATTACAATGCTTAGCATTATTGTTAGTAATTGTGATGCTTAATTTAGTGAATCTTTTATTCATGATGCATAATTTAGTGAATCTTTTATTTAAAAAAGGTGAATAAATAATTCTTCACATGCTCTCAGTATAAACATGTTCAACATTTAATGTATCTGAGTCATTTTAGAATTGGAGGACATTTTGCCCTACCGATCAAATTATAAATAATAATAGTAAATGCATTTTTTCTGAGACCTAATCTTTGGACCCATCCAAATTTGTTTGAAATGGAGGTCTACGGAGATGATTTGCTGATCATCTTACTTAGGATGTTCTTTACTCAAATGATGACCATTGTGAGATTAGAGAATGGAAGGTGGCCTTTTGCTGTTTTCTCATCCACCTGCCTGACATCCATGTCGATTTGTTCATGCATGCATCTAAGTGCTGAAGGAGAAAATTCAAGTCGGCTTTTCATTTTCATAATGCATCAAAGTCCGATGAAAAAAATATCCATGCAACCTTGTTGACAACAAAGAAGCAATTCAGCGACACTTGACGAAGGTGCATTTTTGCGAATTTCTTTGCAAACGCTCTTAAAGGGATGCATACAATATCGCACAAAAGGTGTATATGTAATCGCTTTAAGCCTTGTAAATAACATGATATGAGTTATTTCGCATTCAAATTAATGTTAATTCGCATTCACGTTAATGTTATTCAAACATGGATATGTGGAAAAAATTGGTCTGTTTTGAGTTATGCGGTAAGTTGACCCCCTTAGTTGGGGGGTTGAAAATGAGGGGAAAAAACCTCGACTTGTACCCTGAGAAAAACGTTATGTTCTATGCAGTCCCATTAGTCTAACAACGACAATCTGATTAACAATGTGTTTGTGGAAGATAAATTAGGCAGCAAAATCCACCCATTTTTATCTTTCTGTCGCCATTTTGCCTCTTGCTATCGACTGAAAATGTCATGAATAACCAATCCCAGCTCAGCATGCAAATGTTACTTGTCCAAACCCAAACTCAGATAACAGATGCTAAGTGTTTTGGTCCTCTTAATTTTTTCTTTTATACAAGATATTGGACAATTTGATGTTTGAAAACTTTACCATAATAGTTTAATGTCAAAATTATATTTGCTAATTTAATATATAGTATTCTATAGTATTAAATACACAGCATCTTTTAGAATGGTGCCAAAGAGTGCTTATTTTTTCTAAGAAATTGAACATTTTACAAAATGTACAAAACAACAACAAAATGACACTTCAGTTAAATATTCATCCCCAAAATAAGACAAGTTAGGGCTTAAAAGCAGCTGCACTGTTACAGTGTTATATTACCATGACAGCAGACTGTAGGCCAAGTGTAAATAAAGTCCAGAGGCACTGGCTTATTGTCACCTCAAGTCAACAAAAGACGCTTAGCAGGTCTTGTGGTTAAGTGCCTCTACTCGTAAGCACCGACTGGTGGCTAAATTACACACTTATCGTAGCTCGCTTTATACACTATAGGGCACATTACAATAAGCAATAGTAAATCCTCAACTTGCATAAGCGTACAATCTGTTTTGTTTTATTTCCCAAGACAATCCACTTGGTGGCTACTTCCATATTTACTTTTGTTAGAATTGTGTGCGTGTGTCTATCTTGCGGTTGGAAAAAAAAATCAATGAAGATGTCATCAAAGGCAGTCTCCTCTGGGCATCGGCGCAAGGAGTGGCAAACGGCATTAGAGTTAATCGTGAAATATTGTCAGCTGGCCCTCATTTAGGAAGATTTTGGTTGGAAAAAAACAGCAATGTGCTCACAGCTCCTAAATGAAATTGGAAGGATTGATAAAACCTTCATGTAATTACAATGTGTCATTGGAGTAAAATCCTTGTTAATTGAATTAGTCGGCAACACTTTGGCCGCGTGAGGCACCATGAGACATGATGCTCTTATTTTTCTTCACATGAGTATTTGTTTTGATTTCTTTTAACACAGCATTTAAATTGGATTTGTCCACAAACCATCCAATGAATGAACATGTCTGGAATTTTATTTTATTTTTTTCCCACAAAGTTTGTGTAACCGCTGCACAAAAGACGTCAGCGGTGTCCAAGGTAGTCAGTCTGTTGCTATTCCAGACCACTGATGTCACCATGGCAATGAAAGTGCAGTTTGCAATTAAATAAATTGCAGGGAATGGCAACCCAATCGCAACTTTCAGCAGCAGCTTCTTGATGTTGCTTTTCAAACATGCATTTTGGTGAAAGATTCCACAATATCTTCTTCAGTCAACTGATAATGACTCTGTAAACACGTGGCGTCATTAGTTTAGTTAATCAAAACAGATTATAGGAATTAGATGTTTAAGGTTGTCACCTCAAAAGAAGTCTTGTACTACTGTAACTGCCATAAGTAATCACATGTAAAATTACAAAGAAGGTAGACGGTAAAGGACAAAGCACTTAACTTTAATGACTCAATGTACTGTACATTATCGCGCTCCAATTTGAGCCTATTCCCTTTTTTGCTTCATCTTTTATCGCAGAGAAGTTACAAAGTTTTTTTCTATCTATCTATCTATCTATCTATCTATCTATCTATCTATCTATCTATCTATCTATCTATCTATCTATCTATCTATCTATCTATCTATCTATCTATCTATCTATACAGACTTTCATGTGATATTAGATAAATATTGATTCTGATTTCCTAGGGAGATGTACTGTAAGTGGCAGATGGTTGCCTTGAGCTCCCAGCAACAGCAAGATGGCCACCCCCGGAGATGGCTCAAACCAGGTGGACTTTGCTGCTTCATTCCTATTCCTCTTAAACTTCAAAGCTTCAGTGGTGGTCTTGCTCATGGGCTTCAAGTTTTTTGCGTATCCACAAAATGAATTTAGAAAGATGGATTCCTGAGATTACAAACCAGCGAGGCCGCAAATCGGCCTACTTTGTCAGGATTTATACAGTTTGAGGTCTAACTATAAAACGGCCTTTGTTTTTAAAACAGTAGGGCAGAATTAAATTACTCAATCACATCAGTCAGCAGCTTCTTGGATGAAGCACAACAGTGAGAGCAGCGAAGACAGCATGTTCTTGGAACTGAAAATGATTTCTGGCGCCCTTTGCATCTTATGATGACAACCATGTGTCAGCCACGTGGCTGCTTTGCTGTACTGTAGTTGTTCACTGGTGGAGGTGTAACATTTTCATGTTTCTTTAGAGCCCCAAAGGTAACACGGTTGTGGCGACTTAATGGATCTTTGAGGATTTCGCTAATACAGGAAAGTGAGCCGTTACTGTTGTCAAGGAAGTGCAACATCTTTGTTGTACAGTATAACGATATCTGGCATCTGATAGGAAGTGACTGAGAGGTTGTAACGACCACATGCACAGTATATGTTCTTGGTTTGACGTGTTGTTGATTAAAAATACGAGCAAGCTAGCAAAAGAAGCGAAGGAATTGATATTACATCTGAGTAAGAATACTGGAAGCAGTACCGTCAGAAAACATGAGGGCAGAATTGAGAGCCAAAGAGAATTATTTCCAGATATTGTGGATACCAAACGAAATAATGTACTAATTCACCAATGACATGCCTGAAAGTGTTCCGTGGTTATTATTAGTCATTCATGCTCAATGCTCCAGACGAGAGAAGTCTTGAAGTCTGGAAGTCTTGGCTAAACAAAAGTGTTTTGACCTGTGGGCTCATACACACTTCCCTTCATTGCTGTAACAATATGACAAACAGAGTCTGGCAGTTGATTCCTCGGGCTTTATTTTCATGGTGCACAAAAGTACACACAGTGATGGAAGAAACAGTTCCTTCATACTCGTTCCTCGGAGCAGCTCAAGACGACCACTGTTTGTTTCAAACGCTGCAGGTTCTCTTTGTAGACCTGCTTGTTGAACGTCTGGACCAAATTCATGGGGGAAAAAAAAGTAAAAAGTAAAGGCCTAATAAATAAGGCACCACCTGGGTGAAAACTCTGGGCCAGGTTCACTAAAGGATTGTGCAGCTTTCACATGGTGCAAACCAGTAAAAATGGAGCAAATAAATAGCAATAGCAGACGCAAATGGTGGAATGCGACTCTAACTGTGTGGCCAAACAGAACGTTTCTCACCGCACCGGTTTGCACATAATTAACTCAGCCTATATGCACATATTGGGTGAAGGATTATCAGCCTCTCTGATAAAGAACATCTAATTCACTGACACAAATAGTGAAATGTTGTTTTGCAGAAACAAATAATGGACGCTGAAAGCATAGTGCTCCTCAATGGAACCTTACATTACGTCAGGGGACATTCTAAAAGTTAAAATGCACATTGCCGGTTCATGGCAGAAAACGACGTCTTCATATCTCAGGTGCTCCCAACAGATTAATGCCCCACAGGCACTAATGTCCATTAAGTCCAAAATTGGAGGTATATGATGGCATTAAATGTCCATGTGAATTTTGATGACGATCGGTGGTTCTCTTACAGTCCCATTTACACCTCTAGTCAGAACCTAAAAGCTGACAATTTTACCTGTATCTAGCCACACTACTACTACTATTACTACTACTACAACTACTACTACTACTACTGCTACTACTACTACTACTACTACTAATAATAATAATACATTCAATTTCTTATTAATATGAGATTTATGGTCCTGATATTTCTAACCAGGAAGTAAAACGACTTGTTTGCAGAGGCCACACATTTTATGGTGTTATAATACTACTACTACGATGACTACTACTACTAACAATAATAATAATAATAATAATAATAATTATTATTATTATTATTATTATTATTATTATTATTGTTATTATTATTTTTTTATGCATTTATTTAAAGGTGCCTTTCTTGAGACTCAAGAACATCATACAACAGCTTACATCTTATATTACATTAAATAAAACAATAAAAATTGGTCTCAACCCCCGTGCAGTATTTTCACCATTTTTGGGTCATTTACACCCACATCATTTTTGCAGTTTTTTTTTTTTATTTAACCAAGCAATGGCACACTTGTGGTAGTGTGATAACTAAGTGGCCGTGCCTTGTTGAACTTTGACATGTTGTCAGTTTGTCACCATCTGGTTGAAATTTCAGTTGCCTGACGTCTTCCTTGAATGCTTTCCGTTTGATGTGACTTGTCTTTGACACACCTAAAAGCCTTTCACCAAAGTGGACTTTTAATTAAACTGGGATAATAACATTATTGAACCCCTGGCCTCCTACTCCTTCTGCCATCTTGCCCTTGCTGCCTTACCAATATCTTGGCCACGAAGTGGCGCTCTGGCTACAGTGCCCGTAGCTTCAGGGAACTAGAAATTCGAACCCCCAAATCTGTCGACACAGTCCACCCAGAGCTATGAATATAGCTTCCCCAACAATTTTACTGTAGAAAATGTTGAAGTGGTGAATATGTGTGTTTAGGAGCCGGACAATCAACATCAGTAGTAAATAGTTGACCCATGGGCGGAACTTTTGAAATGAACACTGGGTTAGCACAGGGACTGATTTGATACGAGGAACAGGTGTTAATGAGAGCGGTGTATTGATGCTGTTTTGCATATTAATGTCAATAAAATGCCTGTTTTGGCCCTTTTATTCACTCTGCTGTAATAATCTCCAGCACATGTGAGCCTCGTGAGGATGAGTGGTCAAGTTGATGGAGGGATGGATGTTTCATGGCCGGTCGGATTTGAATGGTGCTTTGAAGCGGGCGAGGCATCCACACTGTAAAATGTGTGGCCTCTGCAAACAAGTCATTTTACTTCCTGGTTAGAAATATCAGGACCATAAATCTCACATTAAAAAGAAATTGAATTGCCAATGTGCCAAATGTAATTTACATGCATATATTTCACTGTGAAAAGTTTGAAATATATGATAAAGACCCTTTAAGACAGGGCTAATTGCGGGTGAAAAGAAATGCAATCAAAGGTTCAGAGATTTGGAATTCAAAAATGTATAATTTTGGTAACTATGTCGTTTGTCCAAATACTTATCAGCCCCTTTGAACGGGTGTACAAGTCTTCACATGAAACCTCATGGATCAAAGCCTGGAAGATCTTTTGTTCAGATCTATATTCACAATTGAGGCAAACAAAAATTTTGGACATTTTGGGCCTGTATACATACAGGCACATAAAACTCGTTTACGCCATGTATCTGTAATTGCTCATCTGTAATACTGTAAATGCCTTAAGCTTTCTGCAGTTCTGCATGGAAGACAGTCATATGACCTTTGGTATGTAACAGACGTTGACAGAAAAAAATCAAGGGGCTGTGTTAAGCATGTGAATATTCTACTGAAGGACAGTAATTTGAAACCATCTGACTGAAGTAATGATCACTTGCCCTTGTGGGGCCCCTGTGTACCTCCGACATCACTGAAAATCGCACAATACTCATTATTAATTTCTATTTGTCTCACATTTATATGTTCATTTTTTTTACTCACATTCTTAAGTTCATTTTTTTATGATGAATGAAAATGTGAAGTTATTAATGTAGGTGAATGTATTTAAGGTTTTTGATCATGACAGACGGCCAATAAAAGTGATGCCCTCACCTGAAAACATCTCAACTTGTCCGCGTGAACCACTGGACAAATACAAATGATGCATCCATCCATTTTCTACACCCCGAATCCTGTTTAGGTTTGCAAGAGAGCCCTTTCCCACCTAACATAAGTAAAGCAATTGGCATACACTAAAGTGATTGGCAGCCAATCACAGGGCTGCAACAAATTTGATTTAATCATTTTTTTCTGAAACTTTAAGACAAGCATCTATCGCTTTGGGTAATTTGAAGTAAGCCAATTAACCTATTTTTAAGATTTTTTTTTTTTTGTGGTATCCGCAAGTACAGGGAGAACTTGCACACAAAATCATGCCAAGAGAGACTAAACCCTTGCTATGTTACAGAAAAAAAAAAAAAAACACTTGAATTGATTTTGTCACAGTTATGTAAGGTATATCCAGTTAAGCCGAAGAAAATTCATTGGTAAATGCTTTAAGGAGTCTTGTGCCTGTCTCTTGGGTGGCAATGTGACATTTTCAGTGGCAATTTAAAATAATCAAAAATAGAAACACATTTAACTTACCAGATGTCCGGTAAGAATAAAAAAAGATACTTCAGTAATCCATGTGTGGGATCAATTTACAGTACAGTACAAACCATTGCCTGATATGTGTCTCATAAGTGAGCACTGCCAGAGGAAATGTTGATGGAATTATTTGTTAAACAATAAACTGTAAATCCTAACAGATTGTTTTGCCATTTAGATTCTGCAAAGTAGGCACCTTTTTCCTGGGTATCAGCGTTACACATCTTGGTATTTTCTCAGTCCATGGGGCACGCCGCTCAGATGGAGGCCGTCAAGTTTCTTTTGGCTACAGATAGCGAAGGAGGAAAACTTTCACCAGCGTAATACAAATCAGATTTTCGATGTTAGTTTGTGTTGTGTGTGCAATCGAGTGAGTTTCTGGTTTGGGGGTCCACTCCGTGAGCAAAAGGTTTCATGACGGTGCATACAAAAGAAAACTCCAGCAAAGACATCGTGATCCCACGAGAATTTACCATGGAACGAATGGCCAAAAAAGCTCCGGCTTTTTTGTGTCGCGGAGGGGCTGCTGCATGCGTCATGTTGTTACCTGTTGTTAATCCTCATGTGCCTTGATCACTGTCCTGCATTCTACTTGACTGGTAAGGGTTGTTTTTGTGTTAAGGAAAAGTGTGGAAAGTGTTGGATTTTCACCCTTGCCATGTGTCAGTGCCGATGGACTTCCCACCTCCGGCTGCGGTCTCCTTGTTTATGTTCATGGAATCCTTGGATAACTAACCGGTGTTGACACATTTGCCCAAGTTTTGTAGATTCCGTGCAATTGTGCACTGAGATCAATTGTGAATTGTATTTGCATTTGCTTGCTCTCCGCTCACTTAGTGTATGTTTCCAAAGTATGGTCTCTCTAAGACACCGGTGTGTGCGGGTTAACGACTGAAGTGAGCGACATACAGGGAATTGTGTGATGGATCAAAGGACCGACGATTACCATTTTAGATGTGAAAAGATGGCGGACCGACGATGACGGAAGGGGGTCCGTGCACTGTCGACTGACAAACCAGCAAAAAAATATAAGATACCCACCTCTGCCTATTTGCAGATAGAATCTCACATAATTATAACCTTAGACTGTCACAAATACGTGTCAAATGTCAGACTGCCTCATTCTTTCACTGTTGACCTGACTGTACAAGACTAGAGATCTTGAAGATAGATCTGGAGCTCCAGAGATCTTGGGATATGCTTTTTTCAGGGACAATAGATCGGTAGTCAAAGAAGGCAATAAAGGTCATTTTGACGAATCAAGGAAGTATTGCTGTATAAAATTGCAGTAGTAATTATTAATATTTTCATCCTAACTGTACAACAATATCATGCTCCTCCACAAGAAACTCTCAAGATGGCTTCAGAATACAATTCATCGTCCATCCATCCATTATCTATAGCCGCTTATCCTCACAAGGGTCACAGGCTTGCTGAGGCCTATCCCAACTGGCTTCGGGCAGTTGGCGGGGGACACCCTGAACTGGTTGCCAGCCCATTGCGGGGCACACAAAGACGAACAACCATTCACACACCCAATCACATCCAAGGACAATTTAGTATGTCCACTACACCTGCCAGCATGTTTTTGGAGTATGGGAGGAAGCTGGACTGCGCGGAGAGAACCCAAACGGACTCCCGGAGAACATGCAAACTCCACACAGGAAGCTCGGAGCCAGAGATAGATTCAAACTCAGGTCTCTTAACTGTGTCAACATCTGGCAATGTGAAAAGCATGACCGCACAACTGTGATGAGAAACGGTTTTCCACCTCGTACCGTCACTCCACTTCAGAGTGTGTGGTCTGATGCCACTGTTCCAGCAGAAGGGATTAAGTGATCGGGTTAATTTAACCTCGGAGATTATGCTTCTTTTGGATCAGTCTCAGAACATGACACAGAACAATCACCTGAGTAGCAGTGAGGTTGCAGATATTTTTGGTGCATGTGGGCCCGATTACGCAAGAATCCCAATTCAATTAGGGAGGAAACCAAATTAACTACTTTGTAGCATTGTAATCAAAGACTCATCAATCAATCAATCAATCAATCAAATTTTATTTATATAGCCCTAAATCACCGAAGTCTCAAAGGGCTTCACAGAATGAAAAGAGGTCATACAGAGACATCTTTTCAATGTAAGGTACACAACAGCATCCCCTGTCAAAGCTCCCAGAAGGGGAAGGAAAAACTCAAAAACCCCAATTTGGGGAAAATCAGAAACCTCCAGAAGGGACCACAGGTGGGAGGAGCCCCCTTCCAGGCCCACAGGTTGAAGTGGATGCTGCATGTACCGAACACAGAAACAATATAAATTACAGAAAACATATTGTGCTATATAGTGCAGTGATGTCTTGACAGCAGGCAAAGCCATTGGGCAGGAACCATCCCGCATTCCAGCCAGGTGGACCGCAGACGGCTAGACTCCTAACCCGTGATGGTCGACCAGCGCAGGACCCAATGGAGGCGGTCAAGTCAACCCTCACCATCTAGCTAGCCCCCTCTCCCGGCCGGAAGAGGGGGGCAGGAAAAAAGAAGAAGGCTGCAGACAGGCTAATTTAACTAAATGCTTTTGAGTATAGATGTGTTTTTAGTCGGGATTTAAAGATTTCTACCGAGGTGGCTGCGCGAACTTCCATAGGTAGGGCATTCCATAGTACTGGCGCGCGAATGGAAAATGCCCTTGATCCCGCAGACTTCTTTTTAGCCCGTGGGGTCGATAGCAAACCGGCATTTTGCGATCGAAGTTGTCGGGACGGAACATAAGGTGATACTAAGTCGACGAGATAGGAAGGAGCTAAACCGTGTAAAATTTTATAAGTAATTAACAACACCTTAAAATCACATCTCACGTGTATTGGAAGCCAATGCAGGTCAGCTAGAATCGGAGTAATATGATCAAACTTTCTCGTCCTTGTCAATAGTCTCGCCGCTGCATTCTGTACACACTGCAGGCTTTTAATGTGAGACATGGGAAGGCCAGAAAACAAAATGTTGCAATAGTCTAGGCGCGACGTAACAAATGCATGAATTAATGTTTCTGCATCGCTAAGAGAAAGAATAGGGCGAATTTTAGCTATATTGCGGAGGTGAAAAAACGCCGTTCTTGTCATGTTATTAATATGTGTTCGAAAGGAGAGAGTTGAGTCAAATATCACGCCGAGATTTTTTGCAGAACTACTTTGGGAAATAATACAGTTTTCTAGGTTCAGCGTGGTATTCTTAAGCAGGTGCTGATGATGAGCAGGGCCAATAAATAACATCTCAGTTTTATTAGGGTTGAGAAGCAGAAAATTGGAAGACATCCATTGTTTAATCTCGGCGAGGCAAGCCTCCAGTTTACTGCACTTGCACGGATCCGTTATTTCTAAGGGCATATAGAGTTGGGTATCATCAGCATAGCAATGAAAACTAATAGCATGTTTACGTATAATATCGCCGAGAGGAATCATGTAGATGTTGAACAGTAAGGGGCCAAGTACTGACCCCTGCGGGACACCACATGAGACGGAGAAAGACTCAGAGATTGCGTCGCCATAAGAGACACTATGCGTCCTTCCCAGGATGTAAGATCTGAACCAAGAAAGTGCTGATCCCGAGATACCAACACATGATCTAAGACGTTCTATAAGAATATGATGATCAATAGTGTCAAATGCGGCACTAAGATCAAGCAGTAATAATATTGATGAGATGTTGGAATCCGAGGCTAAGAGAAGATCATTCGTCACTTTTACTAGGGCTGTCTCAGTTGAGTGGTTGGCCCTAAAACCTGACTGAAGGAGTTCAAATCTATTGTTGTCTATCATAAAATCACTAAGCTGTTGTGTTACAACTTTCTCGAGAATTTTGGCGATAAACGGAAGGTGTGACACTGGCCTATAGTTAGCGAGATCTTCAGGATCTAGGTGTGGTTTCTTAAGTAATGGTTGAATGACGGCCGTCTTAAAAGCTTCAGGTACAATGCCAGAGGAGAGTGACAGGTTGATAATATTCAAGACAGACGACCCCAAGATCGGGAACAACTCTTTGACGAGTTTGCCTGGAAGCGGGTCGAGCATGCAGGACGTCGGCTTTGCTGCATTAACCAGTTGTGTAAGACACTCCAGGGATACTAAATCAAACTGGGACAGGGTAGCCAGACTTTCATGAACCTGATTGTCCGAACTAGCATCAACAATCACAGTTGAGGTGGTGAGCGGCGCTGCCTTTTTTATTTCTTCCCTTATTAGCTGAATCCGCTGAGTAAAGGATTGCATGAAATCGTGTGCTGAATGGAGGGAATTTTGATTAACCTGCTGCTGCTGTGTTAGCTGCGCTACCGTCTCAAATAAATACTTTGGGTTGTTTTTATTAAGACTAATCATTTTGGAAAAGTGATTAGTTTTTGCTAGCCTAAGAGCCTCTTTATATTTCAGCAAGCTATCGCACCAGGCCTGACGGAAAACCTCAAGTTTAGTTGTTCGCCATTTACGCTCAAGTTGTCTACTTAACAGTTTACACGTACGCGTTTCCTCCGTAAACCACGGAGTGCGCCGCTTCGGACGAGTTTTAAGTTTCAGCGGCGCAATAGAGTTTAGGGAATTTAGGAGAACCGAATTAAAATCATTCGCGAGCTTATCGACTGAGCCAGTGAAGGACGGAAAGGCAGCTGTTGCGGAAGGCAGTAATTCAGAAAGTGCAGCAGTCGTTGAAGAATTAATATCACGGCTCTTAAAGCCTTGGTTGTGGACAACAAGACCACACTGAGCTAGGACTTCAAATGTTATAAGATAATGATCAGACATAACGTTAGTATGTGGCAGAATTATGACGTTTGAGGCAGTTAGGCCACGGGTTAGCACTAAGTCTAAGATATTACCATTCCGGTGTGTTGCTGCTTTTATTATTTGTGTAAAACCAAATGCATCGATTATTGTTTGAAAAGCTACAGTAAGTGGCTCTGATGGGGAGTTCATATGAATATTGAAGTCACCCATAATCAATATATTATCTGTGTGAGTTATTAAGTCAGCCATAAGTTCAGGGAATTCATCTAAGAATCCAGAGTATGGGCCAGGAGGACGGTAAATAACTACCACATAAAATGTAACTACCACATAAAACTACCACATAAAACTCATCCTTTACAAAGTCTTATGTAACTTCATTAACCATTTATTGTTTAATAAAATAAAGATGCCTTCAAAGTGGAAAGTTCAAGTCTAATGAAAGGACTTGTAAATTCTTCCTGCTACACGATATATCTTAAAGAACACAAAACAAAAATAAATCTAGCTTTTTGTTCAGATTTATAACAAAAAATAACTGTTTATAATATGAGTTTTACTTTTTTATAATAAAGTGTTGAAATAAAGTAACTTTCCTGTGATATTCTATATTATTGAAATGCACCCAAATTAGTCTCACTGTGACAGTTATATTGCTGTGCAGAGATTTGCTTCAATAATCCAGTCAAAGACCTTAATGGCTGCCCTCTTTAAGAATGTTATGTGACCTTTTACCTGAGGAATAATCCGCTTAGGCTCCATTTTTATAGCTATAGTCCAAGTTTTATTATTTTGGTGGATCATAAATGTGCACCGATGAAACAATAATAATCCAATTATTTCCCCTACCTTCGTGTTGGCCAAATTACATGCTCTGAGGTATCATCGCATAAATTTGACATTCCAGCATGAAGGCTTTCATTTCCTTTTTTAAAGAACAAAAGTCATTTTCCGGTATATTCCATTTTCTTTGTGTAGAATAAAATCCTACTCTGAACAAAAGATTCTGAATCAAAGGCAAAATATTACAATATATATATATATATATATATATTTTTTTTTTTTTTTTTTGAAGGCTTTCATTTCCTTTTTTAAAGAACAAAAGTCATTTTCCGGTATATTCCATTTTCTTTGTGTAGAATAAAATCCTACTCTGAACAAAAGATTCTGAATCAAAGGCAAAATATTACAATAATATATATATATATATATATATATATATATATATATATATATATATATATATATATATATATATATATATATATATATATATATATATATTTTTTTTTTTTTTTTTTTTAATTAATTAATTTTGATGGCTACATGGTCAAAGTGTGATTAGCACATCCGCCTCACAGTTCATAGTCCTGAATTATATTCCATCTTGCTCCTGCCCTCCTGTGTGGGGTTTGCATGTTCTCCCTGAGCCCACGTGGGTTCTCTCTGGGCACTCCGGCTTCCTCACACACTCCAAAAACATGCATGGCAGTTGTATTGGACGTACTAAATTGTCCTTAGGTGTGACTGGGTGCAGGAATGGTTGTTTGTCCCTGTGCGCCCTTCGGGTGGGTGGCAAACAGTTCAGGGTCTCATCCACCTTCTGCTCTAGACAGCTAGGATAGGCACAAGAAAGCCTTCGACCTTTTGAGGATAAGCGACTCTAGAAACTGGATGGATGGAATTCATTTTAAAAATAAAATTTAGACCTTGTGTCTCTCTTTAAACTTTCATTTACATATTTACAGCCTTATTTCCTAAATATAAGAAAACGTTTTTAGTCCTACAATGAAAAGCTTTTCAGTGAAAACGAAGCAGTATATGGTACCATATTTAAAAAAACAAAACCAAAAAAAAAAATATAATAGAAGTGAAATAATAATAAAGTATGCTCAAAAAGGTAAGTTTTAATACAATTGATGACTATCTTGGAAAACAACAAATCTTTTTTTTTTTTTTTCAAAATTAATACTTCACAGAGACAAAATGTATTTTTGTTCTTGTAAAGATTATTATTACTCTTTGATGGCAATAACTTTTGCGGTACATGTCTTTATGTTTGTTGGCGTTAAGTTTTCAAAGGGGGCCTTGTAAAGTTTTGGTTTGACAAGCCTGGCCTGCATTAAAACCAATCCTCTGTTGCCCTCTAGAGGAAATTATTTGTAATTACCGTTGGGGTGCGTCAATGAAAGTCGACCGACACTGAAACTCATCAAATTGTTTTCGCTCCTCTTTTTAACGCCCAAATTTTGAATATCAAAATTAGTAGTAGGTCTGCCGGAAAAGAAAAGTATCAGAGCCACAGTTATAAGAAAAAAATACGGTTACGTAAAGCGTGCGCACGGTATTTTTTTTTTTTCAAACCCTGGCACCAGAGGATCTTCGTAGATAGGCTCCCCAATACGGCTCCGTAAAGTTGTAATTTTAGATGACTTTTTTTTCTTTCCGAGAATAATTGCATATTTTCTGGTTCGTCATATCAGTATCTTCTCAATAAATTTTAAAATCGTCCAAAAATTGAAACGCATTTTCTTTGAACTCATTGGGAAATACTGTTTACTATTTCTTTATAGAATAATTTTTGATTGCTTTTGTTATATTTAAACTTCTAATAAAATATAGAATCATTACAATATCTGTTTGTAGTAAATCTATATGAATGAATATAGTTCACTCGGTCTTATAAACTCGTTGGCTCTTTTATCATAGCCTATAGGATTTTTTTTTTTTTTTTTTTTTAGGAATTTGTCTGTTATTGAACATCATGTGACAAAAATCAAATCCCACACTGAAGAGGGCGACAGATTCAGCCAAAACGTTCCAATTAGATTAAAAAACTAAAAAAAAATAAAAACAAAAAATAAACGAAGGGACCAAAACCAACGAATTTCGCCTTAATTTAATGATTTTTCATTATTATTATTATTACTTGGAAGTTTTAACAATTCATTACAATAATATTGCTTCAGAAACCGAAACGCCAAGACAAACATCCATAGTTTTTTTAGCAATTGAAAAAGTGCAACTCATATCCAGAATGCATTCAGCCATCCATTTGGTTTCCTAGCTTGCTGGGACCTATCCCGGATGTTTTTGAGCAGTAGGCTCGGTATAGAAGCTTCACCTGAATCCAGTCAGTCAAAGTCTTACCAGAAGGGGACGCTCTTGAGAACTGCAACATTTTATACTTTCCCTCCATTGTGAAAATTTGTGTTTGCGTGTTGGGAAAACAGAGCAGTGGTTTTCCAGCAGCGTTTTGGTTATATAATAATAATAATAATAATAATAATAATAATAATAATAATAATAACAATAATAATAATAATGATGATGATGATAATAATAATAATAATAATAATAATAATAATAATAATAATAATAATAATAATAATAATAATAATAATAACTAACAGAAAAAAACTCACACTTTTACAATCGAGGGATAGGGTACCCTCTGTTACAATTTACAAATAGTTGAACCTTGCCGAGAACAGGCATGCTTGGACAGGAATGAATGGACCTTGGTATGCCTGTCGGTGCCCTTCCCTTTTAACTACGATTCTTTCTGCCCTAGAGGCTGTTGCATGTGGGTCAATGGAAACATGAAAAAAACTCATTTTGATACTCCCTTTTGAGGGAGACATGAGAGGAAGTGCTCACTCACATTTAATCCTGTCATGGTGTCACCTCAGGTGTCCTGTTGTGCCACTTTAGAGGTACAAAAAAAAACAACTTTAAAGTCAGAATTAAAATGTTCTTATATACAAAAATGACAAACTTTGTTTTTGCTCATATTGCTGGCTTTTACAAAACACTTTGACTCAGGCATTTTTATTCTTTTACTTCGAATAGTAAAACTGTCTTTATTGTTGACAACACCTTGACTGAAGAATTACTTCAGGGGTGTTGTCTGACGGCTAGGAAAAAAAATAGAATGTAAATACTGAATGATTTAGTCAAAAGTCAGTGTATATGTCATTATTATAACACAAAAAAAATCTGACTTTGACCTGTATTAAGAAAGAAAAACAAATATTGAGATGCAAATGATTGAATCAATTCATTTAAATTATTAAATTATATATAATTGCTATTGGACTTAAATAATTGTATTACGACTGTTTGCACATTTAGAATGTTTATATTTTTCAAATCTCAATATTTTTGTTTATGTGTTAATGAATTCCCTTTTGGTCAGTCTTCAATGCTGCAGACAATAAATGGATAATTTGGAGGGACTTGTTTAATTAATATTTAGTCAATACCAAGCGTAGTAAAAGTTAATAATATTGCTGGTAATCAGTGTTGACATGAAGAGAAAAAAATACAGTAATGTAATGATGATGAATACAAATATTTCACAATGATACCTGATAATTATTGTAGACTCATACACCAAATAACATGTTCTGAGGTTCAGGCTTGAAATCTCATCAACAGGTGACTACACAGCTAAACTGTGCCTCATGCCAACTCGGGGAAGCGCAAATCTGCCTGTCATTGGAAGTCATTAGCATAGCTACCTGTGCAAGGATACAGAATTTATTAACATTGATATAAAAGTAAAAATAAAGCATGAAAGGCATGGCTTAGGCGATAAAATAAGTCATCAGGGTCGACTGTTCAAATCCCACTCTGTCCGAGTCGTGTGTCATTGTGTCCTTGGGCAAGACACTTCACCCACCTTGCCTCCAGTGATTGATCGGAGGTGCCGAAGGAGCAATATGACAGCCACACTTCCATGAGCTTACCCCAGGACGCTAGAGCTACTGTGTGAGTGTATGAATGTGTTAGTGCATCTGCAATGAATTCATTGTAAAGGGTCTTTCTGTCTAGAAAAGAGCTACTGAATATAAAAGTGATGTGTTCTTATTATTAATATGAATATTACTACATTTATTAAATAATAATTCAAATATAAAACAGTGTCAAGCTTTATTGATTTAAAAAAATATTATTGATTTAAAAAAATTATATTCAGTTAGTTGTAGTCAGTATATATATATATATATATATATATATATATATATATATATATATATATATATATATATATATATATATATATATATATATATGCGTGTGTGTGTGCGTGTGTGTGTGTCATTAAAGAATATAAAAATGATTCTTATGTTCAGGCTGTCCTATTAAAGAAAAAAACACCACAAATCATCATATAACATAGCCAGTACAACCCTCACAAATCATATCATACAATGTAGGTTTACAATGGCTTGCTTGTTTTGTTTGAAGCTCAGTCTACACGTAGCCTTTGCCTGAGTTGCTGGCGGGGTTTGTTCGTGGGTAGCGTGAAGCGCTTCCTGAGTCCTTTTTGGGGCAGTTGCAGCACAGGAAGCCTCCCCCAATCATGATGAGGATGGCAGCTCCCCATCCCACAAAGAGAGCGCTTCCAAATTCATACCTGCCGTTATGTCACATAGAATTAACTTGCAGCGTCACCGAGGAAAGACTAAAATCAAAATAGCATACAAACATTTTAAATCAAAGGTCAAAAGGCAACTTGCCCTCACCTTGCATTGGTTGGTGTAAACGGGTTGTAAAAGTCCTGAGCTATTCTGTGACCATACCAAGATGTTCCCACCAGAGCAAGTAGGCCTGGAAACAAACAAACAACAATTACTAAAAAAAAAAAAAAGTCAAGGTCATAAAAACCATTCTTGTGTTTCATGTACTATATCTCCAGGCCTGGGGTGACGACTCTGGATGTAGTGGCACATTTATTATTTATGATTGTGTATCGAGTCGTTGTTATTTGCGGCCAAGGTCGTGGGACAATCACTTTCGATTCAAGGCCATTTAAGTCGGGAAACGCAGGTGCATGACAACAGAGAAAAAGGTCAAATGCGAAAGACGTCTGCTGGTGCTGGTTAATGCCCCTGCTCACACCCCTGGTGGCCAGGCAGCCAATCGTAGTGCACACAGAGGCAAACAACTATTTGCGCCAAAATTATACCTAAGGACAATTTAGAGCGGCCAATACACCTACCATGCATGTTTTTGGAGAGTGGGTGGAAGCCAGAGAACCCAAGCAGGCTCGGGGAGAACATGCAAACTCTACACAGAAAGGCCAAAACGAGCTGGATTTTAACTCGGGACTCTGAATTGTGAGGCGGACGTGCTAACCACTCCACCTTGCCGCCCTTTCAGTGGAATAGTTGTTTAAAAAAATATTCAGTAGCGGCAGACCCATATGTAAAATTCAATTTCTATCGTTACGAATTTACCAAAGCTGTGATTTTCATTTCACTTCATAGTTTATGTAAAACGTTTGTAATTAGTAACCTCCACCACCACCGAAAAGTATGTTTAACCCAAATCAAAATCACCTGCTATAATCAAGATGATTCCACTAGTTAAGGCCACTTTGTCTTTTTGCTCCGGCTGGTCTGCCAAACACGTGGTGCACTTCATGCCCACCATTGCCACTAAGAGGGCAATCAGGCCGAGTAAGATGGCTGCCACCATCAGTCCTCGTGTGCCCAAAACAATGGCTGGGGAGACAAACACACAGTACAAATGGAGATCAGCTTGTTTTCCAGACACTGTGAATTTGGGTAGTTTTATTGTGCTTTGCGCTTTGAGTTAGACAAGAATCTTCATGGACTATGATGTTTGAGAGAAGGCAAGTGGAGGAGAAGCTAGAATGGTGGAGGTTGGACCTGGAAAAGAGAGAAATGAAGGTTAGCTGCAGCAAGACAGAGTATATGTGTGTGAATGAGAAGGACCCAAGTGGAAGAGTGAAGATACAGGGAGAGGAGATAAAGGTGGCAATGGAGAGTGTGAAAAGAAGTGAAGAAGCATGTGCAGGCAGGCTGGAACGAGTGGAGGAAAGGGTCAGGTGTGACAAAAGAATTTCAGCGAAATTGAAAGGAAAGGTGTATCAGCGATGATGTTGTTTGGCCTGGAGACAGTGCCATTGATGAAAAGACAGGAGCTGGAGGTAGCAGAGATGAAGATGATGAGGTTCTCTTTGGGACTGATCAAGATGGATAGGGTCAGAAATGAATACATCAGCGGGACAACAAGGAGTGCTTTGAGCAACATACACTGCAGAAAACGTTATATGATTTGAGTCTTTTTACCATTTTTACCAATTTGTTCATACATGACTAGATAGCACCTATTTTCATCTACATTTTTTTGCTAAGGTGTTGCTAACTATTTCTTTAAATGTGAATTTTCAACATTATCATCATGTGATTACCTTATCATTTCAATACATATATATTCTACACCCAACAGGCCCACATATTAAAAAACCCACATAAATTGTCATATTTATAGTACCAGTCAAATGTTTCACATGATCTCAAACACATTAAAATGCAAGGAAAAAAAAAAGCAACCAACTCTTCCTGGTAATAACATCATCCACGTCATATAGTTGACTGCAAAAAAGATATACAAAACCATTATCTGACATAGAAGGGTCTAATTTATAAATCATTCTATTTCATTAACATTTTTATCAGCAAATAATTTAAAAAAATCACCAATATTTCTTCATAAAGTCGAAGACTTTAGTTTTGATGTACATTTGAGTATTTTTTTAACCCTTGAGGTTAAAAAAAAGGCATTTCACATCAAAGAGAAAGCATTGAAAGAAGACACTAGGGAGCTGAAATTTTACCCAGATAGTGGCATGTCAACGTTCAACATGGCAGGACCACTTAGTCACTACCATGAGTGTGTCTTCACTTATTTAAAATTTAGTTAAAATACTGTGAGAATGATGTGGAAGAAAATGACCCAAAATTGTCAAAATATTGCACACAGGCTAATAAATTAATTCACAAAGCAGAATACATTGTACCCCAGTTATATTGTGATTCATCGAACATCATCAGTCAAAGCCTGTAAGTATTATGTTAGGCTCGATTCGTATGAGTTAAAAGTATCAACTGTTGTTTTAAAGATACCACAGCATCTTCACTCATTTCCATCAGCTCACTTATCTATGACATTTTCCATCAAGTCTTAGCAATAAGTTTAGCTGGCACTGGTTAGTTCATTTATTAGTTTTGGTTGAACATCTTGTCTTTAAATATAAAACATATCATGCTTGTTTGATTCATGCAGAGGAAAAAAAAACAACTAACTTGAGGCAAGCACATTTTGCCTCCAATTTGGAAAACTAGTAAGTGTCTTAATTTCCCACTGTCTCCTAAATTCCAATTAATAAACAATTAATTGTTTTCAGTACGGGCTTGTCATATCACAGATTTTCACAGGTAAGGCTGGAAGATGATCCCTTTACTCCAACCTGAAGCCGTTATTATTCCCTCTGTTTTTCTTCTGCACCCACTTCTCGGCCTTTTTGATGAGGCATCGCCTGGTATTTGACATGTCCCAGCATGCTTGCAGCCTCCACTTTTTATTCAACCCTCAAGGGAACATTTTGAATGAGAAAACAGCCTTGACAACGCACGTATTATTTACCCCAAACAAAATAATCATTTAGGCTTGAGACAAATTTGAACACTCTACTTTTTAAAAAATTGGATCATATTGATGAAAGGGAAATAAATCAGTCCAGTTAATGCAATGGAACTTTACCTGGTAGTTCAAGAAGTGAATCATACACTTTACATTGAACTTGGCCCGTGCTCTGCGACGCACATGACTTCCAAAGGCCTTCATATAGAGCCTGAGCTGTAACGATGTTGTCTCCGGCGTAGGACGAAGCCTTCCACTCCACCATGACTGTGGAGGCGATAGCGCCAATAAAGCCCAGGAAGGCCAACGAAAAGCCCAGAAGTTGTATTCCACTATTGGCCATGTTACAAATCAAGAGCAAAACTACAAATACAATTAAGTAAAAATATTCAAATTAAATCGAGGTATGAATTTTAAAACTCCAAGGTAAAATAAAAATTAAAAAATAAACCAGGGAGCCAGCTGGTATGGTGCAGCAATTCTTTCTTTCTTAGCCCAAATTTTTCTCCCCCCACAAGTTGTGCATCATAGGGAGTGACCTGAAGGAAAGGGAGGATCGTCTCACGGCACACGTAAATTGTTTTTGTGCCTCCTAGCGGACAAAATAATTCTCTGCACGTCGCTCCTGAATAAAATTCTATTGTACATTTTTAGACCTCACCGGAAGCAGAGTGGCGCAGCGGAAGCGTGCTGGGCCCATAACCCAGAGGTCGATGGATCGAAACCATCCTCTGCTATAAAATTTGTTTTAATCAATTTGTCTGAAATGACTATATGAAGTTTCTATAATATGGGCTCTGCTATAAGTACATAACTGAAAGCTACAACAACGATAAACTTCTTCTAAACCCTCACAACAGGTAGCCTATTGAAATTTAGGCAAGCTTCTTACTTTCCCTTTTATGTTGTTTGAGTACATTGCCAGTATTTAAGTCAAAAACACCGCGTGAGAAGGTTACAATGATACGTAATGGACGCATAGATGGAAAAAAAAATCAAAATGTTGATGTAAAGGCGATGGTAATAAGTCACAACTATTATTAAAACGAATCAATCAAAATGTGTCACAAAATTTTCGTCTGAAATAACCATAACTTTTCATTTAAAATGAAAAAATGTGTCAAAATATTAGCTAATTTTAATACAGTACCGGTCAAGTTTGGCAACACCGTTCAATTGCAAAATAAAATGGTCTCAAACTCATTAAGAGGCATAGCAATTGAATGTATTCACTCGTGATCATGCGCAGCTGTAAAATGAAAGTCATTCCAGTTCATAAAGCATAATGCACATCATAAAGCTGATCGAAGAAAAACCGTTCATTCATTCATTTTATATGGGCTACTTAACAAGGCTGCAGACAATAACTCAACTTTTTGAATTTGTTTTTTATTTTCTTTTGTTTGCCGTGTTGGTCTAAAGGCTCCTTCAAAATGATTTCTTGTTGAGAGCAAAAGAAACTTACAAAGCAACTGGCCACCGACCAAAGGTTTACTCTTGCCCAATTCCGGCTTGTACTATTTGCACTTCAGTCAGTTGGCTGCAGAATCCAGACGGAATTTCATTTCTGTGCTCCAAAATTTCAGAAGCAAAGGTGAGTTGAAAAGCAAGCGCCATCTTTTTTTATATACGTTTTACAAAACCAATGGTGGGAAGTAGCGAAATACAAATGCTTACATACTACAATTGCAGTTAGTACTTTTTTGCAGATTACGTTGTGCGATTTCTTCATTTCTCTGATTAATTTTGAACGATACTTCCTTTGAATAGTGATAATTCTATAAAATATGACTACGATGTATTTTGTGTTCTCTTTACTACCGAATAATACTACCGAATACTACCGAACTGCGCTTAACATCTGCACAGGAGTAGATTTTAAAATAAAAAGATAAAGCCACTTTGACCTTCTGCAGTTTGAATATTTAATTCAGTGATTATTTTGCATACCGCTAGAGGAAGCCCACGCACAACGTGTGATACTAATGCTGCATCCATATCAAGCATTAATGTAAGAAACTGAACTTTATGACTAAATTTAACACGACAGAGAAGAGTTTTGCTCACGATGTCATAACTGAATGATTAAAAACAAGTCAAGTATTCTGTATATTTGTTTTCAGCAATGATCTCCAAATGTGTAGTTTTGAATGTCTACATTTCTGTTTCAATATCTTTAAAAGTTAAAATCAACTTTTGTAAGGAACTTCACTGCACTGCATTGAAAAAGAAGAGAAAATGTCCCTGGAACACATTATTACACAGATTGAACGCTTAATTCAGTCCAGCCATAAATTTGGAAACTCCTTCAAATTCAAACGGTCTCAAATATATTAAGAGTTCACGCTATTACCTCTTGAAAATGCTTGAAAATCATTCCAGCACATAAAGCATCATCCACATCATAAATCTGAAGTAAAAAAGGTCAAGATGTGCCAAGCTGTTTTACGGTCAAAACGTGTTTTGTGGGAAGAATCTAAATGATAAAATATATTCCCTTTGGATTATTTATTTATTTTACCAAATAATTCCATCGATATTTCCTCATAATTCGGATGAACGAAATTAGATGGTGTATCTATACTTTTGATTGGTACTACACAGCAGGTTTGTTCACCCAAAGGCAATCTAAACAGATGGTTAAGTGTACCACACACTAGATGGCGCCAAAAACTCTTAAAATTCATCTTCAATAAACCTAATAACTTCGAAATGTCAAGTCAAAAGAAAAGAAGAGTTAACCCCGTACAACATACAACCAATCAAACAAGTGACGACGCGTAAGAAAAATTAAAACAACCATTCAAAAAAACAACAACAAAAAAACGTTTCACCCACACAGCAGCGGGCTGACTCATGGTCAGTCAACATTTGAATTAACTCTTCAGTGTCAGGGTTACTTGTACGTTTCTAAATGTATTATTCTAGTAGTTACACGTAAAATTTGACTTTTTTAAAATAAAATAAATAAATAAATAGTTTATTGTTAAGTTAAAAAGTTAAAACCATGACAGCCTCATTTGTTCTGGAGAAAAACTAAAGTCTTTTTCACAAGGTAACAATCTGTGTCTTATGTTTCTGCTACTATACTATACTATACTATACTATACTATACTATACTATACTATACTATACTATACTATACTTTAAACTGCTATATACACTTCTTTAAACGATCGTATTTTCTGGAGCAAGTTTTGCACAGTCCTCAATCTGCTGCAAATGACAATGCACCTAACACAATGTAAGAAATGAAACTGGTACTTTGGTATGTTTCAATCCAGATAAGTGTGTGAACATCTCAAATTCAGTCCACCTATCTAATTTCGCATGAAAGAAAAAGCAGGAGAGGCGACAGGAGAATCGAAGTTGCTCTTCTAAGCAAGTCACCAGCTGTTAACAACATGACCTGTTTTCACAAAAGCGAAAGTCCTGAAATGAAGCGAATATCACGTTTTAAATTTTAAATTGAGTGACATCCAAATAAAAGTATTGTTAAAACTTGCACTTTTCTTGTAAGCATATGTAAATTGGCGATGCAGGGTGACGCCAAATTAAATCTCGCCTTGGGTGCTACGTCAGCTCGGTTGGGTCTGCTGTAAAACCAAACTCATAGACTTAAAAAAAAAGTACTTCAGTCGTTTTGTATTTACTTAGATACATAAGTGTACTTCAAAAAAGAAATTGAATCACTTCTTCTATTCACCAGAACAGTATTTTACTTACATATTTCTTGTAATTAAGTGTAGAATATGATGACGTTTTTCAAATGTTCACAAACTTTCTGTTTGTCACTATAGGGAAGAATGAACAGCGGACTGCAGCCAATTTTGTTGCTGCTTTTGCTTTTGTGTCCCAAAAGTGCCATGTTGTCCCACATCAGCTGTCCATACCGATGTCAATGTTTCACACCAGCCCAAATCCTGTGTGCTGATGAACAAATGACGTCCGTTCCTCAGAATATATCCCTGGAGGCCAAAGAGGTCATCATAATGACATCAGGCTTGCAGTACTTATTCCCTAGCACGTTTGAGGAGAGCCCCCAACTCACCAAGCTAATCTTCTTCAACAATCCGCTGCGAAGTATTCATTCGCGGGCTTTTCAAAACTTGTCTGAGCTTCAGGAGTTGGAGATCAGTGGGAACCCGTGGCTAGAGCATTTGTTTCTAGGGACCTTTTTCAAGCAGGAAAATCTGACCAGGCTGCAGCTCAACTATAACAGGTTCCAGAATGTACTTCCCGGGATGTTTAACAATCTTCACAATTTAGACACCCTGCAAATGAAGGCCAACATCATATCAGATTTACCCACATTACTGTTTGTGAACCTTCAAAATCTGCGCATGCTGGATTTATCTCTTAACAAAATCCAGAAGATGGAAAGAGAAACCTTTTCCGGTTTGACTCGGCTGGAGATTCTTAAAATGAACAATAACCATATAAGCAATATTTCGTCGGACACTTTCCATCATGTTGGTCAGCTGATGGAGCTTCACTTGGAGGGGAATAAAATATCCGAGCTTGCCGAGGGCATCTTTTCTGCGTTGAGCAAACTGACGGTGCTGAATCTCCGCGGAAACCGCCTCAGAACTTTCAGCGCCAAATCGTTAGGCAGCGAGGCTTCGAATCTGACACATTTGGACCTGAGAGGAAACAGACTAACAGAAATATCCTCTTTCAGCCACCTGATATCCTTGACTGACCTTCTCTTGTCATCCAATCAGCTTTCGAGCCTCCCCGAAGACATTTTTAGAAATGTCACCTCACTAGAGAATTTGGATCTCTCCGAAAATCAGCTAACGTCATTACCGGATAAGATCTTTGCCCATCTCAAAAGCATCAAATTGATCCATCTTCATAAGAACCAGCTGAGTAGGTTGGATTCTACACTGTTCAAGGACCAGGAGTTCATTCAGCAAATCTACCTGTCTGACAATAAACTGCAAAATCTCCCCCTGGGCCTTCTGGACCACATTGCGCTTCCGCACATATTGCGACTTCACGGGAATCCTTGGAAATGTGACTGCCACATGTGGTATCTGCATGATTTAGTGCAAAATAACCGCCGCGACATCGAGATGCCGGACAGGTTGCTTTGCCAGAGTCCCGGTTTCCTGCGGAAGCGACCGGTGGCGTCCATCGACAGGGGCGAGCTTCTGTGTCACTTGCCCAAAGATGAGCCGACTGAGCTGAGCGACTGTAGCCTTCGCAAGTCTCGTGACTCACTGGTCATCGAGTGCAAAGTGGGGAAATGCACTCCGCTGACTGTCAAAGTACACTTTCTAGGACAAAATGGCAGTATTCAGGAGCACATTTGGAAACATAACCGTTCTAAGTGCAGCAATGGGACAATATTCATGGCTCCCATGCCATAGATTTCTTTTGATTTCTTTTTATTTACGATTTGTTTTTGGACAAGCTTTTGTAAAGTTGTCAGGTGCGTTCGGACCGTCAGTCAATTCTGCAAATAAACAAAGCATCTGATTGCCAGCATGTGCGGGTGGATGAACCTTTTTTTTTTGTTTTCAAAGTTCAAAGGTTCAGCCTTCATCCTCAATTTGATGATGTCATCACGGAAAATGTTAATCATCAATCAGCATGTACAGTCTCGTGTACACTAGACCAGTGTTTCACAAACTTTTTTGAGCCAAGCACGTTTTACATAGGGAAAAAATGTTACAACATGCCGCCAGGCAAAAATATCCCCCCAAAACATATTACAGCTACAAATAACTTTTCTTTTAATTAGGGATGTTATATCAACATATTAATTGCAACCGGTTGGTTACACTTATTGTTAAAGCGTTTTGTTTTTTAATCATGTCAATCTAATTTCTATTCTCTAATTTTTGCTTACTGTATGATGATTAGATACATTTTCATGCATCAGGATTCCAGTGCTTGAGTTGTTTGGGTTTGAAAAAGAAAGTTCAATAATATCCTGAGTGGATGCTGATTGGCCGTCATTGTATTTGGCATAACTGAATAAAGGCTGGCGCAATTGAAATTAGTTAAACTTTCACTGCATCTTTAAACCAAAATTGCCCTCTAGAGGAACAAAAAAACTCACTCTTGGTTCATTGGGTTTCGTTTTTCCTTCACTACTTACCACAGAAGTAGCTCAAGTTTAGTTTACTACATTAGTGCAAAGCACTCAGCTGCAACTACAGCCAGAGATAATAATACCAAGAAATACTATTGTAGCAGGCCATAGTCAAACTCCTTGCCAAATTAACTCAGGAATACCAAAAATTTGAGCAAATTTTGCGACAGGCAGGTTGGGTGATGTTTACTTGTTGCTTTCAGCACTCTAATACAGCAGAAGATAAAAGTTTATGATTGCATTTGTCTTTTAAAGTAAACCACTTTTTTTTCTTATAACCCTATCTTGTGATATAAAGTAAGTCAGGGTGTGACCAGGCTTCCCTGGCCACTACAAAGACAGACCTGGTAAGAATTATGTCTTGATGAAGAGCATTATCTGCCGTGTATCATGCCTCGCTCAAAAGAGCTCTCTAAAAATCTGAATCAAGAATTGCTAATTTGTATAAAGCTTAGCTTCCTACCAAAAAGAATGGCAACAGTTCAGCACAGAACACTCAGAGAGATAAAAAAAAAAGAACCTAAGAGTGTCCGCTAAAGACTTACAGAAATCATTAGCATAGTTCAATATGCATCAGGGATGCTTATATAAACTGTGAGGCAGATGTGCTAACCACTGCACCACTGAACCTTGAGGAATCTAGTGCCAAAAAACACTGCTACATGTTTAATATTTGAAAAAAAAAAAAAAGAACATAGAGAAGAACAAAATACACATTATGGAGCGACTAAGTAAAAGTCCTGACTAGAACCCCATTGAGATGCTGTGGCATGACCTTCAGGCCAGACATCCCAAGAATCTGACTGACTAGTAGCAATTACGAAGAGAGAGGAATGGTCCAAGATTGACCCTGATCGATATGCCAAACTGATTTGCAACTAGAGTTGATGTTATTGCTGTCAATGGGGTGCAACTAGCTATTAAGTGTGATGCTTCAAGAGACTTATGCCTCCCCCTTCTGACACTGTTGGGATGTTATCATCATAAAAAAAAAAATCTATAAATGTCAAGGTGTTTTTAGTTAAAACGGGCACTGTTTTTTCATCTGTGGGATTTTGAACAAGATGGTGAAGATCACATTTAATTGTGATTTTATGCAGAAATATGAGAAAGTCCTAAAGCTTCAGGTACTTTTTCATGCCACTGTATGATCAAGATCCTGTTAACACAAGAATTTAGGTGGAGTTTACACAAAAAACATATTTATATGTGTCTATCCAGACATATAAACAAATGTTCTGTTTGAATTTCAAAGAAGGGTTTGACAATAGCTGCACTGAATGAGATGAAAAGGAATTTTGATTAAAATGTGTGGGCACGCATTCTGATGCTATAATGCACCTGCCTGGCTACGGTGACAAAATGTTGCATTTATCTGACAAATTATGTTTATGTTTCAAAATATAGCTTTCTGTCATGTTTAGACGATTGATGTGTGTAACGTGTCAATGCAGCAAAAAAAAAGATCACACATTGCTTCATATTTGGTACACTTCTACCAAATTACTTTTGATGTAAGATTCAGAAGTGCATTTGAAATACACTGACAGCACTCATGATTAATAGAAGGTAAAACTCATTTCAGCAGTAATGTCTGAACATGATTATGTTTGTCTATTTTTAAGCAGGGAAGCAAAATGAGGTGAGTAACTGAAGTAAGTTGATCTGACTGGCCACTTATCATCCCATGAAACTCCCGGGATCAGCCCAGTGCTTCTGAATGCCAAGAGGTATATAAAGGCGCAAGATGGGAGGAGACAAGCCTGGGCGCAACAAGGCGCACAGATGGCTACACCTTCAATACGGCATACTAACCCATGGTTAATAAGGGGCAAAGGTCAGGGGTTGATTGGGTCCTCTGTCCGGCGTTATGGCATCGCAATTCACATGACAAAAAGTGCTTGGCTGTCTTACTTCCAAAGTGTGAATGCTTGACCTTAGGATTTGATGTGAAGCTGAAGAGGGCACTCAAAATTCAATATATAACTTTTTACAATCATTCCAGCATACCAACGGTCAGGAACATTTGTTGCATGAATCACGCTCTTGTTAACACAGGTTAATTTAACTTTTTTAAATGAAATAATTTTATGTATTAATTGCTTTAAATAATAATGATGATAGTAATCATCATGATCATGAATAAGTGGCAAAAACTTGTAAAATGCATGACATATGTTAGGTCATCATAATTAAATGAATTAAAAATGATTGAATTTAAAAAGTTTCAAAATACAATTCGTATTCAAATTGTGGTTTATTCACTTATTTAAAAAAATGCATTTAAAATGATTTAAAATGAAAACCTTCAAGCATTTATATACTCATAAATGTGTGTTGCTTCTAATATAAAATTTAATTCAAATTCTAATGAATATAGTACAATAATTATAATAATTTTGCAACAACAATTAAAAATAAAAATACTGTGAAATTGCAAAGAAATTTAAAAATACACCTGATGTAAATTTGTCTTCATCCATAGACACATTTGTTTTATTCCTATTTATTTTTTTATTTTGGGTTCATAATTATAACTGCTATTTATGAAAATGTTTTCATATATGCATGTACTTGTTTGATTCATATATATCTTTTTTTGAAATTAATATAATCTTTTCCACACACATTTTTATCAAAGCAATTATAGCCACTTTATGAGCAATTGGGAATTTTCCTGTGCCCCGACATGCGTTTGGATGCGTTTGCTGCTGCCACGTACTTGTGATGCATTCAACTACTGCAATTAGAAACATTTTGAAGAATATAGATTATGATCTCAAAGAATAATGTGGACAAAATAAAATGCACGCATATCAAGGAGCGTTTATTTTTGAAAGAATCCTGCACACAACATGCATTTCCCGACATGCCCCGAATGCTTTCAGAGGCCAATAGAGTTATCGTCAAGACCAAAAGACCTGTCAGCATCCATCTGTGCTCATCATCGGCCGCCCTGCTGCAGCAGGTCCTGAGAGGTGTTCTGTGAAGTCAAATGAAAAGCAAGCATTAACCCCCTGGTCAGAACCCGCTCAGTGGGCACTTTGCTCCACACAGTCGCTCTTCAGAAGCACTGGGAAGAAAAGAGGGCAGGACACTTTATCTGGTGGGACAAACAATGTCTAAAGGAACACAAAGCACCCAGGGGTAGAAGGAGGAGGTTCCCACAGAGTTTAGCGCGTCCAGCGTGGAGTGAGGTGACAAGGCCACAAAGAGGTCACATGAGCCGCAGCTCCTGAAGCCAGAATACTATTAGGACAAACAGATTTTAAGAGAAAGTTAGATGAGACTTCAATGTGCTTCCAAGTCTGTCAAGGAACCGTATTTGGCAACAACAATGCGATATTGCACATTTTTATGTAAAATGTAAGAATCAATCAAAGTGTATTCTGGAAAAAGGAAAACAATCAGAAAACAATGTGAGGGAGGCTCATACTTTGTATTTCAGCAGTCTGTCCACGGGTAGTAGGCGTGGGACACCCTGAACTGCTTGTCAGCCAATTGCAGAGCACACAGGGACGTACAAGCATTCACACAGCCAATCACACCTAGGAAAAATTCAGAGTGTCCAATACACCTACCAAGCAATGTTGACCGAGTTTAATAAGTTGTACGACAATAACCAACAGCTGCTATTTAGTTGGACAAGTGACAATTAGATCCTCTCGAGGATGACACGTTCCCGCCATGATACCATGACTGGAACACAAAAGGGGCCATTTTGTGCACTCTAAATATAAGCCTTGCTTACAAACGAGGGTCAACATCTACCCCTCAATGCGCGCAGACCCCTGGTCCGGGGGGTGGCCGCATTGGTGTTTCTGACCAAATTAACAACAGCTGACCTGATGTGAGTGTTAAGTGGATGCAGGGATGTCATCAGAATGGCATTCTGGTACAACTCCCTTTGTCTTGAGGATAACAAGGGGCTATAAGCTCCTTATCGTCACATTACAATTATCAAGGAGGAATCTGGAACGATGACGCCCGCCCCTACCAAGGGCCGCACCAACATGGCCGTCCTTCTATTGTTTCCGGCTTCCCAGATGGATTTTGTTATTCATGCAGGTTCTTGGTTGCGTTTTAGGTCTGGTTCTCCAATTAGGAGTGATTTCTCAAGGGTCTTTGTCAGACAACAGAAAGATGTGCTCAATTGGCTCAATGACACTCAACCAGTGGTCGAAAACGAGAAAATCACAAGCCTCATTATGTTTGTGGGAGTTGCTTCTCACAGTCCTTGCAATAAATTTATTTTAAAGACCCTGTTAAGTGAATTCAGAGATTTTTTTTTTTCTGAAGACATTATACGTTTGTCGTTTGAAAACAGTTTCAGAAAATGCTCACAGTGGTGACATCGTAATTCTGTTGAAATCAACCAACCAGTACAAAACTCTGAGTGAGTGTTCCAGGAAATTCAGAGAAATCCCGACTGATATTTGGTTTATTATGTTATACTTATTGTTACTCAGGATCTAATGTGCACAGATAACATCACATACAATTACCATTTTGAGCTTTGTAACAAATACAATAACTTTAATTATGTATCTTTTGCTACGTCTCTCGATTTGCTAATAACTCCCTCAATGATAATGGCAGATGAGTGATGACCCAAAGATGCACCTGCAATGCTATATAAGAAAAAGATAAAACCAAAATGCTGTGCCTTACTTGTCTATGATAAACAATAGATTACGCTAGAATGCTAACGTTGATCTTACGTTCTAATCACTCGCTTGAATGCTAATCACTAAGTCAATACTAATCATTAGCTAGCTTAATTGCATTCATAAGTAAACTTTTTTTTTTTTATATCCCTCTGAAATAAAATTACAATTAAAGGGCCCATGTCAAGATACTTGAAACTTTCCAGGGTGAAACATATTCATATACATCAGGGGTGCCCAAGTCCGGTCCTTGAGTCTGTTTTCCATGTAACCCTCATCAGGTACACCTGATCCAAGAAACCATCAAAAATAATTTTGAATCAAAAATCGACTCCTGAATCAAATTGGAGACCCGAAAATTGGAATCAAATCAAATTGTGAGACAGTCCCTAGTAACAAATAAAATACAATTGCTGTTGCTCTGTGCAGGATCTCCCCTCCCGGAATTAAAACAAAAGTAAAACATGTGAACGTCCCTTTAGATCACTTTCACTCACTTTCATTAATTTATACTGATGCCACATATCACACAGAACATCTACAAACTACACGTTTCTGTGCTTGGCTAAGGACACAAAGCTAAAGCTATTGCATTGGTTCCTATGCATTAAACAGGAAGTACCTAATGTGACAATTTGTGTGCTTTTCACCATAAAACATAACTTTGCACTTACAGAGCGAAGCAGATTCATAACCATAGAAACATAGAATGAACACTATATGGTTCTACAGGAACGGAATATGTATATTAATAGTGACTCAATTCAATACTGAATAGATGTAGTAAAATCTATACGAGCCATTGGATGGCCAATTAATATTGATGCCTGGGGACGCCACGGCCTGCAAAGACTAGAAAAGGATATAAATATAGACGTATACATATATACAGTTCGTTATATTTCAGTGTCCCTTTTTGATGGGGTTGTGGTCAAAATGGAACCCAGTGACTTTTAAGTCCCCCCTAGGCCACTATTTAAGAAATTGAGCGCTTTCCGTCGCATCAGTGCTATTTGGTGCCAAAGTTATTATAGGTAACTAGAGATGCAACAATTATTCAATTCATCAAACTTAGAAGTAGAATCAGTAATTATTTTTCATGATCAATGAATCATTTGGATACCTTTTTAATTCAAAGTTATCCAAATTCTCAGACTTTCAGCCTCTCAACAGTGAAAGTTATCCAATTGTTCTAGTCCTCATTGTCGTGATAGCAGACTGACTACATTTGTGTTGAATGAAATAAATCATTTGATTTTACTTAGTGAAAACAATGATCACCATTTTTGGCTATTTTCTGACATGTTATGAATCAGAGGGATAATTGAAACACAACCAATTTGTCAATTTAAAATAATGTTTAAAGGCATGAAAATGAAGACTAATTCATTGAATTAATTGAATAATAGACAAAATAATCAACGAATACTTATCAACGTCATTGTTAGTTGCAGCTCTATATTTAAAAAAAACAAAACCAAATAAGACAGTTTTACAGGAGCTTAGCTGTAAAGTTAATGATCAAGATCCGGGTCCTACCACAAAGCTCTCAACTCAGATGGATTTCCTGTGTTTCGGACAGCTGAAATTGAAGTAGTCATTTTTATGGGAAGTTTCTACACTTCTTGATGAGCTTTAGTGGGCATACGGCCAAGAAGCGCATGGAGTCAGACTAAACAAGAGCTTCCTGCCATCCAAAATCCCCCTTTGAAGATGGGATGACTTGTGATGTATCACCAGTGTGACTCACTCTTAATGCCCCGAGCCACTATGCCCCGCTTGTGGGTCTCAAGTGATAAATGTGTGTCTCCCAATGCCCCGGTGTCAGGCCGATCCTTGATTCATGCATGTGGAAGCGTCGCTTCCACTGGAATGCTGTGTGTGTTTTCCAAAACAACTTGCTAAATCAAAAAGGCACAAAGGGCATTCACCATTGATATCGAGAGCCCGATTCATTCATCGGCCTCAGGCACGGCTCATCACGCCGACCCCCATCGAGCGCCATAACAACCCTTCAGACAATACTGCGCCAATTCATCCGCGGTGGCAAAGGCGGAGGAGTTTCCGGTGTATGCGACCGTTGTCACTTTGTTGGCGAGCCATCAATCACCGCAGACGGCGAAAGGGGCCGGACCAGCCCAGCTACAAATGTTTACACCTCTTCTTTTTGCAATGTTTTGGGAAAACGGTGCACCCAAGAGGGAGGGCGCAGCAAGACACAATAAGACAAAAGATAGAAGGAGGGGGTCCGAGCCTGCAACATTCCCAAGAGTGGCCATCAACTGTTGACGATACCCCATGCGACGCCACTGCGGGTTCTCCAATGATAGAGCCGAGCCGCGTCGACCTCGCAGCTTCTCTTATCTGAGAGCGCAACCCTGTGCGAAGGCCTCGACAAAATCTTTCAAAGCGAGACCTCGGGGAGCTGCCAACAATATCACTTGTTGGTGAAAGTGACAGCATGCTCACCCCCACTTCTTTTGAGCTATTAAATGTCTTCCTGGACAAACAAGAGGAAGGCCCATTATGAAGATGGAGAGGGTCACGGGAGGAGGAGCCATTCAGTCTCTGAGGGGCCCACCTTTGTTTTTGTACTTGAGGGGGGATCTCTCCTCCAACTATGTTGGGGGGAGTACTTGTTTTGTCACTTAATGCGCTTTAACGGGCAGATTTAAATTCGAATGAGCCTGATGATAGCATATGAAATAATGTCCATTTGTTGGTCCTGAAACTGCTTCCATTTTTCCCGCATCACTTTAAAACTTGCATGGCCGTTAAATAAGAATTTACTAACGCAGAGAGGTAGTGGCGGTGCTGCCCTACGTCCCGGTTGACGGGTTTTCAGATTTGAGGCAACATGCTGGTGGAGCTGTCGCTTTTTGAGATGGTGAATAGGCCGCCTGCTGTGTGAGTGCTGCAGAGGTGGGAGAATGTCACTGGTTGTTAGCCCAATAGCATAATTATTTATGAACATTTTCGGAAACAAGAAAATGTTTGATCATCTTCGGAGCTCCATTATTGAAACTTGCTTGAGGGGGCCCATGTGCTCCAAGACACAGCAAATACAATACACCAAAAACATAAAACCAAACAAACAATTGGCAAAATATATTGAAAATGCAGATTTTCAAACAAAAATGGGCAAAACCCTGTTTTCAGTTGCCAAGTTTAGACGAAGGGATTCATCAGACTCATTTTAAGTAGCATTCGAAAGTTTGGAAACACCCTATAATAATGTTTTGTTTTCTGAAATGTAGATTAATTGTTAAGTGACGGACATATGATGGAATATTGGTTGAACATTTTACACAGCTGTGTCTCATCAATATTTGATAAAAACAGTTTTTTCCCTCCTAATCAGTTTGGGCCCATTTAAATTGGGATGCATTTCTTCATGTTTGAATTGTACTTAAACCAAATCTGATGTATCTCAACTTCCAAAACTGAGCAACTGAAAACTGATTGTTGAATTGATCAGTAAAATAAACAGCAAAAATTTATCTCTGTTCCAAATTAATTTGAGAAGATTCACACTTTAGTTCCCCCTCAGCGAATGAACACTTTTTCTATTTTTTTGTGTCGATACTACATTAACCGCTGTTTGAGATTCCTAACTGAAGAAAGGATAAAAACAATGCAATGATACTCAAACATTGTCTATACAGAAAGTCAGTGTGTTGACTTTGATTCTTCAACTGATTCTTTCAATTTACACTACTTGAAAACAATAGTTTTGCAATATGAACATTGTGAGCAAAGTTTAGGCTCTGAGCAGGAGATGTTCTAGTCTGGCTGAGGTTAAAGCACATTCTTTGCATCCCAGTTGCTAACTTTAGTAAACTACAACACATTCTAAACACCAAAATAACCCAATTGTGGCCCAAAATAGGGAGAAATATTTTGGTCGATTTGCTCTAAGCTCGTGAGTTGTTTTGCACAAAACAACCACCAAAAATGTGTAATATTGAAGAAGACAACCTAAAAGCAACCTAAAAATACAAAACAACAGAGAAAGCTGGACCAAAATATTGGGTCAGTTGTTTTTTTTGTTTTTTTTTTTACCCATATGTGGGTTATTTTTTACTCAAATATTTTTCGAGCGCAGGACTGATGAACTTCAGTTTCATCAACAAGATAGAAACATTTTATTCATCTTCAAAATCACAGTGCTTCTTAACCGCGTTCACCTCATTAGGCTAACAAACTGTGCCATGATAGATCAATGATTCCCAAAGATGTATCTGTGTTTATCTATGCCAATGACATATAGTGACAAGCAGAATAGTAAAATAGTGTTACACGGAATGCCAGAATTTACGATTGACCTGGATTTATACCCGTTGCCATTTATAGAATAGAACATGAGTTGTGCGCTTAATTGAACCCAGATTTTGCACAAAATGAATTTGTGCGTGAATTGAAATGTTATTTAAGTATATACAATAGTTCTCCAACATTTGGAAACATCTTCAAACTCAAATGGTCGAAGGTACACAAAGAGGTCAAGAAATTCAAGCTATGACCTCTTGAAAACGCACAGTTGTGAGTTCATTCAAGTCATTACAAGTCACAATCATGCAAATAATTAAGCTTATTGAGAAAATACCAAGATGTACAAAATCGGTACCTGGGCAAAAGTTGACTACAGTGAAGAATGTAACTTTAAACGCACGCTTCGTTTGTACAAACATGTTTTTGTTTAACAAATCATCCCATCAATATTTTATCATAATTTTGAAGACTTAAATATTAATATAAAAATCAGGAAATAACACTTAATTAGAGGCTGTTTCCAAACTTTTTACGACATTTTTTTGATGATGTGCCGAGGCTTCACAATGTTGGAAAAACACAGAAGTAAAAAAATAGCAAACATTGTAATCTCCAGTACCTTTACATGAAATATAAAAATCAGGTCAAATCATGCGATAGTCCCATTATCTCTTCCTACCCTACCAGGGTCTCCAAACAGAGTCTGAAGTGAGCCCGGGTGCGCCGGGAGACATGTAATGGCTGCTCTGTGCAACCAAAGGTGTGAGAGCTGCACTGGGAACAAGAAAAGCAAAATGTCCATCGGAATTTGGAACCACCTGGTAGCTGCTGTGGAGATTTACGGTATCGACGGCGGGGCGAATCTGTGAGACGCTTTTGCGAGGAACCTGAGGGCCGTTAATACCGGTTTGTCCGAGCGGGCCCGAATGAGGCGTGTAGAAATTGACGGCATTCATTTGGGAGACGCGGGCCGCCAAGTGGCTGAGCAGGCGGGTCCTCGCTTCTGAGTTGACCTCGTCGCACGTGGACAAGTAACGGGTGACCTCGCCGACACACTCGCTGAAACCGGCCCGGTATTTGCCCAGGACCGACTGGTCCGTGGTTACAGCTGCTGAGGAGAAAAAAAAAAAAAAGATTATATAGAGGAGTGCCAACATTGTTCAGGTGTTTTGTAACCTCTGCTGTTGTGCACTCACATCAACACAGTACCACACTAACATCATGTTCTGATTTAACCCAAACCCCCCCCCAAAAAAACTGAAATAAAAAAGTGACATTTATTTAAAATGATACCAACCCACTGACCAATAGCGATGGAAAAATGAAGCCTCTTAAATAGCCTCATATGAGGCCTCTTAAAAGAAAATACACTACGTACTATAAATACGCTTTTTTATATTCCGCCAGAAGATAGCAGCAGTCCTGTTGTCGCACTTCTGGAAATGCGCTGCGAGCACGCTCATGTTTTCAAAATCGCGTTAGGTGTCAGCGTGAACCACTCACTGCATGACACTGGTTGGCCCTTTGAGGACCATCTCTAAGATGGAGACTGTGAGAGAACAAGTTGACGGTGAGGGCCGTCGCTTCCATGACAAATTGAAATTCTGAAATATATTATCCTGACATGAACCTCACGATACTTTAATGATTAGGGCTAGGCAATCATATCGATATATCGGGATATTGCAAAATGAACTGACGCAATATGCATATCGCAACATGATGTTCAGTGTCCAATTTATTGCGTATCAGTTTTGAGATGCCTTATTTTCATATTATGTGATAACTAAGCATTGTGGTCTACCTAGTACACAATGCAACTTTTGTAACATGGCGATGATGATATTGGGGTGATTTTAATAAGGGAATATCAGCATTATATCCTTACTATCAGACAAAACAATGCTAAGGAGAACAAAGTGACTAGGAGCAAATGTGAAAAATTAATGCATATGGAAGGTAAATGATCTGCCCACTGCATACATTTTGAACACCATTGATCAAGCTGAGAAATTACAAAGATGTCATTTGAGCAATAGTGCTCTGAAGAACCTCAATTGAGAAACATTGTGTTGTGTGAAGATTTTTTGTTAAATAAATAATTCCATCAAGATTCCTTGAATAACATCTACGATTTAAGTATTATTCTGCATTTTGATCACTTTTAAAATCATGAAAAAGCTCTGAATTAGTGAGTGTTTTCAAGCAAAACCGATGAATAGATATGATTATATTTGATGAAAATGAATCCTTTACCTGTCATCTGAAATCGTTGCAGGTTCCTGAGGTGCTTCACAGTCATCTCAAGGATATCTGCCTTCTCCAGTTTCGAGTGTCTGGAGCTCTAAAAACATTTTCAAGTTATCATTTTCTAAAATGCAACATCTACAAGGCGAATATTGTATAGTAGCTGGTTCTTACGTCTTTCTTGAGCGCATCCAAGATGAGAGTCTTTAGGTGGCCCAAACTCTCGTTGATTCGAGCCCGTCTCCGCTTTTCCATAATAGGTTTGGAAGACTTGAAAGTCACACGAAATACATTTTAATATAAATATGACCAAAAACAACAATCGTTGTCAAAGGCAATGAGAGAATAACTTACCTTTCTGCCCGACGTCTGGCTCCTTGTATTTTCCACAGTGGTTTTCTCGCTCGGTACAGATGAAGTTGTTCGTTCCAAAGTACTGGCCGGCATCTTCACAGGTACTCCTTCCACTTGAGGAGGAGAGAGGGGGGAAAAAAGTTAAAATCGAGTCCCGCCTTCTCCTGGCAAAGCTCCGAGCAGTTTGACGATGACAAACGTCTGTCGCTGGCCAAAGTGACACTACGTCAACAGACCCTGCGGGTCTATTTATAGAGACGGGGGGGCCGCACGCGAGCGGCTCGTGCTTCAGCTCAGTCAAGAGGACCAATGAAAGCTCTTCGTACAGCACTCAATTTAGTTACACTACACTGTGTTTTCACAGCCTTGCTTGATTTCATATAATTTGATTAATTCATATGATTAATGGTAAAGACACCTGTACCTTTCCTTCTAATTTAGCGTATGTCTCCTTGTACAAGTTGACCAGGCTTAATCCTCCCCACTGTTTTTTACTTCAATTGGGGGATATTTTACAAAAATGGAATTATAAGTCTACCCCTGACCCGAGTGGTTACATGGATCATGGCTGTCCAATTCAAACACGTGGGGAATGTTATTAAAATGACAAAATTACGATACTTTTAGACGCATTACTTTATCATATAGCAAATAACACACTGTTGCGGTTATGGGGAGAGGGGATGGGGCAGAAACGAGACAAGTGCGAGTCAATGTACGCGTGCACGTAGATGCAAACGCTCAAACTAATTTGCAACAATAAAATTATTTGAAGTTTAAATGCATCATTTATTTATTTATTTTTACACAGCTGTATACTAATTTGTCAAAAGGCCCTAAAACTCATCATGATTTTCCGAAATGCCTAATAGCTCCTCCTATCTCCTTGTCAATTATTCAAACATTCTCGTTACTCTGCCACGGGTAGTCATCATCGTACCCAACCAATTTCTTTGAAATGGATGTCTTCGGAGTTGATTTGCTGATCATCTTACTTGGGATATTATCTCTTTACCCAAGTGAGGACGGTGGTGAGCTCGGAGCATGGAAAGTTGCCCTTCCCTGACATTCATGCATGTCTTTGTCCTAGCTTTTTTGTCTTTAATGAACAAGTCAAGCCTTCTTTTCCTTTTCATAATGCATCAAAGTCCGCTGAAAAAATGATCCACACAGGCTTGTTGCTGACAACAAAAAGGCAATTAGGCAGCGCTCGACGAAAGTGCATGCTCTGTGCAAACACTCTAAAACGGACACATCGTATATCGAATTAGGGGTGTATATAATCATTTTAAGCCATGTAACTTATTTCATATCCGGATTAATATTATTCAAACACAGGTATGTGAAATGGTCTGTTTTGGGTTGATTATAAAACGACCCCCAAAAAAAACTTGCATTCAGAGAAATACGGTGTAGCTTTTTTTTTTTTTCTTTTAATGCTACCAACTTGCTAAAACAGCCTGGCTTAAAGTCCTATCTGTTCCTTGTATCTTGCTCTCTGCTACTTTGTGAATGCAAAATGGCTTTCACACCCAGGCACTTCAGCTCACAGCTTCCTCTGGTGTATTGCAACAACATTATGAGGCTCCCTCCGGTGGTATTAATGATAAAGACAACTGGTGGCAGAAGAACTAGTCAGGATGCCTTTACCTTTAATAATTTTCTCATGCTTCATTTTATCATTACTACTTTTCACTGCTCTCATTGGCTGGTTGCGTAAATCATCCCTTTAAGTAATTGTATTAAACATTTTCCCTACTGAAATATTTCAAGCGTCAGAAGAGAAAGTTTTGCAAAATAAAAGTAAGCAGTTCGAATTGGTAGCCAGCTATCTAATCTAATTTATTTTTACTGATGAGTTTTACTTCATTTAGTCAGTGAAAAGTTTCTTATTTCATTTTGTGCTCGTAATAAAGTATATATCCGAGTAAAAGTACACATTTCTTTTAGGAAAAGCTGTGGAGTAAAAGGGAAATTTAAATTATGGCCCAGGTGCATATGGGAAAATTCAACAACTTGGTGACAGCAATTTGGCAATATAGTCAGTATTGATCCTCTTTATGACCCTGGCGGCTATAGAAAATGAATGGATGATTATGTACAATAATTAATGTTGATTGTGCAGACACAAATCGGTCCTTTAATAGTCCGTTCTGATTTTGTGGCCTGTGCTATTCAAATGTTAGAATTTTTGCACATTTTCTCTTGATAAAGTCATTACGTCTGTAGTTGATAGACTTGAAAGACTCTGTGAAGCCTTCAGAGGGGAAATGACCCCAAAAGCCAGGCCAGCCATGAGATCAAGACACCGTCTGTCAAGCACCACCACATACTCCTCCTTCCCTTTCTCTTCAAGTCACATTGGATCAGGATATACCTGGATTTGAGTGTCTTGCAACAATTTTAACATGTTTAGAGCGAAAGTGAGCTTCTCATTCTGCTGTGTAGCATTTTGTGTATCCTTTACTTAATTTGAGGGGCACATTTACATTTTTTTTTTTTACATTTTTATTTTTTGCAGATAAATCCCAGGGAGTTTATTAAACAATAATAATAGGACATTATTAACAACTGTTTTTCTTGTTTATATGCTCAATAGTTTCTTCAAATTACACAGTCAATAGCAGCAAACTGTAATTTCTTGTCCAAAAGTAACACTAAATTGTTTAAAAAAATAATGATGATGATAAAATAAGAGGAAGTAAATTTTCATTTTATAAACTTGTCAATAAAACTGTGTGTGCTACGTCTTGTTTCTTTGGGCAGATCAAATTTATTTTTATTTTATGTCATACTACATTAATATACTTTTAAGCTTATGGGCAGTTACTCCTCACTGACACATGATGCACATGTCAGTTCCTATTTAAATTAGCAAAGATTAATTTTCGTTTCCAGAGACCAAACACATATTCATTTTGCTGTTTCACTTCTGTCCGACCTTCCTCACCATCAAAAGTGCAAGTGTCAATCCAAAAATGAAGAAATTCAGGCAAAGCTGCAACTTTGAACATATAATCTCATGATGAACAACTTGTTACCTGAAATGCAAACCCCTCTTATTTTTGACCATGTCTAATGTCTAAACATCAGTAGCTTACTTTGGCTTTGTCACCAAAGACTACAGATTTTCCTTGTAAGACAAGTACCGCAGGATTGATCACCCCCCCCCCCCCCCCCCCTTCATATTGTGGTGACATGTGCACATGTGCTGCAGCTTGAGAATTAGAGACTTGTGCCAGGTCCAACCGTCTCATATGAAGTTTCATTTTACATGTATTTATCCATATTTTCTTCTCGAAGTACAAAACCTAGCACTCGTGAACGCAGAAGAAATGTCAGTCAAAATACAGCAATTCCGTGTCTACAGTGTCTACAATCCAAAGTTCATGTTACATTGTCCAAAATTTATGTTGCATATTATGTTTAACCCCTTGGTGTCCAGGTGTTTTTCACTAGTCTGGCCTCATTATCACCCAACTTGGGCTGACTTTGAAAGGATCATAACATCGTAAAATATGAATGTGTATTTACTTTCAACCTCTCAAAATGTTAAATTGCATCAACCCTCTTCATACATATATAATTTATTTGGTTGGAGAACCTATGTACAAAAATTGTAGAAATGTGATAATAGCAAAAGTAACTACGCTGTATATTTATAAATTTATCAAATTAAAATAAGAATATTTACTGTCTCATAATTTGAGTATTATGACTTTTGAAGACTTTTGCATTATGGGAGTCCAGGCTAAACCAATCATTGAAAGGCTTGCAAATTTCATATGTTGGCCGCTAGTGCTATGCGATGGTTTTGAGGTGTCAACACAAAAATTTCTATTGCGCCCTGTTGCTGTTGAAAAGATTAATGCAAAAAATCGGGGGAAATTCATGATAAAACATTGGGGTTTCAAAATGTCCAAAATTGACAATATTTCCCATTTTGAATGGTAGTAAATGAGCCTGACACGGGCTAAATTTGACATCTAAGGGTGCGCCTCTTGACCTCCCGTTTGCAAGCATTTAGAAGTCATGGCAGCATGGCATATTGAAATTTGTTATGTTTTGACAATATTTGGAATATTTTAGGCTCCTGGTGTTTTTTGCATGGTTTTCCTTTAATATCATACATCAAAAAGCCTGAGTGGGGTCAAAATTTTCCCCAGGGGTTAAATGTGGAAAATCATTATAATAGTCTCCAGGTATTACATGAAATTATTTTGCTTCTCCAGTTAACAGATTGGTTTAAAACTATTTCCTGCACAGCATATATACTTGATAGACGATGTCAGCAACAAGTGAGGTCAAGGAAATTCCCCTCCCTCACAATTTGCTTGCCAGTTACAGTATGTGTCTTATGCCTGCTCACCTGGGCTATAAACTACATCCTCCACCCAGCTACAAGAACGTTGACAGGCAAATGGCCATCCTCATCATCAAATACAGCGAGGACCCCTTTTAACTACCGGCATGAAAACATCCCCTGGTCAGGAGGGGAGGCAACAGACAGAGGGATCACTTAAACATCTCATCCAGCGCTCCACTTGCTCTGTCTCCCTTTGAATTCCCTTTAAATAGACAAGGGGGGCCCACCCATAGCAACTCCCGGAGCAGGATCTACCCACCTTTTGTCCCCCTCCCGAGCAGCAGTTTCTGCTCCAGAAGCCTTAGACAAGGCCTCCATTAATTGCGGTTCTGTATGGAATACACAGGGGACAATGGGCCCAACAGAGTGTCCAGCCCCCAGACAAGACTGGAAACAAGTGGTACAGGAATCCGGCAGAATGGAATCATCCTGGCTGATGTCACTGAATACATTTACCTACCTCAGAGCACATTCACTCTGTGCTTTGTTTTACTCGGACAAAAAAAAAAAAAAAGGAGCAGGGGAGGGTAGCCATATCAATGGAAAAGAGCCGTCAGTGGGGGATCAGGAATGGGAAATAACTGACTGCCTTGGCAACGGGTTGAATCCAAAATATGGTCAAGTTTAGCGGAGGCGGAGATGTTAAAAACAAGGTTTAGAGGGCATTCGATTAAATTGTGTGTGAGATAAGAGGCGGCTGAGGTTTAGTTTTTGGGCGGTATTCGGGTCTGTTTATACGGTAGTGTAAAGTACATAAGGGAGGGGGAGGATCAGGCCTCTCGTCTGTGCTGGTGTTTGTCAGCGTCAGCCTGAGCAGTTTCAAGTCCGATTATTCCAAGTCGGTACAGGGAATGGAAAAATGAAACCAGAGTGAACGCTATTTGGATTCTCGTTGCCACCTGCTGACTAACGATCCATTGTGTAGACCATCAAGAAGGGTGACCATGAGTCTAATTGAACTCTTTGAAAAGAGATCCTAGTCATCATCTTATCCCTCATCAAATTGGAAAACGCCTTTTACAGAGTCAAAGAGAGGCCTCACATTTAATTTTTAAAAACCCAGACATGAAAGTGTTCCTCGACCACATTCGGAGATTGGCAACTCTTTAAAGGACTAGTTATCATGTAGATTATATGCATTTCAGTGAAGTGTATTTACATGTTAATATGTTCGGGGATACTATCGTCTTGAAAAGATGCCGGGGGAGGTTGATTAAATGTGCTTTGCTGTCTTTGCAGCATGGGAATGAAGGGGTTTTGTTCTGACGAGGTTCAAACACATTCCTGTATGGCCATGGATAGTCGCTGCAATAGAGTGACCCATGAAGCTCGTGTCCCTCATGCTTTAAGCAGGATGTTGGCTAGAAATACAGTGGGAACGATATGCATTTTTGCTGAATAGACACTGGACTGGCCTGATTTTTATTTGGAATTTTTCTTGCTAAAAATAAACCCAAATAACAGGAGGGAAAACACTTTATAATGTACTCACTAACTTTCAAGTTTGCAACGTTATGTTTTACATTGGGTTTTTTGCACTTTCAATTACTGTAAATGTCTGCAATTATTGTACGGTGTCTGTGAAACAGTACTTACCAAATTCAATTAAGTCATTGGCAAAATAAAAATATACAAAAGTAATGTAATTACTGTAATGCATGACTTTTTGCTGTAACGCAGTAGTGTAATATATTACACACAAAAATAGTGATATTGTACTTGTTACAAATGAGAGTAACGCAATGCATTACAATATATTTTAAGCCTGAAAGTGGAATTTTTTTCCACCCAATTTGCCAAAAACACCGCCAGATCAGAGGAGGAAAATCTGGGGCAAAATGTTTACTTGCTGATGTGCTACAGCTGAGATGAAACGACAGGTAGAATATGGACAATACGTCCACAAGATGGGTATGCATCCATTACTTTCAGTTAGTCAGAGATAAAGAAAAGAAAAATATAATCGTTAGGGGCACTTTGGTCGCGACTCCTAAAAATCTGTCTACTTTGTGAAAATGGACCAGTGATTTGACAAACCATTTAGAGCGGTGCCATAGTAACGTGAAGTTAGCGAAAACAAAATACGCAGAGGATTGCGCTCTCTCGCTGAGGGATGCCACTTCCACCTCAAGATGTTCAGAGATGTTAGAAGATATGCTGCTGCTTTCCACAGTCGATTCACCAACATTTCGAAACCTTGTCAGCAAGATCCCTGTCGCAACTAGCAATAATGACAGGAAGGTTAACGCTAATATTCACTGTACAAGTGCTATTCATAATAGTCTATAAATAGTTCTGGTCAATGTGTATCAAGATGAAGCATACAAAACTCATGTTAAACAGTATGTGAAGCACCTTAACAATGATGTAGCCTAGCCGCTAACGTTAGCGCCACCGAAACCAGCTATTTTTGGAACATTTGTCCCTAACCTAGCTGACTGAACTTGAATTTCAATATTAACATTGAAATTATGAAATGCACGAGAGTTTTTGTCTACAGCATAGACAATGCATCGCTATACTGTGAAGTTAAGTAATAAAGCGATTAGAATAGAGACAACGTAGTTGAAAAATGAAGTTGCCTGAGATATGTCAATGCACGTACCGAGAAGTTCTATTTGTGTATTAGCAGATTTAAAGTTGAAAAAAAATATTAATTTGAGAGTGTGACAAGCAAACCAATTTGTTAGAATTTCTGTTGCTAACAATTAATTTCCAATCCAAACAAGTGAACAAGTGTCCGCTCTTACTTTTCAGCGCAACCATAAAGAATTGCCTCTTCTATGATTATTTCTATAAGGAGCCGGGGTAACCGGCGGGCGGTGCTTATCCTCGGCCACGCTTAGGCCATATCCACGAGTGTGTTTGCATTAGGATTTATGAAAGTGAAGATGGCTCATTCTCGCCGCTCAAGATGGCTCACAAGACCAGCGTTTTGGCCACTTGTGCATTGAATGGCGCCCAGGGGGATGCCCTTTCAGCACTGGAGGACCTCTGGCTGAGTCCCCTTCACACAGGAGATCAGACTCACTTGGGAAAAAGTCCCCGCTTTTAACAGGGCGCTGGCCAGAGCGACGGCATCCTCCTTGTCCCCGGGCTTCCCTTCTTCACCTGCCGGCTTAACGCTCATCACGTATGCACATAATCCCTGGTTAGCGCATGTGATCCACAAGCGGCGGGCCCGGGCCCCTGGCTCCGGAGCTCACATGCTTGCTGGGTGGCTTTTGTGTAGCCATGGTGACGCTCATCTTCTCATGACAGTCAGACTTCATGGCTCTAAATCCCTCTCGGGGTTTTGTTTGTCTTTTTCTGTAGATAGCTTTTTGTTGACTAAATCCCTCCTGTGTGTGTGTGTTGCTTATGTGGCTCCAAGTGTGGTTGCCCACTTCTATGCTTCGTTTGGGTAAAGCCTGTAAAAATCAGTGTTTCCAAACATTTACTGCAATTTGGCATTAGAGAGATCCCACGGCATGCCACCAAACAAAAGCGTCAGAAAGCATATATAACTCAAATGATGATGATTGCGTCACTATTTGACCCAAACTATTGCCAACCATCTGGGCCTTATCACATTTAAAACCCGCTGTATCACAGATTTTTTTTTTTTTTTTTTTTTTTTTTTTTTTTAAGTACAGGCTATGGGTGAGTTTGAATTTTGAATTGCGCCTCCAATGGATCACCACTTTGTGCTGTAATGTGCTGGGAGGTGCAGGCCAGGTCTATTGGAAGAAATGAAATTCAATTAAAACAAAAGGGGCACAGAAAGTCTCCAATTTAGCTCAAGCAATATGAATTCATTCATACAGCTCAAGGAGAATACATAGCATGAATATTGTTCTGTGCTCGGTTTGCATTTTTTGCTCTTCCATGTGTGTTAAAATAAGTTCACTAATTAAGTTGTGCTTTCTTTGAACACATTTACCATACAACATAGGAAACTAGATTAAAATTATTATAACGGGATAGCTATCCATCCATCCATTATTTTAACTGTTTATGCTTTTTTACAGTTTGCTATAAATAGAGGTTGGAAAAAAATAATGATGGTCTTGCCTACTTCATGCAATAACTTCCAAAAGTACTTTTTGACTTGAAAGGGGCTCGTTCAGTTGGACATAAAGCTATTCTACTGGTGGATATACAGGTCAAGCGCACCTTCCGCCATCTTGTGGCAGACCGTTGAAATGTTCTGCCTGTCACTCTTCGTCGCTGCAATAGATAAACCAACAAGTTAGTGACTCATTCATTTTCAGACCAATGAAGTGAAAATGTATACTTTCCTCACGGCACAAATGGATGGGAATCACAACAATGATCCGCAAAGGCACATCAGTCCTAACATTTAAAGTCCAATGTAAGCATCGCAAGAGAATGTTGAAGGTCTGGCCTTATTTTTCTGTGAGCCTGAGAAGTAAACTGAGATGTTAATCCACAGTCCACCAGCTTCTTTTCTGTGCGGACCTCTGAGTCCAGATCACCTTACCCCAACAATAAACCAGTAGTTTGTTTCAATCTCGAACAGGCCCTGAGGGAGAGCAACGGAGGCGAGCTCGGAGTAGTGTGTGGCCCCACACTAACAAGTGTCACTGAGCCGGTCCTCCCCCTGTGTGAACACCATGTGAGAGGCGGCTCCATCCGTGCCCCTGCCACCTCCGCACAAGGCCCTCCATTGACTTCTAACCTGTTGCGGGACCAGAGAAGACAAAGAGCCAGAGGGCGGGGCGCGTCCCTTCGACAAGCCTGTGAACAAATGTTAACACGGCTGCAACTGTCCACCCCCTGAATCACTGAATTTATTGACCAACCACAGAGCCCATTCAGGCGCCGATAAAGAAAGGGGATGCAAGAAGGCCCACGGAAAAGAGTGCATGCCCAAGGGTTTTGTGGCCTTCTGGTGGGGTTGTGGACCTTTTAGCGGGCGAGGTCACCTCTGTGTCTTCTGCAACATGAAGCCAACCGTAAGCGAGCGTCGGGTTGGCCTTGTGTCCCGACTATCAATCTGAACCGGCGCCCACTCAGACCGACGTCGGCCTGAAGTCAAAAGACATGCGCGAGCACGTAAAAAAAAAGCGCGACAAGGACTCGCAAGTTATTCTGGCTGGACCCTAAAAGCGCTGCAGGCGGTGCTGTAAATAAAGACTGTGCGTATTGTCCCAAATCTTGCTTCAGACAAAAAAGCGCATGAGCAAAAGAGAAGAAAGATGAGGTCCGAAATGTTTGAAATAGCACAAGCTTGAGAAAATCTTTTCCAGGGGGTGGCTCACTGTGAGAAAGAAAGGCTGTGTGTTTTGGCTTCTTTATACCTTTCCACTGGTCTCCATCTGTTGCTCTACGGACACAAAGGGAATACTGCGGCGGACACAAAAAAGCCATCTTGCTTTGTGGAGAGGCAACACTATCCTGCAAACTACATGGCAAACACGTCTCCACTTTGTACACCGTGCTGTTTACCCAAAAGATGATCCGCGCAAGTCAGAGACACGTATCAATTCATGATGCATCCTCGTCCTCATCATGAATATTCCCGAAAGGCTCTTCCTTCATCTGTGGGAGAATCTTTTCTTTTGGTACAACTGAGAACCCCCATCCCTCATTCACAGTCCCCCCTAAATCCACCCATTCACTGCATACATTGGCCCTGATCTCCACATGAAATGATAGCCCTCTGTCTTCGCCACTCTTGCGCCCTTAAGCGCCCATATGCCAGCCAGCGAGGAGGCTGGGAAAGTCCATAAATGATCAGTAGGTGGCGGCTGAAAACGTGTGACCAAGGTCAGCCCCCCCAAGATGCATGCGAGAAGGGCCGCGTGTGAATACTTCATTCAAAATGTAATGGGAGTTCTTCATGCAAAAAACTTCAAGATTTTATTTACAATGCAAAGAAAATTTGATCTTTGAAGGGTTTTCTCCTTACTATATATTGCAATTAATACAAAACAAAATAAAGCAAAATATTACACCTGTGCTACCAAAATAGTTGAAACAACATGTTCTTGAATTTTGAGTTTAATCCACAAAATTGAGTGGGGATTAAATCCACAAATGGTCATTGAAAACTAGTTTGTGTTATAACCCATCCAATGCGGTCCAAATTTAGTCCAAAAAGAGTCATTTATAATAGGATCGTGTTTTACCCTGTCGAGTGAGGTCCAAATTTAGTGTTAAAACAGTCATCCATAAATTGGTTGTGTTTAGCCTCTCCAATATGGTCCAAATTTAGCTTGAAAATAGTAATTGAACATTGGCTAGTGTTATTGCCTATCTATGGTCCCAATTTAGTCCAGAAATAGTCCTTTAAAACTGGGACGTACCAAACTCATTTAATTCGACTCAAAATTTGTTGAAATTTGTGTGGTGTTTCGCTGGTCGAATGTGGTCCAAATTTTCTCTACAAAACGTTTCAACTTGTTCCTGGCTTATTTCAAAAATTGTTTTAGATTTAGTTCATTTTGTCACAGTCTGCGAGCTTCCGCCAGCTCATTCTTCCTCACCAACCTGGTTTCCAACTCACAACAATTTTTGATTCAATTAAATAGGATTTCAGCATCAATCCATCAATGTGCAAAGAAAATAAAGTGTCAATTTTATATTTTGTGTATCTTGTTTTGATTTGTAAGGAACATGCCTTTTGCCACAAAAACAACATATGGACAACTACTAGCTATAAAACAAACTAGCTATACCCAACCATTGCACAGTGCGCCTCCAACGTAGTGCAGAAGCAGACATTTCGTTTATTTTTTATTTTTTTAATGTAGGGAAGTGGACAGAAACCATATAGATTTCTTTTTTATTTTAATGTCAATACGGACATTTTTAATCAATTTAAATCGCAGTAAATGAGAATGTCGATTCTTATGTGAATCTTCTATTTTTTTTTGCACACTCCTAGCAGCCAGTATCTATTTATAGTACAATCCCCATTTCAATGGAGTTGGGACATTGTGTAAAATGGAAATAAAAACAGAGTACAATAATTTATAAATACTCTTCAACCTACTGTATATTCAACTGAATAGAGTACAAAGGCACGATAGTTAATGTTTTAAGTGATCAAACTTAGCTAGCGGGCCTTTTTTGTTTGTTTTTTGCTAATATTCCTTTTGTTTTAAATTGGATTCCAGCCACACGTTCCAATGAACTCTTCATATTATCCATAGTTCAGTAAATTCCCGTTAATCCATAAAGTGACAGTTGTGCCATACTTTTAGAACGCGGTAATCTGGACACATTTTACATTTGAATACCATGTATTGTACTTGCTTTTTAATTATTCACACTATCACTTTATGAATAGAGACAATCCTTCAACAGCTGTTTTTTCAAGGCATGCTCTTGAGGTAGCAGTTGATTCAAGTTTTATTGTCATGTGCATAGTGTTACTACACAATGAAATTCTTAATATGTTCACTTTCCCGCGCAAACTACATTCCACAATCGAGCAAACAATAAAGTAGGCAATAAAACAAAAAACAAAAAATCAGTAAGAGCAATAGCCCCCAAATACCAGAGGCTAATTTGTCTTTACGCAGTTCAACCCGGGTTGGTGTCAAAAAGTGACGGAGCTGTGATACTGAGCAGTGTCGGCAAAGGTGATAGTCGACGGTGCGGGAGGCCAGTTTGCCTCATCCTGCAGTTTTAGAGCCAGACACTTGTATTTAGTCTTAGAGGAATGCTTTTGACGACAAAAGAGCCAAGGGAGGAAGGCTGAGCCCCATCGGTCAATCATCGTCTGCGAGATGAGGCGCAACATGAAGGTGGGAGAAAAAAAGGTTAGGCCTGCACTAACATGAAAGATACTCATCCATTTTTTTCTGCAATTATATGAATACAAAGAAATGAAGGCCACAACGTTAGGTAGACATGCAAACTCCAAAGAAAACAAATGCAAGAGCTGCTCAACTCAATCAAAATGAAAAAATTCTCAGTACAAACTCATATACCCTAGAGCGGTGTACTGCTGAACTGCCTTGGGCCTCATACCACTGGTATATAGTATTATATTTAGGAATTGGTTAAATTTTAACACCTGCACACCTGAAGTGAAATATAATACAGATTAAATTAGCTTTCCTACAGTCAATGAAAGCAGCCATTAGAATTAAGCGATGCATTAATAATTTCATAGGAATGATCGTCCTCTAAAGGGCATTTAGTATAAAGTCATGATTAGCCATTTATTTTGGGATAATTATTTGAAATCAGAGGTAATGATAGTAAAAAATGCACATTTCAAATGAACCTTAAGTAGAACTCCTAGATCAGATCTTCAAGAAGCTTCCTGTGTGGAACCTTGGGATAATCATTACTTCTATATAACAGGGATCCTCAAACGTTTTGGAGTCAGGGACCTCCTTTAGGAAAGCACATTTTCCAAAGACCCCCATTGCAAAAACAAAACAAAGCAAAAAAAAAAACCATATTGGTCGTCCATTACTGTCTTAAATAAATCCAAATTTGATTAACATAATCTTCTTGGTATTTTCTTTGCTTGGACAGCTTTTCTTTTCTCTTTTCCTCACTAGACCAAGTGGAAGGTCTTACAAATGCATCCGTTGCTAAGTAGATAGCAAGTCATGTCCATTTTTATTCATAAAGCATGTTTAAAAATACCATTGTCAACCAAAGGGCTGTACAATGAAATAATAGTGCAAATAGAAACAAGAAACACCTAAAAACACAAAAAGCAAGAGGTCCTGCGAGTGCAAGAGTCAAGCTCTTTGTTGATGTCATGGGTTTTGTGGGTCTATTTGATAAATTATTATAATTTTAAAAGTATATTAAATTGGTTGACTTGATTGCTTTGATGAGTCATGAATAAATTCACAAGTGGAATATACCATAAAATTAACATGATGATATATTTTTTTTTCATAAATAACAAAAACTGTTTCACTGACCCCCTGCAGTCAGGTCAAGGATCTTTGGGGGTCCACAGACCCCACTTTGAGAACCACTGCTATATAATAGTCATTGCAAAGAGCTATGTTCATAGACTTCTCAATTTCTTTTAAAAAAATAATATGCTTAAATTATTATTATTTAATGATATTGAAGTAAGATTTTGCATTTTGTAAAGTATGCAAAACTTTATTTCTATAAATCTCTGCCAGCATTAACATTTTTGAATGATCTTTTCCACAATACAAGAAAATTTGAAGATCCCACCATTGGCGATCTATTTGTGGAACTCGAAGGATCGGTTGCATCATAACGGAGGCCGTGACGAAGAGTAAAGAAATGTTGAAAATCCCTTCGCTGTTATCCCGCCCACAAAAATATAACACACTACGTGACCACCTTTCAGACAATCCCGATCATAACCGAGCATTGTTTTTGTGCCGGGTAAAGTTGTAGGTGGGCCTCGGGAGGTTCCTGGTGCGTTTGTGTGAAAGAAGAGGAAAGAGCAAGACACATAGGAATACACATGAATCAAAATCCTGCCAACCTGCATTGTGTTAGCAGAGGAGGGAACGGTGCTTCGATTTGCACCAAAATTGGCTGTAACGATGTTCCACAAAGTATCATGGATCAAATTCTAGGAAACATTGCAGCGGGAATTTGAGAATGAAAGTCTTGATTGCAACTGAGCAATAAAGATTTCAAAAACAATTTTACACAGAATGTGATTCAGTATTTGGAAATAAAAGTGTAAAACCTGATTAGTCATCAAGAGGTCTATCTGAGTGTGAGCATACCTCCAGTATCAAAGACACAACAGCATGTGTTACAACAATGACAAGGAGTGTGATGCGCCATTCGTAGGGAACACGTGCAATCTGAGGGAAAGAATCACACGAACAAACACACACGCACACGACACAGCTTGTCAACAACTTGCCAGAAAGACATGAATTTTACTCTGTTCATTTGAACACTTAAAGGGGAATTCAAGGCAAAAAAATTGCAATAATATGTCCTTTGTGTCCAAACTAGTCTAAATGGCATATTATTATGAATATTTCATTTGTACAATGAGAATAAAGCAGAATAAACTATCCATATTTTGTGCATCTCAGGTGCTGCCATATTGGTCTTATATTACCCAAAAATGTATGAAACAATAAACACAAGCCATCATAAAAATAAGCACATAAGCGAGCAAACTACTCACTGATTGGAAAAATAAAAAACACTGTTTTTTCTTCACACAAGTTCCCGATGTCCACCACAACCCTGCATTGATGTCATCAGTAATTACATTTCCTATGCTCCCCTCTCCTTCTTGCCCTCCCCTTCCTTTCCTTCTTGCTTTTTCACAGTCATATTTTTGTCCTCCGCCCCCTCTAATTCTCACTCTTCTCACTCTTCCTGCTCCTTCAATTTTACTCCACTCCGACAGCTTAACTGTCGCTCATTTGTAGAGCCTGAACTGATTACTTTGGAGAAACAATTGAAAACAGTTTTTTCTTGTGACTGTGTGGCCAGACAGTTGGCAAAACTTTGTAAATGAAAGCCATAAATGTGTATAGTAAAGCAGTGAGTTGTGTTCATACTTTGTACTGTATAGTGTGTTCCAGAATGACAAATTCAGTGCAAGTGGTTGTGCTTTTAGTGTAGGATACAGTGTTTTTTGACACCTGCTAATAGTTTATTTGTTTTGCTACATCTTTTCTTTTGTAATTTAAGCAGTCAGAAAAGAAACAGTTTAAGAATATTACACAGTTAAAAAAAATACCTGAAATAGGTCGTCTATAACAGGAACTGGATGGAGCATGATGAACAGGAGAAAAGCATACAGAATTGAGCAGGCCAATATAAAAGGCCCTGTAATTAAACATGGAAATAAGGTTTTTAGTGAAGCAAATATAGGCTACATTTTACTGGTAGTGTCTTAATGGAACATAAAATGCCACAAGAAAATAACCTTAACAAATGGAAACCTATTCTTTTCAACAATTTCGAACAGTAAAGCATCAAACCTCAAGATCTTACAATTTTTATAGCTTGGCTGTCTGAAGGGTTTTCCTTTGGAGAAGACGATGCCTACAATCAAGTACTGGAAGGTAGAGGCATAGTAGACAGAGGTGGTTTCAAAATTCCCAAAGTTACGTGTCTTTCCAGCTTCAGTTTCGTTGAGGCTGTAAGTGTTGCTGGAGCTGGACACGTTGCAGGCACTGTGACAGAGGAAAGCCTTAGTCAAATACGTTTTAAAAAGGGGGTTTTCTGTTCTCTTTTTTATTTCAGTCTAACTTTAATTTAGTTTAGTTTTATTTTGTTTTGCAGGAGTGTTGTTTGGGAAAGTATGAGAGGTATTACATTGTGTGTGTGTGAGAGCTGTGAAAAGGCTTTTTTTTTTTTTTTTTTTGCTAAATGAAGTATAATTGCAATAAAATAAGGATTTGGTATGTTTTTGTCAGGCACTTTGCATTAGGTTATCTTTTCTGTTTTAGTCCAACCTGTAACCTGTATAAACGCAGTAAGAAAAATAATAGCTAACAGGCATTGAACGTTGATTTATATTGTTTATAAGATAATCTCTTTCCTAGGGGCACTTTGCAAAATATAATTGAGAAGCACTGCTTTTGTACTTGGAAGACCAAAAATACATTTAATATTCTGCTCATATGCTCATACATGGTATTAACTTGAGCTGAGAACAAAATGATTTTCAGTATTGTTTGAGTACTTGTATGAGGGAGATTTCCACTGTGATTTTTATTGGTTGGAAATTTTCGATACTGTTGTAGGTTGAAATGTTACTCACATAGACTCATGTATCTGATACCAATTCTGTCGTTGTACAAAGAAAAAAGCCAGAAACTGGAAGATCACGCAGTTGAGGATCTGAGACAAAATTGAGAAGAGAATCTTTGCAGAAAGCAGAGAGGTTGGGGGCGTGCACCTCGCTAGTGTATTCCATGCAGGGTTTAGGCTCACTTCATCGGAAAGAAAAAAAAAATATGGATAAAAGTTTTGACTCAAATACAGTGTTAATTCATAGCAAAGATCGGTTACATTGGATGAATATGGTGAAGTTTAACTCACTTGTAAAAGGGACAAAAATACCAATGCCAAAGTCAATCAAAGTGTACTGGAAGCTCCCAAAGTTGTCATCCACCTGAAAAGGGCATAGATCATATCGAACATACAGCAAAGTCCTTCCATACAAGCATTGCATCAAATAAATAGCAAAACATAATATTTTAACAACCATATTATAGAGGGGCAGGGAACACTTTCTACAATTGGAATCTCCCTGTGGGAATTTTTGTCCTTTTGTGAATGTTGAGGAGACTGGATTTGGACTTGACGGCCAGCCTAATGGTTCACTATATCCTGCATGGACTCATTCATTCTCTGAATGCGGCACAAGTACCACTAGTGGTGTGAAGGCTCCCTTTCGTCTTAAATGAAAGAATCGCTGATTAAGTACAATAGAGTTGTTTTAAACTTTAAATTCAATACGCGTGCATTTGATCTTTAATAATGCTTAGTTTTAAAACATCCCGAGGTGTTTGATGATACTTACCGTGAAGACCAAAATCAAGCTGGTGAACAAGATGAGGCTGAAGACGGCCATGAATTTGAACAAACAGAAAGACGTGACAAGAGCAGCGCGGCCTTCCCTGTGGACAGAAGGGGAAAAAAATGACATCACAAAAATACAATCAACACTTGTGCCTCATTCAATTGTGTGCAATACCTGATGAGATTAGCAACGCAAGATATGTTTGGGATGGTTGATGTGAAAGGGGAAGCCACAGAGGCCTCCAGCTCAGACAAAGAAATCCCACTGTGAGCTTTCTTAAGGGCCTGGAAATCAGAGCGAGAGAGACAGAAACTACAATCTGGGAAAAACACGCGATGGCTACTTGAACCATAAACCGACCAATTATGCAGAAAAAGGAATACTGGCTAAAATCCCGGGTTGAATTTAAAACGCACGATAACATTGACAGTTGAACCTTGCTTTGACCAATCTAAACCTTTGAATGCCTGTAGCTAAGTGTTGAATGTTTAACTACTTATCACACGACTTGCTGTTTAGCAATAAACTCAACTTTTTTGATGGCATAGAATGAGCAGTAAAACACGTTGCTAAATGCGGTGAAAAGACTAAAAAAAAACAAAGACTTAATGCTGCTGACATGTCATTATGAGACGCTTTTGGGTTACTTTTAAACATCAATCGCCACAGCTAACACAAGCTCCGTGCATTTTGTTAAGATAGCTGTTGCAGCTGAAAACTCAGCCTGTGCCGCTCCTGTTTGTTTCTGCATGCTAGATTGTTAATTTTCTCACAGTCTGCTTCATAAAAAGAAACTTTGAAAATTGGCAAATGTATATATCATATTGCTGCCAAGCAATACATTTTTTTTAGTAAAATAAATCGTAAAATAGTAAAACAAATCACTATTAATCGCATTATTCAACAACTATATACATACATATATATATATATATATATATATATATATATATATATATACATATATATATATATATATATATATATATATATATATGTATGTATGTATGTATATATATACATATATATATATATATATATATATATATATATATATATATATATATATATATATATATATATATATATATATATACACACTATTAAATACTAAAGCTTGTAAAACTTCAGTAGAATCTTGATATTGATGAAAAAACTAAAAGTTTGAACATGGCTTTGCGAACTACGCAAAGTAAAACATTAGAAAGGTCCATTTTTGCCTGTCTGTGGTGGTGACTCTCCTTAAATTTGGTTTAGCTGCAAAAACATGTAAATAGACCTGAGTTAACTAAGTAAATGTAACTTTTTTTTTAAGTCTTACATTTAACAGCATATATGCACATATGTGTGCATATGAAACACAATATTGTTTATTTAATATACTGCATATGGAAAACTAATAAATTTGAGCATCTCTAACCCTTTGTGAGAATGGATATGTATTGTCTAGAAAGTCAGTCACTGGACCGGAAACCTGATTCTTTTGTAACATACGTTTGCACAAAAATAGGCATTAAAAAAAAAACAGATGATGCTATTTTCATTAATGGCCTCACCCCACAGTCATTAGCACCATCTCCACACATCCCGACTGTGTAACTGCATGATGAATATAACAAAAAAAAATATTAATTCATTATATTAAGTACTTCAGGCAATACATGAATAAATAAACAAATATAAATGTTGACTCGATGCTCTGTAGGGCTTGCACCAGCTGGGTCTTCTGGTCTGGAGTCATGCGGGCAAACACAGTGCCTCTCAGGAGCAGCTGAAGCAGCCCCGTGAGGAGACATACAGTTTAACGTTCGGTCGTTGTCATGGCAGGACAAACAATACTCAGTTAGGCAAATGATGTTTAATACCTTGTGGAAAAGTTGTGGAAAATGCTCAGTGATTATAGTGAAGGCTTGGCCACTCACAGCAAAGTGATAGCCTGGCTCTCCTTCACTGTACAGTCCATCGATCTCAGCATTCTGAAACAGCAAAAAGATAGAAGTGAAAGTTTAAAAAAAGACTTAGGGTAAACCAAAAAGTTTGCAGACAATTAAAATGAAAAAGATGCCCCCAGGTATTCTTTTTTCTAGTACGCTAAAACACTTGGATTCGTTCTAAAACACTTACGGTGAGAATTGTGATTTGCTAAGAAGGTTGTAGAGGTGATCAGTTCAAAATATAAATGCTCAAATCTTTGCGAATAATTATTGTGAAAAACAATTAACATAAGGTATCAATAATATACTGTAAATATAAAGGACAAGTTATGAAATCCTGCCAGTTGGGGACACCAGTAGACAAGTCAGTGCAATGTTAAGCAGTCACGACCAGGCACAATGGTTGCACAATGCTTTTTTCTTGCTGTGCAAAATCAAAAATAGTAGTTAAGAGTAGAGTAGTTTAGAAGTAACTTCTCAAAAATGGCAGCATTATTTCCATTCATTCACTGATTTTATTAGTAAATAGTAGTGGCGGTCCGTGAATTTCACACTTAGGCCTTCGGTGATTGGATCTCACATGCGCGCACATACGCATTACCGGGCTACGCAGGCTATTTTTCAGGGCTGTTAAACATCAATAAACCCAAATCATCAATTAAAACTTTTCATTCTATGTGCCAAAACCTAGAATAATTAATAATAATTTCAAATTATTTGTCCACAAAGTTTTATGAAGTCCACGAAAAGCATGCAAGCTTTCACAAGATTGTACGATAAATTACAATTGGTGATTTAATATAAGTGTCATGTCTGGGCATGCTGAGTTGATTTGGGAGGAGGAGGAAGGAAGGGGACCCAAAAATATGCAGGAAAACTGTGAAATATGAGGCTAAAAAAAGAAAGTTTTAACAAGGAATATGGATATAATATGACCCGAAAAGAACAGAATACGGAGAATAATTTTATATATAAAAATGAAATTGACTTTTATTATTATAAGTATAATTATTATAGTTTATTATAGTCATGATAATGTCAGGTTATATTAGGCAAGCAGGGAAGGCTTTGCTAGCCTTGACGGCTCACAACGGGTAAATACATAGTATCCAAACAGTATCAAAAAAATAAAAATCATCATGTTCACGTTAGTTTTTTTTTTCTCTGTCATACCAGATGGTTTACGATAGGGTTGTCAGCGTAGCGCCACGTGATGCTAGCAGGGTTTTGATTGTTTGGAGGCACAGCATCTGCAATAATGACTTTCTCATGGACTTGAGTCATTCCACTCTCTCGAGCCACTGAAATTGCTGTCAACATGTTGTCTCCTTAACACACAAAAAACTTCATTAAGTATATGAATTTCAGACAAAATTCAGAACTGATAACAAATCGCCAGTTCACCTGTGACCATCAAAGTTCGAATGTTGGCTTGTCGTAAGTCAAACAAAACACTAGTCGTCTGCTCTTTGATTTTGTTCTGCATGATGATCAAACCGAGGAAGTCCAAGTTAGTCTCCACCTGCTCCCTGTTCAAATTCAGAAGATACGCACACCACATTTTCACCTTTCAGAAAAGTATTTCACAAACCAAACCACAGGAAGCTCAGATAACCCAATACAAGAAAGTAGTGCTGGGTATTGTGTCTTGAAAGTGTATTGCGATATTTTGTTATACAGCGGCGGCGGATTGCGATATGTGTTGTGATATATTGGGAAATGTAAAAACAAACAAACAAATCTATGGCATATATATTAACAATGACTGAAAAAACTTTGAAATGATTAGAATGCACATATTCTATTCATTCTTTTTTCAGAGGCCACACATCATTGACATCTATGTGCACACTTTAACGTATTTTGTTTTAAAAAAAAAACGTAGCATGCCCACTTTTTTTTTCAAGCTGTGTTGCTCCCAGCATTTGAGAATACGCTTTTCAGATGGCACTGACTTAATATTATATTATTTTCTTCTTACTCCTCTATTTCTGCCATTTTTGCTCTTCAACCTTGAATGAAACAGATCTGTCACTCACGTTGGTGAAAAAATACAACAAAAGCCAAGGAGTTATAATTGATCAAATACAGTGAAGCGATACGGTCGCTTCTGTACCGTTCTTTTGCTTCAGTCATTACAAAAATGACTTAGCATATAAAAGAAACACAACGAAGTAAAACAAAACAAAACTTGAAAACTCAAAATTCCCATTTGAGGTAAATGGAACATGAGACTCTACTGCTCGCAAGTATGGCTGCTCGGATAAGACAAAATATGACAAAAATCATGATACGAAAGCCACTCCGTAGCTGATTGATTTAAAAAAAACAATATATTACGAAAACAAGGCGTTTTAAAGCCAACAAGTTGTCACGAGGGAGTACGGCGGTTGAGGAGGCCGGCATGGTTGCAGAGGAGGAGGACCCAAAAGCAGGGGAGCGTCGGGACAGGGGGTTGATTAACTCCATTTATTTATAAACGAACGGGAACAAAAGCGAGAAAAACAGGACGGCAAAAAACTCGAACTAAGGGCGCAGGCAGGCTGGCAAAACAGAAAGCAAAACACTATGGACAGGCTGGCAGGAAAACACGGAGCTGAGGGACTCGGGGCAAGACGGGACTACGAGACAACAATACGATAGAGACAATAAGACATGACGTGACAGAGACAATGATCCGACGCGGGCTGTAACGAAAACCAGGTTTAAATACATACAGCTCTAATCAAACAAACACACGGCAGCTGGGCAGGGACAACAGGCAAAGGGAGCGGATTGGAGGACACGAGGGGCGGGTAACACGGACAGGTGGACTACATCAAAACTAAACGCAGAAAGACGCAACCGGAGCGGGAACAGGAACTATATACGGAAACAAAGGAACAGAACCCCTCAAAATAAACCCACAACCCAACAAACCATGACAGAACCCCCCTCTCAAGGGACGGATCCCAGACGTCCCAAAACAAACCGACAAGCAAACAAAACCGAGGCAGGGTGGGCGGAAGGGGGACCGGAGGAGGGCACAGGAGAAAAACAAAAACAGTCCAAAGGCACCCCTGGTGCCAAACGGGATGCACCCGAGGGGGAAAGTCCAGAGGACGACCCGGTCGCCAGAGCGAGTCAGGCGGGCGACCCGGTCGCCAGACGAAAGGTGCCCTGCGGGGCGAGTCAGGTGGGCGGCCCGGACGCCAGACAAGAGGCGCCCGGCGAGGCGAATCAGGCGGGCGGCCAGGACGCCAGAGCAGATGTGCCCGGCGGGCCGAGTCAGGTGGGCGGCCCGGACGCCAGACAAGAGGCGCCCGGCGAGGCGAATCAGGCGGGCGGCCAGGACGCCAGAGCAGATGTGCCCGGCGGGCCGAGTCAGGTGGGCGACCTGGGCGCCCGATGGCGAACAGCAAGCCACCCCAGGTAGGCTTGTATCCCGGTTGCCCCTGAAGATCGGCAGGCGGGGCGTCAGGCGAGAGCGGAGACGTCAGCAGGGCGGCGTCAGGCGAGAGCGGAGACGTCGGCTGGACGCCGTCAGGCGAGAGCGGAGGCGTCGGCTGGACGCCGTCAGGCGAGAGCGGAGGCGTCGGCTGGACGCAGTCAGGCCAGAGCGGAGGCGTCGGCTGGACGCCGTCAGGCCGGTGCGGAGGCGTCGGCTGGACGCCGTCAGGCCGGTGCGGAGGCGTCGGCTGGACGCCGTCAGGCCGGTGCGGAGGCGTCGGCTGGACGCCGTCAGGCCGGTGCGGAGGCGTCGGCTGGACGCCGTCAGGCAGGTGCGGAGGCGTCGGCTGGACGCCGTCAGGCAGGTGCGGAGGCGTCGGCTGGACGCCGTCAGGCAGGTGCGGAGGCGTCGTCGGGGTGCCATCAGGGAACAGCCACTGGGTGCAGACCACAGACACGAGTGAGAGCACAAGACTGACCTGGGACAGGGGCGACCACAGGGAACCGTCTGGCATCTCTGTCGTCTGCGGCAATGGTGGCATGGCTGACAGCTCAAGCGACTGCGGCTGCCGCGCCGAGGCTGGCGGCTCAGGAGGCTGTGGCAGCGGCGCAGAGGCTGGCGGCTCAGGAGGCTGAGGCGCCGTGGCTGGTGGCTCAACAGGCTGAGGCTGCGGCGCCGTGGCTGGTGGCTCAGGAGGCTGAGGCGCCGTGGCTGGTGGCTCAACAGGCTGAGGCTGCGGCACCGTGGCTGGCAGCACTGGGAACGGCAGGCTGGACAGAGACAGCCACTGGGGGCCAATCAGAAACGGCGGGGATGCCAGGAGACTGACTTGGGATGACTGAGGCAGACGGGCGACTGGCTTTGGAGTCAGACGGGCGACTGGCTTGGGAGTCAGACGGGCGACTGGCTTGGGAGTCAGACGGGCGACTGGCTTGGGAGTCAGACGGGCGACTGGCTTGGGAGTCAGACGGGCGACTGGCTTGGGAGTCAGACGGGCGACTGGCTTGGGAGGCAGACGGGCGACTGGCTTGGGAGGCAGACGGGCAGGGTTCACAGAGCCTGGGGTCCGGCTCGCAAGGTGCACAGAGGCCGGGGTCCGGCTCGCAGGGTGCACAGAGGCCGGGGTCCGGCTCGCAGGGTGCACAGAGGCCGGGGTCCGGCTCGCAGGGTGCACAGAGGCCGGGGTCCGGCACGCAGGGTGCACAGAGGCCGGGCGCCGGCTCGCAGGGGTCACAGAGGCCGGGGTCCGGCTCGCAGGGGTCACAGAGGCCGGGGTCCGGCTCGCAGGGGTCACAGAGGCCGGGGACCGGCTCGCAGGGGTCACAGAGGCAGGGGACCGGCTCGCAGGGGTCACAGAGGCCGGGCGCCGGCTCGCAGGGGTCACAGAGGCCGGGCGCCGGCTCGCAGGGGTCACAGAGGCCGGGGACCGGCTCGCAGGGGTCACAGAGGCCGGGGACCGGCTCGCAGGGGTCACAGAGGCCGGGCGCCGGCTCGCAGGGGTCACAGAGGCCGGGCGCCGGCTCGCAGGGGTCACAGAGGCCGGGCGCCGGCTCGCAGGGTTCGCAGAGGCCGGGGACCGGCTCGCAGGGTTCGCAGAGGCCGGGGACCGGCTCGCAGGGTTCGCAGAGGCCGGGCGCCGGCTCGCTGGGACAGGGGCGGTCTGCCGCCTTGGCGCTGGGACAGGGACGGTCTGCCGCCTTGGCGCTGGGACAGGGGCGGGTAACCGCCTTGGCGCTGGGACAGGGGCGGGTAGCCGCCTTGGCGCTGGAACAGGGACGGTCTGCCGCCTTGGCGCAGGGACAGGTAGCCGCCTTGGCGCAGGGACAGGTAGCCGCCTTGGCGCAGGGACAGGTAGCCGCCTTGGCGCAGGGACAGGTAGCCGCCTTGGCGCAGGGACAGGTAGCCGCCTTGGCGCAGGGACAGGTAGCCGCCTTGGCGCTGGGACAGGGGCGGGTGCCGCTTCAGCCCGCCGGCAGGAAGTTTGGGGAACAGAGACCGGTGGTACAGACGCGACAGGAGCTTGGGACAGGGTGCAAGAAGAGGGTGGTACAGGACAGGAGGAAGTAGGCAGGGCGCGGCAAGAGGGGGACACAGAGACAGGAGGGAACGGATCGGAAGGCTGAACAGATGGGTTCTGGTGGTCACTGGGGCGGTGGCCTTTTCGCGGGCCCCTCCACCGGCGGCCACGAAATGCCAACCGGGAGCCCACGAAAAGGTCACGGTCAAATGGGGGCTCTGAATCTGAGTCTTCGGACGGACTGTAAAATGACTGGCTGGACGGAAAATCAAAATCTGAATCAAAATCATAAGAGGTGCACGGGCTCGAATACGGAATATGATAAAAAGTGTCGAAGGAAGAGGGACGCGGGTAAACAAAATCCGGACCGGTACTGGAACGAAACGTGACGAAAGGAGGGCAATCCTCGATATCGGAAAAATCTGAGTCCAACGTACAGTAAGGTGCGCGAACAGGAGAGGAAGGGTGATCGGGTGTGCGGACAGAAGGTGAACTACGCAAATCAGAAAAATCGGAACTACAAAAAACGTGCGGGGACAGAATCGTGTCGTATGGGAGGTCGGAGGAACACGAGGGAAACGCGGAAGTAACAGACGCGGGGGGCGGATCAGAAGCGGGGACAGACGCGGACTCGGAGGGGAGAAACACGGAAGAAAAAACAAGAGGTCTCACACTGGGGGAACGGGGCTGACCGGCGGGCTGAGAACGGATGCGGGCGGGGCGGCGGCGTCGAGTCCGCCGACGCGGACTTCCCGCTGGGTCCTGTGCTGGTCGGATCATTCTGTCACGAGGGAGTACGGCGGTTGAGGAGGCCGGCATGGTTGCAGAGGAGGAGGACCCAAAAGCAGGGGAGCGTCGGGACAGGGGGTTGATTAACTCCATTTATTTATAAACGAACGGGAACAAAAGCGAGAAAAACAGGACGGCAAAAAACTCGAACTAAGGGCGCAGGCAGGCTGGCAAAACAGAAAGCAAAACACTATGGACAGGCTGGCAGGAAAACACGGAGCTGAGGGACTCGGGGCAAGACGGGACTACGAGACAACAATACGATAGAGACAATAAGACATGACGTGACAGAGACAATGATCCGACGCGGGCTGTAACGAAAACCAGGTTTAAATACATACAGCTCTAATCAAACAAACACACGGCAGCTGGGCAGGGACAACAGGCAAAGGGAGCGGATTGGAGGACACGAGGGGCGGGTAACACGGACAGGTGGACTACATCAAAACTAAACGCAGAAAGACGCAACCGGAGCGGGAACAGGAACTATATACGGAAACAAAGGAACAGAACCCCTCAAAATAAACCCACAACCCAACAAACCATGACACAAGTGATATATTGGAAAGGGAAATTGTATTGCAATGAGGCATATATTGCATCACTTCATATTGCAAGATATTGATATATCAACATTATCCCTCAGCCCTACAGGAAAGCTTGGGCATTCTGATAAAACTATTAACTGTTTTAAAAGCTTTGGACAAGGAACAATTGGACAGAGTTTGTCACTAGGAGGATCATTATAAGTGGTACAGTGGACCGCTGCAATAATCAACGGGCTCAATATAAACCCCCCTGAATGAATGCATTACAATAATGTATACATCAACTAAATCAATTGTTTTGGAATTTTTAGGATTCTTGGTAAGATTAGTAAAATAGTCTGGAAAAACAAATTGTCCTTTTGGGTTTCTTTAATTTGAAGCTTCAAATACACAAGTTTAACAGAACAGCTAAGTGATCTGGGTGTGTCGGGACAAGTAAAAGTGAAGATTCTTATTCACTCACACGGGAGGGAACGGCTACAAGATGAAAAAGTCATTAAAACAAGAAGGGAGGCAAAAACCATGGATTACAATATGTTAATATGTGTGACTCTTATCTGTTAAGGTCGTCATTCTCGGCACACAGAGTTCCCATGTATGGTCTTTGTTCAAAACAAAGCCAGGTGGTCAATGAACAATAAAATGCTATACTAATGAATGTATTTTCCATGACACAACTAACATAAACAAATTGTAATCATTACCATTTCAAAAATAATTAATAGCACAACGTAACTGCCCTACTACAGATTGTGGGGTTGGTCAGGGCGGCCATGTACATTCAGACTGCACTTTGCACTAGACTTTCGCTCTGCATGCAAATAAGGGCCATAAAAGTACATTAGGTTCACGCAGTATTTCTGCCACTTAAATTATGGTAATTTAATTCTGAATCTTGTTGAATTAGGGAAGAACCTAATGTTTGACGTTTGCACCCAAATGACAAATGATAATATTTGCAAACGTTGAAAAGGAAACAATGTCCTTTTGCTTTGCTGATCAGTTTAACTGCTGTGTAAATATGTGCAAGCATAACTGTGGCTTCTAGAGATGAATTTGTAGAAATAGTAGTTAGGAAAAGTGAGGCATTTCTTTCATGGTGCACAGTAATTATTCTTATTCAATACAGCATGGATACCTGCTGAGGCTCTGAACTTTGGAACAAGAGAGTTCACACTTCATTTGGCGGTGCGCCAGCGCGATAACCCGGAATCCGTGTCGCGTGTAAGTATCCAGAGTCTCCATGAAATTCTGTGGGACTGTGGAGAGAGAAGGACCAGTTTGTCATTTTTTACAAGTAATACATTTCGCAACGTATGCTAGGTATGTCGGTAGCTATACCAATAACATAAAACGGATTGCTTGTCGTAATTGAGTTAATTACATGAGGGCTACTGACACTCCCTTCACAAGCTACTGGCAGCTCACAATCTACTAAATGAGCGCCCCAACTTTTTACAATGTCATGCATGGAATAGAACCAAATCAGTTTATCCTGGAACACGTGGATACAAATGAAATCGTCTTATATTTTAGCAAGAGAGCTTTGAAGGGAATGGCACATTTACGTGTGTTTGTGGTTGTGTCTGACCTGTTGGTGGTTTGCAGAGTTTAGCCACAGTTTCCGGTGCTCCTTTTAGGTAGATGTCCAAGTGTTTTTGTTCCAGCCGCTTGACTACAACACTCATCCTCTGCAGTGCCGAGGAAAAGGGGAACTGGCGCACAATGCCAAACTCCCAGGCCTGAAAGTCGCATGCCATATACTTTAGGATTGACGCTTTTCTAGAATGGGCATTTGGGATTCAGTGAAAACAAACTGGTCAGTTGAAGGATTACCTGTTCCGTAAATCGTACAACAGTGGAAATTCTGCGATTGTAAAGATTGGTCTCTTTTTGTCTTGCCTCCTCAAGAATCTGCACAAAATCATAAAAAATTACCCCTTGCGACAAAAAGGGCGTTCCAGACATAATGGTGTCATGGTTTATATGGCCACTAAATACCACACTCAAATATTTTAAAAATGCATATATTGTATATCTTTTTTAGTCTGGCCTGTATTGTTTGAAACAGTCAAGAAACAAGGTCACAGGGACATATTTTCCTAAAAATCACAGTCATTTAATCTGATATTAGACTTGTACAGATTTGTACAGATTTCCATCGGCACGGTGAAGCCGCTTTCCTCCTCCCAAGAAAGAGCCTTCGAGTTTTGTGATTGACATCGAGCTGACAATCACTGTTCCCTACCGAGCCTGTGGCACTGAACGCCTTGACGTCCAAAGGATCTCCACAGATTTTACCATCTATGATGGTCAATGAGTGGCAGGTAGCCATGCAGGCAACAAAAGAAGTCTTCACCAAACTCCTTGTTACCTCCTCAGTGCTTGGAGCTGAAAAACTGTGAGGGAAGTGGGTCAAATCTTCAAGAACGTGACATTTTATGGCCCAAAAATAAAAATAAATAAGCAACACTAAAAATGATTTTTCAAACAAGTTTAGAAAATTTGTCAAGTGAGAATTCCACTGAAAAGACTTACTATAAAAGTCAGTGTTTAGTTTATTACTCAGTGTAAGACACTGTATTTTTTTTGTTTGTTTGTTTAGAATTGTCTCTAGTTTGACATTTCTTTTCCAGGAATTAGGCTTGTATGCTCTATATTCTGTTAAAATCCATTGTCCAAAAATGATTATTCTGGCTTCCTTAAGGGCACTTGCAATAAAATTAGTGGGACTATGAAAGCTTCAAGAGCAAAGAAAATTTTCACACATTATGTTGTCACCAAGAACATTCAGACCTTTAGCGATTTGTTTATATATTCCTTCAAGGAAATAAAAATATATACACTTACATGCCATCGTCAGCTTTCTGAATACCCCAGATGTCCAAACTGTCCTCAGTGAGAGTGCCGGTCTAAAATAAAAAATAAAGATGGTCAACTTTGCAAATAATACGAGGTATAATTATGAGGATATGAAGACAAAAACAAAACACCCTGCAAAAAACTGTGTGTGTAATGAAGTGATGGTATAGTAATGGGTGCACATAACTGGTACTTGGATGCACAGACGTGACAGAAATCACTGATGTATGACATCACATTCCTCACTTTGTGCATTTGCATACCTACTTAACTTTCATCCATGAGCTTGAGCTGAATATTTTTTTTCCTGAAAAGTGCCTCCAAAATGTGCCGTGGCATGACACGCACTTAAAACATGTGCCGTGGCTTGACACACACTTAAAAGTGGTCCTCAGGTAGCAGACAAAACAGGTGCGTTTGATATGGGGGATGAAAATTTTAAGTCATAATTTATTAGATAAGTATGAAACGAGCACGTGAACATCATTCTCATGAAGGTGTGAAGGTGATCGGATATGTTGTCATTTTACAGTGACAGAGAATTTACCCATGGCTTCCTTGGACTAATTAATCTGGGTCAAGAACCAACTGTGCAAACCATAACTGATGGATTTATAAAAGGTGAGAATAATGCGACAGTGCACAGTTAATGTGTGAGCCATAATGAGGTGGACAATGAAGGGGATGGTTTTTGATTTTTAAAAAAAAGTGCATACCAAATGTCCTGGTACTCATGTGAGTAACTCATCAAAAAAAAAAGAAAAAAAAGTGCAATCCTGGGTATTGTTGCAAAACAGCTGATCATGTACATGGTACAAATAATGCACACATATGGAAGGATTGGAGGACAACAGGGTGTTTGAAAGTGTTACAAACGTGATTTTAGCATTTTAAATTTTAAAAATGTGATATTAAAATAAAATATAGCATAAACACACATATTTCAATTCTCAAACAGGCTGGAAAATGCTACTAACTGTTGGGTAGCTTAGCAACAAGTGCCAGCTGGTGGCACTTGAGGCATCATCCCTGTGCCCTGCCCTACAGTGGACATCACGAAAATCAGGTCCAGTGGATAAAGGCATTAAATGAATTACTTTCTAAACAAATGAGTTGCGAATTGACGAACCATTTTTAGAGTGAAAAACAGCCACAAAAGTTAATGCCACAAATACGACTCTTGATAATGTAACTGCATGGTTGGCTGTATTACACCCACCTTGTCAAAGCAGACCAGGTTCAGTAGACCAGAGATGTTGATCCTTTGCGGACTGATACAAAAGATGCCAACTTTTTTCATACGCCACTGTGCATGCACAAGACCTATGGTCAGTGTCATTGGTAACGACACCGGCACAGCAACGAGGACAACGTTTAAAGTGTCAAAGATGACATTCTGAACAGGAACCTGGAAGGGATGGGGGATATGATCAACACTGCATCACATACTGTTGGTGGCAAATGCAAATTCCAGCCAGACAAGGTGTCTTCATGTATTAGAATGTATTAGTTGTCACTGTGAACTATATAGTATTTCATCATCTTCTCAAAAGAATAGACTAAGTCATGTTTTGACATAAAAAGTCCTCTTAGACAACTCCTCAGGATGTTTGCCACCTCTGCTGAAATCGCCTAAGTTCTTGGTTAAATATATATATATATATATATATATATATATATATATATATATATATATATATATATATATATATATATATATATATATTTTTTTTTTTTTTTTTTTTTTCTGATTGCTAGAGCACATTTTACTACTACATTGTTTTAACATTAACATGTTCTAGGGAATGGGGCAGACAGTTTGACCATTTGCTGGAGGGTGGATTGAACGACCGAGAAATAGAATAAATGCATTTTCCAAAATTTCCAGATGGCCACCACATACCTGCCCTTCTATTCGTTACTTTCTTTCCTCTTTCACGTTGCCCTCCTCCTCCTCTCTCTCTTGCTTCTTTAGCTTGACATTTTCTTCTTAGTTCTCATCTAATCCTCACTCTTCTCACTCTTCCTGCTCCTTCCATTTTACTCCACATTAAAAGCCTACTTGTGAAAGAAATCATACATGAATTGTTATTATTATGTGTCTATTTGTTGTCTAGGAGAGCACGTATTGCAATCCATCTATGCAGTCCTTGTCCATCTCACCCCATTCCTTAGATAGAGCTGTTGATGCAGAAAAGTGTGAACTGGAACTTTTCCCCCGGTGTTGGATTAGATCAGCGGCACCTGATTTTCTGCAATTGGGCTTTTTGTTATGTCTTTTATTGTGCAATGCTTTGTTGAACTGAATAAAAAGCAAACGGGACAGCAGAGCTCTGACAGTCCGGAAGCAAACACGAGATTGTGAGCTTTTGCTGTCCCTCATGAGTAAGAAAAGTCAATCTTGGCTGGTCTAAGTTTATTATTTTAGAGGATAGCATTTGGGCTTGTCTTAGTCTTCTTTATAGATTTCTCTGACTCTACTCATCAAACAGTTTTGTCACATTGAGTGTGAGATGTGTTCTCACATTTCATTGTGTGTGTTAGAAAATTACAACCTCTGTGAGTGGTTTTGCGATGGTCATTAATAGTTTTAGAAATTCTGCGAAATGAATGTCAATAGAGTTTAAGCTTGGAAAAAAATGTAACAATATATCACCGTGTATTTTGGTTGGGTGGTCAACTGCATATGAATTGTTACCTCGTTTAAGACCTGGATAGTGACAGTATAGATCAGGGGTCACCAACTCCGGTCCTCGAGGGCACCTATCCAGCATTTTTTCAGTGTAACCCTCCTCCACTGCACCTGATTCATAGGATGTGCTCATCAAGAAGCTCTGCAGGAGCACCAAAATGATCATGATAATTTGCATCAGGTGCAGTGGAGGAGGGTTACACTGAAAAAATGCTGGATAGGTGCCCTCGAGGACCGGAGTTGGTGACCCCTGGTATAGATCATGCCAATTACTGCCAACCCAGCCATACACATCAGGAACTGTGTAGCATCACGGTACAGTTTGAAAATGGTGGGTTTAGGGTACAGGATGGAGCGCACAAGTTGACCCTTTTCTGTACTAAAGCCTGTAAGATAAGATGATGAGCTTCTTCTATTAACATCATTTTAGTCTGGCGAAACATCTGAAGAATGTGATTTTGCTTAATCCCAATCCTCACCTGTTTTGATCACAACCACCTTCACCAGCTCACCGGCAAACTGGCGACTTTGAATCACATGTGAGCCACAGAAGAGTGTGTTGTTTTTGTGTTCTTCTGTATTGTAGATCCTCTCCGCAGCCTCGCCTGAACTTGGCACACTGTTCTTTATAACGGGAGCACTCTCCCCTGGAAATCCAAACAGACATCTTTAATTTAAAAAATCAGGATTGCACTTGATGGCTTTCAATCATTTTCAACAAAAATCAGACGGGCAGGATCATGAATCATGGACTAGCAATGGAAGGGTTTACTATGTTGTATGTTTTAGTAATGGCGCCAACCTGTCAGCATGCTTTCGTCAACAGTGCAAGTGCCACGGATGAGCACGGCGTCACAGGGCATGATCATCCCTTTGGCTGGAATAATGATGACATCACCAGGTACGAGCTCAGTTGACATGACCTGTTCAACACCTGTGGTCAATTTAAAAAAGATGTACTGACCATCAACCACATCAACACTGCAACTAGTTATTGTATTGATGTTATTATTTACAGAAAAATGTTATTTACAACAAATGGTAGCGTAAGCAAACTTGCCTTCATATCCTCTGCACACTGAAACGCTTATCATACAGTGTTCTACCACCATTTCATGTAGTATCACATAACGCTGGAATGAGGTACAAATTTCATCTTTGTAAATTCATCATATTTTATTATGTTCATATCTGTAAAGTACCATATTTTGCAGACTATAAGGCGCACCTGTATATAAGCCGCAGCAGTAAAATATGAGCAAAAAAAAATGTTTTTTTTGTCACAGATAAGCCGCACTGGACTAAGCCGCAGGTAATAACATAAGATCGTTATGTAAAAAGATGGTATATGAAGGGTTTTTTTTATTATTATTTAATTTTTTTGTAATTGCCAAAAGCAACATCCTCTCTTTAACAGACTGAACATGCCTGCATGTTTATTCTCAACATATTTATAGAAAATGGATGAATCTATGGATATCTGCTAGTTAAATAGTAGTTCAAAATCGAAATCAACACTTCAATAGTATCTTTTTTTTTTGCCTCCCTTTTTTTGGTAGTTTACTTTCGTGAACATAATAACACATTCTACATAATTCATATACAATCATAAATACGTGAATAAAATCACTTATACTGTGTACTGCATCTAAAATTTATACGTCACAAATTTACCCAAAATTGTATACATTGTCTTATTAAATTTCGACACATTTTTTATAAAAAAAATTTTGTTTTAACTCTTTTTGAGCACAGCCATTGATTCACATCTTTTCAGTTCTGTTTAATAGCTGTTCCATAAATTCACACCTCAGATACACGCATTGGCTTGCTGGTGGCTTGCAAAAAAAAAATCACAGATAAGCCGCACTGGACTAAAAGCCACAGGGCTGAAAACATGAGGAAAAAAATGCGTCTTACAGTCTGAAATATACGGTATATATTTGTTGTTTGTTCAGATTTCCCACATTGCGAGTGGTCATGAACCAGTGTAACTTTGAATGCACTCGAGGCAAGTTCTTTTTGTCATGAATACCCTAAGTTGCGCACCATTTGTGTTTGACAACTGTGCAGTAATGCAGTGGATGTCAATCATTTTTCAATAAGGAAACCTGTGTGAAAAAAAATTCAGCCAAGCACTCTGACACTCACTATAATATAGCAATTAACTGCTACGTTTTCATTGTCATTTTCATTTTATTTGCTCTTGGTCTGTTTCTGTCACAGCACTAAAAAATATTAGATATGGTGATACCTGTATAAACTCTGCTAAAATCACAGTACTGCAGCCATTAAGTAATGCATACTTTGTAGACAAAAAAAAAATCATCCTGATAAGTCAAAGTTAATCGCAATGTCAGCAACTACAGTCATAGTGGAAATATTTACCACGATGCAATTTAACTCACCTTTCTTATGGTATACAATGAGGTGGTTATTAAAACAAATGCCATGATAAAGACAGATACAGAATAATGGTACAACTCCTCAAACATCCACAGAATGACACCAAAGAGCTGCAAGACGTAAAAAGGATTCAAGACCTTGATGGAGAAGAAAAACAAAACAAAACAAAAGGAAATTAATCATCGGTAGCATTAGGCTATAGAAAAACCCCATAGAGAATGAATGTTTTGTTTTTACTGTACCTCTTTAACAAAGAGTTTTGGTAAAGGAGGAATTTTGACATCAATCTGATTTTTGCCAAAAAAGGTAGCTCTGTTAACAACAAACAATGGATGTTGTGAATGTGAGCTTTCATATAAACGACAACAAAACAAGCTCGTACCTGTAATTTTGGACTGTTTTGCTGAGTCCAGAGCTGTGGTCAGTGTGAATTGATGCACACTTAACTTTGGTGTCCTCCAAACCTCTAAAAACAAATAAAACAAACAAACAAACAAAACTTACACATATTGAGCCATATTCTTGGTTTCACTAGTTTCAACACAATTCAACTTTTGTTGGTATATTTTAAAGGATCATCTCGCTTCTTCACACTAAACTTTGTTCTGTGTGATTGATCACGTATAGATGTAGAAATGTATGGACATAATGCAGTCCTTCTCAAATGGTGGGGCGGGCCCTAGAGTGTATTGGGAAACAGGCTTTGCTTTTGCACTGTGTAGTGGACTTACTCATCAACAGCACCAGGTGACGCAGTAGTGTTCTCATTGTCAAAGTGTGCGGGTGTTCTAAAATTTTTCAATTGCTGTCAACTACATTATTTTTAAAATCAAATTCATAATTAATGTGAATAAAAAAAATAACATTTTCTTCATGTTAAAATGCTTAAAGTGACAATATTTAAGATTTAGACTGTTTTACATTAAAAACCATTAAAATAAATTATTATACATTTCAAAAACTTCAAAAAAATGTGTTCTTACCGACCAACAGTATGTTTTAAATCGTAGGGGCTTTTAGACAATGTAGTTGGGTTGAAATGAACCCAAAATTGGAAATTTCTAAGAATTTTAGTTCTATGATTTCCAGACAACCTCTGGTGTTAATGAATAGTGATATTTTGTCAGTGTATCCCTACTCATCCATGGCTTCATAGTTCTGAGTAAATGAAAGTGCAAAAGTGCAAAATTATGAATGGGAGAACATGGCCCATCTTCAAGAGATCAGTAATAGATTTTTTTTTTTTTTTTTTAAACATACTTACCTAAAAGATTCAAAGTTCTGGATCCCTTCATTCCAGTAATACCTGATACTGTGGTGGGTGAAGTAATGGACCTATGAAGAAAGAGAAACAAATGGGGCAAAATAAATACATTTGCTCCAGTTACTTAACAAATGCAGAAAAACCTGTAATGAGATCATACAATGTTGTCCTGAAATTACCCCCTCCAAAGTCTCTCTACTTATCTTCTCTGAGTGCGGGAAGAACACGCTCATACTCCATATGTCCCTCTGACTTTGTTTGAGTGGGGATGCTAGTAGGGTTGTGACAAATACACACCTGAGCTGTCTGGGATTTGTTTGAAGACACTGGCAGATGATTTTGCATTGGTGCTTTATTCAAAGGTTTGGTATCAATGCATACTGTTAGCTTGACACTCTTTTTCTTCTCAATAACTTGCACTGATCCAGTGTGCGTTACATTCCACAGGCTTGATGACGCGATCTGACATCACTTGAACAATGCGTACATTACGCCCAATGTTTGGAGGATTGAATGACGGCTTATATAAACATATACATGCTCATAAAACAAATTGAAAAAATTGCATGAGATAATTATTTTATAATTCCAAGAGATTATTTAGCACCATTCTCACATTGAAGTACCTTAGCGGAATTTTTATTTGAGAATGTCCTGAAACGCTCATTATGTTGAACACTTTGGAGGCTCTTCTGGTCATCTCCATCCAACTGAGCTTTGGATTGATGAGCCACGTTATCAAAGGGGGTCTTCCCTGGAGCCAACATCACTTTTACACGGGCGCGAAACCACTGCCGGAAACCATCCTGCAAAAGTAACAAAAACAGACATGACTAATTAAGCTTGTGTAATTATGTTTTTTGTTTTTTTTTTTCTGTACCACTTTATCCTCACTGGAGCTACAGGTGAGTTGGAGCCTATCCCAGTTGAGACGCAGGATGCACACTGACCTGTCTTTGTAATGCCATTTCAAACTCATCTTTTGACATGATCCGTTAAAATACATGGTTTGGTTGAAGATTCTTCATAACAACACAGACTAATTTCAGCTCCTCTGAGACATCCAAAGCTTGTGGTTCACTCCAAATGCATCACTTTGACCGGCTCTGACAAAAGGGTCCTCATGTGAAAAAAGATCATAAAAATGTAGTTTTTCATGTATTCTACACTTACTTCCCTTTAAAATGATGGAGTACATAAAACATGGTTATAAAACTGACAAAATAACAGAAATTTGAATGTTGTTAGGTCGAAATCACTAGTTCTGAGAAAAACCTGTTTAAGGTTTGGGCACATACTGAATTTCTTTCAAAAGTCAATAGCAAAAAGCACTTTAGGAAAAACGTATTGTGTATATAATATCTATGTACATGTACATAGTAGATAATATATCTAGTGCACAGACTTGGACACATCACCAGTGTTGTATTCTGGATTCACTGGGTGTTTCAGGTCTTGCAACAGACAGCCTCCTCTAAGCCACCCGACCGAGGTGATCAAATCTCGGCTTGTGTTCAAGTAGCCTGCTACACCCACTCCGACCACTGCTCTCCCCTCTTCAACCAGAGCCAGAGGCTTTTTCCACTGCCTCCATGTCCATTACGCCTAGTCTTCCATAGACTTTGCTCAGGAAGTAGCTGACAAACCCTCGACAGCCTACCTCCACTGGCATGCACCTAGTTTTCCACCCGTTCCTCCGACAGTCCTCAACTCGCGCCCGGTACGTTTCCCTCTTTCTTTCCCGGGCCTCCTCTATCCTCTCCTCCCAGGGAACAGTCAGCTCCAGCAAGATGGGTTGCTTTGTGGCTTCTGAGACCAAGATGTCAGGTCTCAGTTTGGACTGGGTGATGTGTGGTGGAATCTTCAGCTCAGGTCAACTGTCATCCCCCAGTCTCAAGCCGTGGAGAGCAAACCTGCAGAGCAGTTGCTTGATGCTTTCTCCGGTTTCTGTTCTTCGCTGACAAAGCAGATGGCCTTAGCTGTAGCTTGGATATAGCCGCTGTCCTTGATCCCCTTGCTGATTGCCTCAGCGATGCTAAGGCTGCGTGGTATACCCAGCCATCTTCTCAGATAACTGCTCACCTTCTGTTGGAAGCCTTCCACCACAGTCATGGGGATCTCATAAATGAGGAGAGGCCAAGGAAGTCTTGGAAGGGTCCCATGTTGGTAGACGCAGACCTTGAATCTTCCTGGGAGCCCAGACTCCTCCATTGCTCTTAACCAGCTCTCTAGGTCAGCACTGGTTGCCTTGATTGAGTCTGCATCTTTCAGCCTGCAGTTGAAGACCTTTTCAAGGCTCTTCACTGGACTCTGGGTGACTGATGTGATGGGATCTTTTTCCCAGGCTGAAGAAGAATCTGTCTGTGACTCTCCCCTGCTTCATTATCAAGGACCTGGACTTTGCCGGTTTTTAAAATGACATCTGATCTCCAGATAATAAACAACTTTACCCCGACACACTAGCTAGCTAGTCTGATAAAAACCCGTTCGAAAATGTGCACATTGTTAACTAAAAATCCTTACTTTTATACACTTCGGCTAGCATTTTAATATTTTTCGCTGCTGGGAAATGAAGATGGAGACATATGGAGACTATTCTCTTTGAAAAATCGCTATATTTATTTTTTAGTCCATGCAATCTATATTTGTCACTCAAACAAAACTTTATCCACCGACATGCGGAACATTTTGTCAGAGCAGGTCACATATTTGAAATTTGCCACTCACCTATGAACGGATTTTTTTTTCCTCCTCACCTATAGTATGTTCCTTTATTCTATCAGGTCAAGACAATGTTTATTATAAAAGTATTGCTTTTGCACCATCTTTTGGCATCTTGATGCCAAAAAGATTGGCCTCAAGTTGCAGACAAAGAACAAACATACCGTGGTCCTGAGCAGCAGAGTTTGTGCTTCCTTCAGTGAGGTGAGCGTGCAGGTGGCTTTGACCCCCCACTCAGGCATCCAGTAGAACAGCAGGAGTATGAGACCACCAGAGAAAACTGTACTAACACCCACCAGGATCATTTTCCAAAGACAAGGCCGGTACCCCCATACTTCCTGTATAGTCAAGGTCCATTAAGAGAAATATCGATAAATGCTAAATGTGAAGGTGTGTTTACCATCTCATCCTCCTGGCCTTTATTGATCAGCTTCACCTCTTGGGTATTCATGCTAATAAAAAAATACAAGAAGAATAGCAAGTTAGTTTAATGGCTTGCTAGTAAACCCATCACGTCTGATATAAAGCCTTTGAGGACATAGTAAAATTAGTGTGCTTTACAACTTGGAAAGTGTGAAAGAAATCATAAATTAAGTTTTTATCATTATGTGTTTATTTCATGAGCATGTGTTGCAATCAAGGGTTAGGGTTAGTCCTTGTCAATCTCGCCCCAGTCCTTAGATAAAGCTATTGACGCAGGAAAGTGTGAACTTGAACTTTCTTCCAGTCTTTGTTTGAGATCAGCGGCGCCCGACTGTGCAGTTGGGATTTTTGTCATGTCTTCTATTCTGTAATGCATTGCTGAATAAATAAACGCGAGCTTGCTCGCAGCTCACCTGAAGGCTCTGAGGTGAACACAAGAGTGGGAGCTGAGTCATCCCTTGCTAGCAAGAAAGTCTAGCAAGAAGTCTATCTTGTCTGGTCTGAGATACATTTTACAGCCTAGTCTGGGCGTGTCTTAGTCTTCTTTTATATATATATATATATATATATATATATATATATATATATATATATATATATATATATATATATATATATATATATATATATATATATATATATATTTCTCTAACAGCAAGCTATCAAACACAAAAAGAAAATTTTGGCACGTAGCCAAGAACAAAAATGACCTAAAAACATTATTCAGATATCTGAGCTTTATTTTATTTTGCTTGAACAAAACAGATCTGCACTTTCTACTTCAGTTTATCATTGATGACGTAAGAAATTGTGCGAGTATAAAAATACATTTTTTCATTTTTCATAAAGCATAGGACAAATTTTACCTGACTTTTTTTTCTTTGTTTACACAAGTATCTAAGTTCAATAAATTTGTATGCATTCTCCAACAGTCATTTTATCTCAAAGAAAAGTGAACCATTGTGTAAGGTTTCTAAAAAAGTACAATTCTATTCAATTATTAAAAGGTACATGTCACTGAATGACTCAAAAGGACAGAATTACTGAATTTGACACAAATTAACTACCCATAAATAAAGCTACTTACTATTGTTACACTGAACTGGCTTGACCAGCCTGTGTTTTTACAAACGTTTATATTTGATCCACATCACCGTGTACTTTTAAGATAAAAATGAAATAGAGCGCAATGAAATAGTCAGACACCACCGCTTACTGTGTGTGACAGTAACTGTCACTGCCACACAAAGTAAACAGTGGTATCCAACTATTTCATTCCAAATAATTACTATAAATATTAGTCAGTCATGAAATTACTAGAAAATTGATGCCCCTATAGCTTTTTGTGCTGAGAGGGAGAATAAAATAATTTAAGAATGATTTCAATCAAGATCTAATTACAGAAGCACCAACAAATTACAAAGGAAAAAAAAAAAAACAAGCTGCATTTGAGGCAAAGTGTTTCAATTTTAGATTTAGATTTTAGAAATTGTAACCCGTCATTTACTCACCATGCGTTGTCTCTTCCCTCGTCTTGGTGTTGATAGCTAGCTTACATCAAAATGAGGTGTGTAATCTTGGACGGCTGCCCTTTGTGAACCAGTTCAGCTGAACTCACTGTTTTGCTGATGACAGCAGAGACAATTTTAACATAAAATGTTACCCAAGAAAACCTGCTGTGCTTTAGCATCAAAGCCTTGTAAAATATTGACTGAAGACTAAATAGTCTATCCTAACTTTAACTGTACTAAGGCGGGACAAAAATGCATGCTTCATTTAAAATGTGAAACTCAGATCACCTAGGTTAACACAGGAAATGATTTCTTCATCTCCAGTCAAATTTCTGCATTTGTATTATTTTCTTTCGGAATAACAGCTATTCATTTTAATACAAAACATTAATTGCATGCAAATGAGTTCTTATCAATGCAAAACGTTTGCCTATGCTAACATATAAAAGGGATAAACGGGATAAACTGGCATAAACGAAAATGCTAACGAGCTAACATTAGCCAGAATGTTATCGACGCTCACAAATTGTTGGATCAACAAAGAAACTAATTTTGGGCATGTTTTCATAAATGACAACATTCCTCCAAAGAAAGTACAACCTACAGGCAGTCACGGGCCAGATTTCACAGAGAGACAAAGCAACGACTGACCTCTCAAAGCCAAACCATCCTTTTCAATACAAAATGTCATCTCAACAGCAGCCAGGAGCAGCGCCAAAAAAAAAACGAAGATGAAGCACCAACGAAATAACTGATAAACTAAATCAGTTCCATGATATCATTATTTCGGGTGCGGCCCAGTACCAGTTGATCCACGGACCGGTACTGGGCCGCAGACCAGTGGTTGGGGACCACTGGTCTACGCATGTCTCTGTCACATAGGCAATTTGCTGGACTTGCTTACCTTTCTAAGGAAGGAGGAAGATGGGAAGCGTGAACAGGAAAAAAACATTACAATCAGAGACACAAGGCAAGAAGACCTCAACCAAAACTCAACTAGAAAAAAAGTTTGGATTACAACAGAAGACTCAACAGGAGTACTCCGACCTCCCGGCACTCCCGGATCCTACCTACATAGTAGAGACTGACAAGGGGGTTCTGGGGAGAAACACCTTTGACCGATAGAGAATATTACGAGGTCAGGCCGAGTTGTAAAGTTTCGGGTGCGATTGGATTTGTGAATGATGTTAAGTGTTCCTTTAAAAAGAAAACAAAGGGGAAAAAAGTCATGTTCACAACATTTAAATGTTTATGTTGTAACACATGATTTTTGTTTTATTAGAAGATATATAACTTTCGCTAAAAGGAGGTGTACTAGTAGGTAATTTTTATTAGGAACTACATGTACCACAATGCTTGGTGAAGATTTGGGATGGAGACTTCCGGTTATGATTAAAGAACAAGTGTTGACAAGAAATCACCATGTCAACACACAGACAGAAAAAGCAAAAGATAGACAGAACAGACAAACAAAAGAAAGACTGATAGTGCAAGACTGACTGAAGAAAACAGGAAGACAGCCCAAAGAGACGAAAAATGAGACAAAGAGAAAAATTAAGACAAAAAGACGAGAAATAGCAAAATTGAAATAAAAAAATGAAATAAAAGGACTGAAACAAAAAGACAAAGACATAGATTAAAAAAAAAATACTTCTACCAGTGAATACATGTGAACTTACTGTATTATTGACTTAAATTATGAACCTTTTGTTCATTTATTTGCTTGACTTCGCCAGAACTAACTTACACACCGACTGTCACGGGCTCAGGAACAACAGGGCAATTTTTATGTGGCTATTCATCTTAAATGTACGGGAGAAGGTTAGGATGAAAATTAGTTTTTGTCACATTTGAATTAGGACTTAAAAAGAAAATTACCAATGTACTTAATGTTCACAGCTGTAGGCGAATGGTCTGTGTTGATGCTTCTTGACCTCGAGTGGTCATTTGATACAGTTTATCATCATATCCTAATTTACAGTCCAGTACAGGAGTGAGTCGAAATTTCAGGCACATCCCTTGATTAGTTCATTTTAAATCTTGCGGACGAGAGAGTTCACAGTCTCAACTGCTGATGTTTTAATGTTCGTTTCCACTAGCTCTGAATGCAACTGCTTGTATTATTTTTACAGGTGCATGAAGTGATCATAAAGGGCTAAATACTAACTGCCACATAAACCAATGGCAGAAGCTGGCTGGCCAAAAGCGAAACGGGGCTACACATCATATAGGGAGTTCCAAAATGGTTGACCCCATATCTCGAAAACTACTTGATGGATATTAATGAAAGTAAATACACTTTATGTTGAAGATTATATGTTCTGTTGGTTAAATTTACAAAGAAAGGTACAAATATTTGTTGGTTGTATGACAAATTTTCAATAATGTTCCATATGAGCGCCGCCTGTGACTCTGCACACGTTGACGGCCGTCTTGGTAGTTTAGCTATGCATTTTCTTGAAATGTATGGTGCCAAGTCCTAATTTGTTCTCTAGTTGGTGCCTTCTTTGCAAAATTTGTGAAGAAGGCACGCTGCACTGTCTTTGTTGACTGAATCCGAGCATACGCGCAAAAATGCCTTTTCTTTTGAAGTGAACAGCATCTCTTAACCTGAAAAGATACAACTGCCAAACGTTACACACAATAACATGAAACGTTTTCACACAAGCTGTGAAAATTTGAGGTCATTCCAACAAAAATTGTCAAAATTATTGGCCTACGAAATGGGGTCAAACATTTTGGAACACCCTGTATAATAAAGTAAAGCTCGCTTACTTTTTGTGGAGAGGGACAAAGCCCTAATTGAAATGGTAAGTTTTTCTTCAAAAAGTTGAGAAAAACAAATATTAACATGCATTTGTCTGTCATCTGTATGCTACACAAATATTACTCTCTTGTTTTTTTTGTTTTTTTTCTGGGTGTGCGTTTGAAGTAGACTTTAAGCAATGTGGATCTCTGGGCCGATCAGTGAGTTAAAAAAAAAAAAAAAATCTGTTCAATCACAAGTTGGGGCAATATGTCTATTTAAATAACTTGTTTATTTACTGCAGAATTTTCGGTGAAACACATTCACAAAGCTGCCAAGTTTTAAAATTCTGTCAGGAACATATGACAGTAGGACTGCGGGAGTGTTTTTACCATGCTGTGTGTATGTGTGTGTGTATATATATATATATATATATATATATATATATATATATATATATATATATATATATATGCTTCAAAAAATAACAGTAGCACAATAACAGTGACATTTCGGCTAGCCGCGCACACAAATATTTTTCGATAAAAACCCCAAACATTTTGCGCCTCATAACTATTTTCACAAGAAAACATTTTCAAGGATAAAAAAAATCAACCAGATTCAAAATATCACTCATTATAAAATCCCTTCAATGAGGCAAGGCGTTTATAAACAGTAGGACACACGGTGTTATAAATAGCATTTGTAATCAATCAATCCGTTTACTGAAGCATTTATCCTCGCTTGGGTCACGAGTGTGCGATACAGTTGTCACTCACTATCCGCAGTCTGTCCTTGATACTGTATGTTTATGCTTTGTATGTTATGGGTCTGGTGTTATAGGTGGCGGAGTTTGAGTGGCTAGCATTTAAGGTAGCTTTAGCTCCCCACCTACTCTAATCAAACTCTTTTTCAAATGCCTCACAGAGTAATTTTGTGGATTTGATTCCAACTCCAACCTTCTTGTGTGGAGTTTGCATGTCCTCCCCATGCCTGTGTGGGTTTTCTGCAGGTACTCCGGTTTCCTCCCACATTTCAAATACATGCAGAGTAGGTATAATGAACACTGCAAACGTTCCAGATGCATGTTAAATGTGACAGCAGATCAGTCACACAATTCATCATAAGGCTTGGCCATTCAAGATGAATCTAAAATGCTGGCACGTGAACTAAAGTTGACTTTGTGCAAATTTGTTGAACGTTTCAGGACTTTTCCCCCCCACATTTTGCTGCTCTTTAAAAAGCACATTATGCAGAAATTTCAAGTGTAGTATTTTGTGCCATAGTCATGAGGAAACACATGTTGATATAATACAATTCCTCCAATTTTTCTGTGAGCCTTTTGAAGTCTCTGTTTCACCTCTGCCATTCTTCTTTTTTTTTCCACGTGGGGATAAAATCATCCATCGATCCATCTGTTTCCTGGTACAACATCACAGTTTTCCCATTATAAAAAAAAAAACAAAAAAAACTGCATTCTAATTTAAAAAATAAATATGCTAGAAATGTTCTTTATTGTAAAAAGTCTTAAGTCCAGTCTTGGTTTCAGGGACAGCCTGAAATCACATATGTACTCTGACAGCTGTGTTTCATAGATTAAGATTTTTTTTAGCTAGTTAGCTAAGAATTCTTAATTTATCAAAAACAGGTGAGGCACGGCATCAAGCAGCCTGGAGGCCACCTTTGGATGATATTCTGTCACCACTGTTGTCAAAAGGGGACCGATATGTGGTATTGTGGTGCACCAGCATAGGTGACGGTGGACGGCGCGGGAGGCCAGTCAACCTGCTCTTGCAGCTTCAGAGCTAGGTACTTGTACTTCATCTTTGGGAGCCGCTTTTTGTAACAGAAGATCTTGGAGAGGAAGGCTGAGCCCCAACGTTTATTCGTCATCTGAAATTAGGTTTAGCATGAAGGTAGAAGACAAAAGGCGTGTCAATAGGAGGTACGTTTGCACAGAAAAGAGACACATTCTAATTAGGTTAGCCATCATACGAGCATTTTTGGCATTGGAGGAACAAATTAGTACAGATGTACACGGGTTTATTTGATTTGCTAAGAAAAAAGCAACAACAACAAAAAAACTCATTACATTGTCATTGATTAGAAATGTTCCGTTATCAAAGTCTGCACTTGAGCTGAGCTCCCGTCAAAAGAAAAAGCATTCATACTAATGCTGGTGTCTGTTTTAACAACATCTTCCCAAATGCTTATTTCAAAGTTCCAAGGAGCTGACTAGACATTGTAAAGGGTGGAAATCAATGTGAATGCAAACTTACTTTTGCGGCTGATGGGTTTCCTACTGCACTAAAGCATTACAGAATCTGGTTGATTCAGATGTGTCAAACCTAACTATTTCCTCTCACCTGTTTTCCCAATTTTTTTTGTAAAGAAAAACATAGAGACATATGATGACGATGCTTCCGCGTCCTTTGTGTTTTTATTTTCTTATCCAAGATATTAACGCCCTGCTTAGCGAGCACCAATAGGCCTTTCAGACCTGTTTGTCTGTGTCTTTATGTTTCTAGGATGTTTTTTTGCCTTTTACAGGAAATCTTGTTGCCCTGAACTTGTGCAGATGTAATGATAATGAAGACACCATGAACAGACCAAGTGTCTAAGAGAGCTAATGGAGTATCTCACAAGCTATTTTTCAATATTTTACATTGAGTGGTAATTTGTAAACATAACAGACTGCACTGAGGCTTATCTTTGGCATAAGAAAATATGAAAGTGACCATGTTTGGACACCAACTGCTTCCCAACTTATATGTTAGCTTAACAATTTCTAGGTGAATTAAAATAAAATAAAATCGAGTAGAAAACAATGATTTCAGGAATTTAAGTTAAAAAGTGAAACTCAACCATTAAATGATATGCAATGAAATATTAATTGCGGTTTTAGTTAGTTAAAAATGTGATGATAGCTAGTTATCGAAGAACTAAAATGTTCCCTCTTGAAATTAAAGTTAAATATTTTATGATGGACATTTAAAAGTAAATGGCCTTCATCTAACGATTATCCCTCCATTTTCTACAGCCAATAGCCACTTATCTTCACTAGAGTCACCGGCTCGCTGGTGCCTATCCCAGCTGTATATGGATAGTATGTAATAGTATGTAAAATCATTCCAACAGAGCAAAGCAAGATGGCAAAAGCAAGATGGCAAAAGATGGCAAGAGCACTTTAGATAAAAAAAAATCAAAATCCTGCCAACCTGTGTTGTGTTAGCAGTGTGTTTGCTGGTCCATTTTAAGCCCGGATTGGTCGGGAAAAATTTCCATAGAGTGTCAAGGATCAAATTCTAGGAAAGAATTATGGGATCAGAGCACTCCACTTCACTGATTCAAAGAACCACACGTGCACAATTAGGACGATTGGAACATATGGATAAACTGGTTAGAAAGAATGAAAGTCAAAGAACTATCACACTGCAAACACAAAGGATGTCATTTGGTATTTACAAATTTGATTATAAATAATGGAGTCATCGTGAGGGAGATGTGAGTGTGAGCATACCTCGAGGATGAAAGATAAAACAGCATGTGCTAAAATAATGATGAGGAGTGTAATACGCCAGTCGTAGGGAATGGTCGCAATCTGAAGGAAGAAAGAGAAACCGCTCAAACAGTTCCTGCCAACTGGTGACACCGATACAGAATTACTGATGTCAGCAGTGGGCCATTTACAACCTAAATTCCCATTAAATTTGATTTACTTCCAACAGTCTTGTCTCATCTCTTTAGCAACATTTGTCTTGGATAAATTGTATGTGGTTTTATCTACTTTTTTTTTTCCAATCATGTGCACCTCTGTGATGCCGCATGACGTCAATTTGCCCAAGGCCTTCAGAATGCATAATGAGAGTCTTTCATTTATCAAAAAGATTTCAAAATCACTTGACAAGAACATCAGTATTTTTCTATTCGTTGATTGGTTCATCAAGGTAAAACGTGTCGGAAGCAATCTGCACACATTTATAGATTTGTTGTACTCAAAATGGCTGACAGAGGAAGAGAGATTGACTTGGTCTATTTAGAAAGACGTTTCACAAAGTTCTAAACAATGTGCTGGAAAAACAATGATTGACCCCTGCAGATGCATCTCCCACCACTGAAAGATATATAAGTGCATTATAGGCAGTCAAGCAATATGTATATATATATATATATATATATATATATATATATATATATATATATATATATATATATATATATATATATATATATATTATATACACATTTTAGAAAAGGCTTACCTCCATTAGCTCATCAACAGCAGGAATGGGATAAAGCATGATGAACAGAATAAACGTATAAAAAATAGTGCAGGTTAAAACGAATGACCCTAAAATTTAGAAGAAGAAAAACAGAACAAGTTAGTTGAATTAAACATTGTCTCTCAAACAACTAACACAAGGCAATAGAAGATAGACTAAAGCTGTGTATCCACTTGTTACCATTCAAACAATATAACAGCAGTTCTGTGTTCATTTAAATCCATTTCGATTTCCAACTGAGTCCATTTGTAAGGAAATCAGGAAGGAATGTGTATTAATATCACGTGTCTTGGCGCAACAAAGTTTGGAAAACACTGCTTTAGAAAAGGTCAGATTATAATTCAATTAGGTAAACAAATATTTGAATGAATGAATTGAATGAACCATGAGAAATGCTGATGAAAAAATAACGGTGACAAATGAAATGTTGCGTACAGTACAGGCCAAACGATTATACGCACCTTCATAATCAATGCTTCATTATTTTCATGACTATTTACATTGTAAATTGTCAGTGGAGTTATTAAAAATGAGCATGAAGAGTTATGTACTAAACAATAAATTGTGAAATCAAAGAAAACATGTTTTATATTGTCGATTCCTCATAATAGTCACCCTTTGCTCTGATTAACTCTTGAGATTCTCTCGACGAGCTTCAAGACACAGACACCTATTGGACGATTCTTGATATTCTTATACATTAATATTCTTCTTTTGTCAAAAATCAGCTAACTACAGAGAAAGAAGATGCCATCATTACTTTAAGAAATTGAATGAAAAGGTGTGTCAAAACATTTGGCCTTTACTGTATGTTGCCAACAATGTCGATTTCCTAAAGACAGTCTTACAGTTTTTATAGCTTGGTTGTCTGAAGGGCTTTCCTTTTGAAAAGACAATCGCGACAATCAGATACTGGAAGGCGGAAACGTAGAAGAGGGAGGTGTTTTCAAAGTTCTCGATGATATATAGGACTCCAGATTGCGTTTTGTTGTGGCTGCAGGTATCATTGAATCTGGAGTCGTTGCAGTGACTGTGACAGGGGGGAAAGTTTGTCAAAATACAGAGCACAGGGATATTTTATTATTTCAAAAATCACGCCAAAAGTTGAAGAGGACCTCAATGTGTTTGGAGGTAGTGGGTATGAATTGGGAATGTTTAAATAGGGCACAAAGTGCTACTCACATTTCATGAGGCGTCAGATACCAACTCTGTTGTTGCACCAAAAAGAAAGTAAAAATCTGAAAGAGTGTGCAGTTGAGGATCTGAAATATTATTGACGAGAGCACCGGGATGGACATCAGGCTGGTTGGGGGAGTGTGTCGCACCAACTCCTTCCATGCTGGGTTCAAACTCACTACACAGCAAAACAAACTAGTTGAAAAAAATTCTGCTTGACAAGGTGACACCAAAGAAAAATGTCAACACTGGTAAGACTACTTGATTCATATTACTCACTGGTAAAGATGATTAGAGAAAGCATCACAGTGTCAGTTAAGAGGTACTGGAGGTCACCAAAATTGCTGACAACCTAAAGACCACATAAAAGTAGTTTGAATGCCATCCTATAAAAATAAGTAAAATCGGTCAATGTTACCATAATTTTATTGAATTTGAGTTCATGCCTTAGTCAGTAAATGTCCAAACAATTCCGATTAGTTACCGTGTAGAGCAGAATGACTCCGCAGAACATGATGAGGCTGAAGAGGGACATGAATTTGAACACGCAGAGGGTTGTGACAAGAGCGGCACGACCATGCCTGTGGACAAGTGAGGGAACCACCAGAATCTCTAAATTATTACAGCCTTAAGAAAGGTGCATTAAGACAACAGTTTTTGAAACAGCTGAAAATGAAATGGAGATTTCAAATTCAACTGCAAGTTACCTGATGAGGTTAGTGATGCAGGAGATGTTTGGAACGGAGGATGTGAACGGGGAAGCCACAGAGGCCTCAAGCTCAGAAAGAGAGATCCCACTGTGAGCTTTCTTCAGGGCCTGGAAGAGAGACAAACAATAGTTTATAGAAGACAGAAGGAATTCACCAATTTCATACTGTAAAGTCTGAAAGATGGAGACAAAAGTGCTCGCTCAAACAAGACTGTAATGTATAATGTAATTTGTGGCATATTTTGGTGGATATTTATCATTTATTAATATGCAGCTTGTCCACATACGGGACCCAAAGTTCTTTGTATCGATGTTTACTGTGGTCTGACGTTAGTAATGTTAGCATGTTAGCGAGAAGGCTGAACAACATAAAACACTACTTCAAGTACTTCGATTTCCCTTCAGCTAAACTTAGATGCTCAAAAATATCTAAAAATGAATGATTCCTTCTGCGACAACAACCTAAAATGGTCTCTGCACTCATCACGAACACACGACCCCTTACAGCTCATTTAAAGGGTTTAGGAGTGTTTTATATTCATCTTTACATGATATACTTTGAATTGCATGATTATTACGCACTAATGTAATTCTAATATGCATGTATACTTTTTGATGCATATTTATAATTTAATAATATTAATTTAAAGGGTCATTTGGGGGGGTCTCGGAACGGATTAGGCTGCTTATTTGTAAATAGTGGCACTACTTACAAAAATCACGTTACGAAATGACTTACAGAACAAATTAATGACTTACGGAACAATTACTTTATGTTGTTCAAATTATTTTGTTAGTAGTGGTACCACAGCGTTTGTGTGTGTGTATTATATATATACAGTGGGCCCCCGGGTTACGAACTTAATCCGTTCAGCGGCTACGCTCGTATCTCGAATTGCTCGTATAGCGGGCAATCCAAACCCATGTTAATTCGTGAATGCGTGCAACGCGCACCGAAGCCTTAGGTAAAAACGACACACTGTATATATATATTAAAATTGAGTGACATAGTCTGCTGTACATTTGCATTATAAAATAAATACAATGGATAAATAGCTTTTACCTTTGAAACGACGAGACTTAAGATGGGTGTAAGCAGAGGGGGGCAGAGTCCAACGCTCAAAGTTAACACGGCGATAGATATGCTATTGGTCTTACAGTGTTACAGTAACTCTTTCAGTCAGGGTGCAAATCACGCAGATACTAAAAAATCATCCTCTTATTTCTTTCTTTACCGCTGCTAGTAATTTTAGAAGCTATGTCTAACAGATAAAGTTTGCAAAGTCTTCACAACATTCCGTTTTTCACTAATTTTCTCTCCTTCCTTCCATCCTGTCCCATCAAGCTAGATAAAGGCGTTCGGCCAATAGCATATCGGCATTTCCGCGAGTGAGACAATAGCATCTCCGTGAGTGAGACCGGGTGACCTTAATCGACCAATAGCATATTCGCATCTCCGTGACTGACTGATAATTATTCGCACTTTTTTTTTTAAACGGTTGGAATGTATTGACAATTAATTTTAAAAAAAACACACATTTAAACCAATGACAATTCTTTGTCCTGCAATCGGCACATTTAATTTCATGTCAGCTGTTTTTCCCTTTAGCTGTACAAACACTACACTTAAATGGTAATATATATTTAGACACCGTGAGTGAGACAGTCAGTGTGACGTTGTAAGACCAATAGCGTTCACGTTACTGCCACAAGTATCTACTGATGATTAATGATGTCGCTACCGTTGATTTTATTGACGCAATTAAACGAGAACATTTCTTCATACTCTATGGCCGGCATGTCGAATTGCTCGTAAGGCGAGAGGTTTGTTCGTAAGTGGAGGACAAAAATCTCCCTGATCCACGCTCGTAAGGCGAATTGTTCGTAAATCAGGGTGCTCGTAAGCCGGGGGCCGACTGTATATATATATATATATATATATATATATATATATATATATATATATATATATATATATATATATATATATATATATATATATATATATATATATAATACACACATAACAAAATAATTTGAACAACATAAAGTAATTGTTCCGTAAGATGGAGCGACGGACCAACAATTACAATTTCGGCTTAAAAAATGGCGGAGAAAGATGACAGAAGGAGAGGCCGGGCACCAGTGACTGTCAACTGGCAAAGCACCCAAAAAATGAAAATGCCGACATCTGTTTTCCAAAATGTGTGATTTGCAAATACTGCCTACTTACCCCACAGTCATTCGCACCATCCCCGCACATCCCAACAGTGTAACTGTATGGTTAAAAAAAAAAAAGATAACATTATACACCAATATCATATGAAGAACACACAAAACACATCAATAATCTGACTCAATGCTCTGCAGGGCTTGCACCAGCTGAGTCTTCTGGTCTGGAGTCATGCGGGCAAACACAGTGGCTCTCAACAGGAACTGTGGCGCCCCAGTGAGGAACAACAAGGAATTACAACCAGTCAATGTCATGGCAAGTCACTGAAAAATTATAGCTTAATGTTATCATAATACCTTTTGCATAAGCTGTGGAAAGTGCTCATTGATGACATTGAAGGCTTGGCCACTCACAGCAAAATGATAACCAGGATGCTCCTCATTGTACAATCTGTCACCAGCAATGCAAATCTCAGTAGTCTGAATGGGAGCAGAAAGTGAAACACATTCAAACACAAAAAGTTGTTTTCAAAATCCTCTGGAGATTTTCAAAGAAGGACATCCAGGTCAAGTCTTCCAAAATTACCAATGGATGAGAAATGTCATGATCAGGACACCAAAGTTGACCATTCTGTGCACAGGTGAGTTGTCATTTTTAAACAATTTGCTTTTCTTTGCTTCTATGTCACTGTGTGAAATTATTTGTGAAAGTGGTCCACAGAGTGAAATACATACATGAATAAAAAAAATAAAATAAAATGAGGACTCCAACACCATCATTTGCAAACTTTCCACCTGTCTGTACATGTGCTGTTTTAAGTCATATGAATGGCAGCCACTCAAAGATGCATGAAAGTAACTAGGATCAATCAGAGTGCCTCAGGGTCACATAGCGGGTTGGTGCAAGCCAAGTTAGGTTGCGTCCTATAAACGGTAATTTAAGGATTGGAATTTTTTTTCCAACGACGCTTAAGGAAGATTACAACCGTCAGCCACATAAACCGAGTTGAGACACACAGAGCCACATTTCTATAGCAGGCGTATTCTTGCGGTAATGGGACAAATTAGACTAAAGGCAGTCAGTCGGCTGTTAGTAGCCAGAGCGTTTGTTGCAGCTAACAAGCAGCTTGTGTTAGCCATAGTTGTTACCACATTATTTTTAATAAAAGAGCAGACTGAACCAACGTCCAAGTCCATCTTTGTCCACACACAGCAATATTACAGTCGCTTTCAATAAGAAAGTGATTCTTGTAGCAAAGCAGGCTAGAGACCGTTTGGCTGCCACAAGTTTTGGGCTGATGCGCTAAAGGCCCTCGCATGTCGACCTAGATTAGAGCCTGTAGCCGACCAAACAGGATAACGAGAACGTAAGGTTTACATTTATTCCAACAGAACTCATTGTAAAAATCTCTTCTTCGCACCCTCAATTGCTCCTCTCGCTGTGCTCTCTCTCTCACTCACCTGCAGGCAACATACCCACAACAAATATATACCTCACGTATATAAATACAAAAAAATATGATGAAATTACAAAGATGAGATTTATCGTAGTTTGCTAAAGTTGTTACATGGTTGCCAAAATGTTGATGCAGCCTGTTCGCGGTAACCTATAAAATGTCAGGATTTGACCCAAAATTAAGAGTCCGTCCTATACACAGGTGGGTCCTATATTTGGGGAATTACGGTATACAGTATATGTGTTGCATTCTCTGTCTTACCTGATTGTTTTTCAGAAGAGGGTTCTCGGAATAGCGCCATGTGATGGAAGCGGGGTTTTGCTCATGGGGAGGCACGGCATCTGCAATGATGACTTTCTCATGGCCTCGAATCATTCCACAGTCTCGAGCCACTGATATCGCTGTCAGCATGTTGTCACCTAAAGCCCCGCAAAAGTGATGACGGCGAGGTTGCATGAACTTCAAACATACATGACATGCCAAGGCGTTAGAGGTGTGTTTACCTGTAACCATTAAAGTTCGAATGTTGGCTTGCCGTAAATCAAGCAAAACATCAGCAGTCTGTTCTTTAATTTTGTTCTGCATGATGATCAAACCAAGAAAGTCCATGTTGGTCTCGATCTGCTCTCTGTTAAAGCCAAGCATACAAACATACACACGCACATGTCAGTCCTTTTTTGACTCATCAACTGGTTATTTTAAAGGGAGTACAGCGACACTTGAGTCTTTTTTTTTTAGATGGTGCTGGGGTTAAAGGTGTGAGATGCACTCCACAAGAGGCTTAATAAAAAGTTGTCTATATCTATGAAAGAAAAAAAAAAAAAACTATTCTGATGGCAGGGCAACATTAAAATTTTCCATAAATCAAGCTTGGCAGTTAACAGCATGGCTTTCTACTCTAGGTTGAGAAGTTCTAGCAATTGAACAGCAATTACACCAGTGAATGAATCCACAATGACAGCTGCAAATTTTGGGCTAAAAGAATCAGACAGTAGTTTGATTTGAGGAGTTTATGATGCCAATATACTGTACATACTTTAGAGATATACAATCAAAAATACGGGGTCACATACAAATGTTGTTATTCCTAAAAAAAAAAAAAAAAAAAATGACCGAATTAACAATGTCAAGACTTTGCCGGAGACTTATACCATATCGCAAAATGACAACGTAACTGACTAGTGGTTTTTTAGCATTTTTAGTCAGCGATTGAATCCCAATTTTTAAAAACAGTAGGTTGTATGCTTGGTGTGTTGCAAACTTTTTAAGAGCAGTGTGTTGACGTTGATAGAGATATGATGCGATGGCAATAACAAGGAGGAGTGAAGACAACTGGTAGCAATAACCTCTGCAAAGGCCAACTTCAAAATAAAAGCATATTATGGCCTTTGCATTCATGTTCTGGTATTATTTGGCATGTTTATTCTGAAGTTAGCCTTCACAGAACGCCATTGGGATGTGAACATGATGCTTTTGCCTCTATCATTGCACTGTGTGTTTGGTCTAGTTACTATGAAGCCAACAGGAAGCAGATGTTTTTTTTTTTTTTTTTTTTTTTTAATTTAATTTGGGAAAATTTATTTCACTTCTCAATCATACAAAGCGAGAATCCTGAGTCTTTTTTTTTTTCTCTATTATTAAGAGGGATTTTTTTCCCCCCAAAACTAGCAATTCCATTCCATATTATTTATTTATTTATTATTACGGAATAATAATGGTGCAATAAATTTTTTTCTTCAATATTGCAAGCCTTCACTCAAATAGAATAGTGATTGAGTTTAAGCAGACGTGAATAAATTATTCCCACTACTACAGGATCTCTACCTCAAGCAATCAAAAAGAAACATGTTCCGCATTTCTACAATCACCCAATAAATCTGCATCTGGAAAAATGCATACCGGCTGAGGCTCTGGACTTGAAGCCAAGACAGTTCCAACTCCAGTTGGCGATGTGCCAGTGCGATAACTCTGAACCCTTGCCGTGTGTAAGTCTCCAGAGTCTTTGTGAAACTCTGTGGGACTTTGGAGAAAAACAGAAGCACAACAGGCCTGTCTGTCATTATATATCTAGAGAAGATAGCATGGATGAATCAAAGTGATTGAAAGTACGCTTAATGTAATCTACAGGGAAATTGACATTGTATGAACAAATATCAAGGGGTGTATGAAATGTTTTAAGCATCTGAAAAGCTAAAAGGGATAAAGAATTTTTGATCATAAACACATATACAGGACACCCCTGTGTATAGGACGCAAAGATTTAGGGTCAAATTCTGGTATTTTCTATGTTATCATGTATACGACGCACCAAGAGTTTGGCAACAATGTTAAATCCATAACAAAACAGAATAAACATCATCTCTGTGAATTCTTGTTTTCGTGTGTTCATATTTGAAAGTTATACAGTAGATCTATTGCGGGTTAAATGTTTTTCAGATTTTCCACATCGTGAGTGGTCAGTGAACGCAGCACCAGGGCAAAGTTGAGGTCAAAGCAGTTGTTTTTCGTTTTTCCCACGACTCAGCTCGAGTTCATCATCCATGTTCCACTAAGTCCACAATTATTTGAGTCAAATGGATTACCTTTTGGTGTCCTGTAAACTTTACATGATCCTCTCTGTTTTAGTAATATTCTTGTGTGTGAACAAGGATGGACTTAGACGTTGGTTTAGTCTGCTCGCGTCTTTGATTGAAAATAATGCCGTAACAACACCAGCAAACGAGCTGCTGTTAGCTTCAACACGCACTGGCTGCTAATAACCAACTGGTGTCCGCCCTCTAGCTCGTCCGGTTATTGTAATTATTCTAAGTAAGAATAAGGCAGATACAAAAATGTGCATCTGTGTATCAAAACTCAGTTTAAGTAGGTCGAATGGTGTCCAAAAAAAAAAAAAAAAAAATCCATTGAATCTTTAACAGTCTGTTAATAGGAAGCACCTATATTTTTGGCCATCATTTTTGGAGAAAAAAAAAGTGTGTTTCAAAACATAGTCTCCAACAACAGCTAACCACTTGCTCCAATAGCGCTGCACTGCTTTTATCCAAGGGTAGAAGAACTCTTTAGTTTCTTCTTACACCCAAAGCTTGAAACTTTTCACACAGCCCTTGTCTATCACTTTACATGTCCATGGACACTGACCTGTGTGTGGTTTACAGAGTTTAGCCACAGTCTCAGGTGCTCCTTTCAAATAGGCATCAAAGTGTTTTTGTCCCAGCTGTCGAACCACCACACTCATCCTCTGCAGCGCTGAGGAGAAGGGGAATTGGTGCACAATGCCAAACTCACCGGCCTGAAAGGTAAAAGATTGCAGGAGTTGTTCATTTGTCTAGGAGGAAGACATGATCAGTGGAATATACTGTATATTGGGTTACCTGATTTACGTTAAGGATTACCTTCTTTGGAAATTGAACAACAGTGGAAATGCTGGCATTGTAAAGTGCACTCTGGTATTCGGATGCCTCCTCAAGAATCTGAACAAGCAAAATCCAGAATTGTTTAATCAGAGTTGCCCGACAACACATTCAATGTGAAAATTACACAGTAAATTTTTGATGAGATACTCGTTTCTGAAAATACATCTCAAAGCAATAATTGGAAGTTTCCTTCAAAATATGAAGCCTAATCACATCATAGCAGTTGCATGAGAAGAGAACCACACATTTATATGTGAACACTGAGTGCTCCTTACCGAGCCAGTGGCACTGAACATCTTGACATCCAAAGGGTCCCCGCAGAGTTTGCCTTCTATGGTGACCAAGGAGTGGCAGGTTGCCATGCAAGCGGCAAAAGAAGTCTCTGTAGATATCGCAGTGGTTGGAGATGAAAACCTGTGTGGGACAAGAAAGAGGTTTCACAGCACTTAGATTGTTCCTAAACTTGAAAAAAAAAAACCAAATGATCAAACTCAAGATTTGTTTAATGTTTTGCCGTTATTAACTGATTCACTGCCAGCCCAGCTAAAGTGGCTTTTTGACTAATACAGTGCCTTGCAAAAGTATTAGCTCCCTTGAACAGTTTTAAAGTACATTTCAGGCTTTAAAAAAATACAGTATACTTTTTTGGAAGAATTGAATAAATTATACTTTTCTTTTCTTTTTGAGAAACAACCTTGCTAACTTAGGGTATATCACAGTATCATGATAGGACATATTTTCAGGAAATTATGATGCGTTTTGGGCATGTTTCAAGGTCACAACTCAAAGGCTCCTAACATTCATATTGTAGATAGAACGGATGGATAGATTGAAACACTAAAAGGCACCAAATGTTGCTTTCATCATCAGATATATTTTAGGTGATTCATGTGAAGGTTTGAGGGCAGGGAAGCCTGCAAAAGAAAAGTTCAATGACTTACATGCCATCTTCAACTCTTTGAACACCCCAAAGATCTAAACAGTCTTCAGTGAGAGTGCCAGTCTAGTAGGAGCGAGAGTAAAGAATTCCAATTACGGTGACACCCGTTCAGTAGACAAAAAAAAAAAGATTATTAGAATAGCTTGGTTCAACCAACAGAAAACATCCTAGGCCCGTCGAAATTTTCAAAGTATTATTTACATGATTTGATGCTTACCTTGTCAAAGCAGACTAGGTTCAGCTGGCCTGAGATGTTGATCCTCTGCGGGCTGAAACAAAAGATGCCAACTCGCTTCATGCGTCGTTGTGCATGCACAAGACCGGCAGTCAAGGCCACAGGTATGATGGGGGGCACGGCAATGAGAGTAATGTTCAGAGCATCAAAAATGATGGCCTTAACAGAAACCTAGATAGAATGCAAAAGTGGCCCATTAATATTACACATATTATCAATTTAATTTCAAATTGAGTGTTATACGTTTGATCTTTTCATAATGTTTGAAAACAAAAGGCACCATGGTAGTTCCGGGTGGCAGAAAAGTGATAAAGTACGATTACAAAATCTCTTACAAACGATTTGGGTGTTTGGGGTTATATACCACTGGATAGTATAGACCTCAAACGTTTAGGTTTTGTTTTTTTCCCCAATTTCTTTCAAATATCTCGACACAAACCGAGCAGAACTTGTGGATGACGAGGATAAATTAAGTGAATGTCTGTACAGGGAAGTTTGATAGATTGCCTCGGGGTGAAGTAGGAACTTCCTCCATCACATTAGTGGAAGACATTTTCACACACATACGTATAAAATGTTTGTCTCTGAGTATGTTAGCAAAACATCATGTAAATGCATTAGTCAATTCGCTGTCAAAAGAGGCCTGTGCCATCAATCCGAGGACCAAAAACTCAAGTCAGCTGTCCCTCAATGATCATGTTAACTTTGTCTGAATCTCCATCATGTTTGATTATGAATTAACAAATGCATTAAACTTTAAATTGAGACTGGTAATCTGTCTATCTTGGGCGTGTGACACATCATACATGCATATTATGTCATTTATCCAGTTTTCTAAGATCACTCTATCTTGGTTGAATGACAGAATGGTTTATTGAATGCCAAGGATCCTGCCACCCAAAATTACATGTGATGTCATAGTGCAACGTGTACAGCTGATCAATTTGAGAAGTGATACCCCCAAAATGATGTCAACGATGATGGCGTAGAAGAAACCAAGCACTGCCAAAACCGCCATGCATATTAGGAACTGAGTAGTATCACGGTGCAGTTTGAAGTTAGTGGGTTTAGGGTAGAGGATGGAGCGCACAAGCTGGCCTTTTTCCGTACTAAAGCCTGTTGAATCATGAACAAGCGTGTTCACTTTAGTAGGGCAATACCGTTAAAGAATGCTGTTTCAGTTATCACGTGTATGAAGTAATTTCCAGGTAGGCTTTCCTGAAATGTTCCATCCCTTAAAACCAGTGCCCTTACCAGTTTTGACCACGACCACCTTCACCGGTTTGTCAGCATAGTAACGGCTTTGGATGACATGTGAGCCACAAAAGAGGGTGTGCCGCTTGTGTTCCTCTGTCGTATAGATCCTCTCTGCGTCATCGCCTGAACTTGGCAAACTGGTCTTAGTAATAGGTACGCTCTCTCCTGGAGAACCAAACAGATATCCAAACACAGACAGCTGGAGTCAGATGTCTAAAGTTCATGTTTTAAATTGGTCCGTTCTTTTATTGGGCACTTACACTCAGGGGTGCCAATAACTTTGGGGGTTTTACTCACATACTGTAAGTACCAGGACATAGTGTTGGGTACGCATCTTTTATTTTTTAAATAAAAACCATCTTTAAACGTCCATCTCATTGTCGCTCCCATACAACATTTAAGCACTTGTCAGTGTTGCACAGCGACCATTGCATTCATCAAGACTGTGTAGTTCAAAAGCTTCATAAGACGTTCAGTTATTGTTTTGTGTGGTTCAATTTGGACCCAATTTAATTAGTCCAAGTCAGAGGTAAATTCTCTATCACTGTACAGTGACAATGCAAACGATCTCCTTCACACCTTCACCGAGAATGATATGCAGCTTCCACAGCCAATCCAAGCCACCTCAGTAAAGAACTTGGAAGACATGGCACGCGCATGCGTAGGCGCATGAAAGGGGAGAAGAAAACTATTACACAGAGAGTGTGTTGCTCCTGCAGTGAGTCTCACCACCTAACAAGAGGGACATTAGCTATTGCTTCTCGACTAGCTTGTTTGTTAGCAATAAGTTACGCTACTTTCACGTGCTATTTTCATACTTTAATAAACGATGACTGAAATGTTTTGCCTCTGTATCAAAAGCACCTATTTTGTCTGCTAGCTGAGGACCACATTTAAGTGTGCGTCAAGCTATGGCATATCTTGGAGCCACTTTAAAAAATAAAATAAACTAAAACATCTGTTCAGCTCAGGCTCGGGTGTCGTGGATGAAAGTTAAGGAGATAACGCATATGCACAAAGTGACGCATGTGATGTTATGTATCCGTGATTTTGGTCACACCCACGTACCAGTTATGTGTATTTGTGCTTATATTATGGTTTAACTTAAAAAGACATCCATCCATTTTTTTTTACATTTTTTGCAGAAATATTCAGAGGACTAATTACTTTTTATAGCCCTAAAATGCATTAACTTGAAAGACATGTTCACAATGTTGCTGAGTTTACAAAGTAAGCAACTGCGTTGTTTCTTCAACCATTTTCCCTCACGGGATCAGCTTTTCTAGCTGGGTTTTACTAGTAAAAAATAATTTGTTTAATAATCAGCAAGTGCTGAGTATCAATTATTTGATTAATGGCAGTGTTGTGTGCTATTATTTTCTAGTATCGATCCTTTGTATAAAGGTGTTGTGTCAGTGGCGGTAGTGAGAGGTCTTTTGAGTCCCCGCTGAAGGTACCAAATGCATGGCCTACTACTGTTAAGTGCTTTAAATAACTGAGAAGACATTGAATAAATTGACATTATGAACAAGACCTGAACCTATGAATATACAAAGAGGAAATCCATATGTAGAAGGTTAACCTGTCAACATGCTCTCATTCACAATGCAGGTGCCACAGATGAGCACGGCGTCACATGGCATGATCATCCCATTGGCTGGAATAGTGATGACATCACCAGGTACAAGGTCAGTCGACATGACCTGTTCAACCTCTGGAATCAATTTTGAAAAGAGAACATTGATAGTAAATGATCTTAAGGACTGTCAATGTGGACCATGTTATCAGGAATGTTGCGACAGTTGTAGAGTGACTTAATTTGCTCTGTGACCAAATATACATATATACATAAATATAAATATACATAAAATACATTTTGAGATGGACTCACAAAATAGTAATAAAATAATAATAAAATGAAAAGAAATAAACCTGTTTTATAAAGAGCATTTCTTCTCCATATTTTATACAGGACACCGCTACAGTTTTTTTGTAACTAAAATTTTGGTTTAAAAAAAAAAAAACAAGAATAATAATAATAGGAAGTGAAAGCTCATGATTATAAAAACTCATAAACTGGGGAACTCATAAGTCAAGCTACTACTGCGCAGAAAAACACGTAGACGTTATATCATAATACAATCAGGGATTCTCAAACACGTACCTTCATTTCTTTTGCACACTGAAACTCGCATCATATTGTGCGTGACCACCAAGTTACGCAGTTTTACATAATGCTGGAAAGGAGAATGGGATAGAAAGATTCAAGAATTCAAGAAGTAAAAGCACATTAGGAGGCACAGACAGTTTACAAAGGATCAACTGACACTAGTACTACAACTAAGTCAAACACCACTTCAATGTTAAATATGACTGATACCAAAAGTAAAAATAGGATTAAATAAAATCTGCTTTGAAAACAATGTTCAAATATTTTATTCAAGTAGTTTACATTGGATAATGTCAAGTAATGCCGAGAAGTTTGTTTAATTTAAATTCTATTATTTTTATTTTTTGGTCTAAGTGTCCCATCATTGTGTGACAAAATGGTTCAAATTCAAAAATCTGTAGCCAATTTTTGTCCACACATGTAAACACAAATCTGAAAATCGAGATCATATATGAACCAAATCTCACTTTGCAGAAATTGCAGACTGTAAGACAATTAATGTACAGATGAACTTTGCTCACCTTTCTTATGCTGTACAATGAGGCAGCTATTAAAAGTAAAGAAAAAAATGACATGCTAAGAGAATAATGGTAATAGCCCTGCACAGCCCACAGAATAATAGCAAAGAGCTGGAAGATGTAGAACGGGTTCAAGACCTAGAAGAAAGAGAAAATAAATGGTCATTTAAAACAAACAAAAAAAGACTCAAGAAAACTATAAACAAATGGTCAACACGAATCCAAAACGTACCTCTTTGACAAAAAGTCTGAATATAGAGGGCACTTGTACGTCTATCTCGTTCTTGCCAAAAAACAAAGCTCTGTTGACAACAAGCAGTGGGTCTGATTCAACAACATTTCTGAAGGATTTGTTCTGAGAAACGTTCTTAAGGAAATAAAAGCAAAATGGATTTATGAAGAGGATTCAAATTTGAACACAATTATCTTAGTGCTAAAATTATCATAATATTGTAAATCCAATTTAATCCTACAAAGAACACAAAACACTTTCAATCGTGACACACTCATGTGTAAGTATTCAGTGGAGTGCTGTTAAGAAAATATTTGAGGGTGAATGCCACATTGTAATTTCTCCCACTGTTCGTAGCAAACGTTTGTCTGTTGTTTAAAAACAAAACACAACAAAACAAAAAAAAATGTCTGGAGGGGAAAATGTGAAATGTTGGTACCTGTAGTCCTGTATTTTTTTCGTGAGTCCGTAGCTGCAGTCTCTGTGAATGGCTGCACAGCTCAACTTTGTGTCCTCCAATCCCCTAAAAAGTCATTTCATTGTTATTTCTGTGTCCATTGAATAAGAGCGGGACTGGCCTTCTTGCATAATGGGCAGATTCCCACTAGGCCGGCAACCTTAGGGGCAAATGCGGTGCTTTTTTAATTATTTTCTTTCTCGACCCCAAAAGACTGGCCCACAAGTAGGAGGAAGCTGGCCCAACATTCCATTCTGAATATTGAAAACAAACTGAACCAATTAAAATCAGTCGTCCGGTCAAACACCAGTCAAAACCAGTCAAGTCAAGTCTTCAAGTCAAAAATTTATTTTCTACCAGTCCAGCCTTGAACATAAATAGAAATCCAACAGCAATGATTACTGTAGTCAACTTTTATGGGCCCTGAATTTGAACTGAATCATTATTTAGGTGCAGTTTTTATTATGTCCTATATTTGAAGTGCACCATTAATGTTCAAATTGTGCCTAATGACTGATACAGTGGCTTAAGTTATAATACTCTGCTTACCGGTAATTTATTTTAAAGACAACCTACAACACTACTGAAATTTGAGCACCAACTCCCGGTATGAACAGAAGAACATTATTCTGAAATTATGTTTATAATTAATTAATTAATCCCGCTGAAGATGTATTTTAAAGTGCCTGTTGTCAGCATGTAGCATAAATTAGCCGCTAGCTCACAGAAGCAGTGGGGTTATTTTTCAAAGGCAGTAGAATGGATGTAAACAACTGCACAGTCGTGGATCCGTTTGACCATGTTTGAATGAAACAGGATGACTCAAATGTGGGCTCTGTGGTATTTTTTCATTTACATTTACACCTAACATAATGTTTACATTGGCACACTGGTAATTTTCTTGCTCTTTATATTTGGGAAACTGGAATACTTATATCAGGCATTATTTTATTTTACAAATGCTTTTAAAAAAAAAATCTCGACTGGTTCTCAAGTACTGTATTTCCTGAGACATTTGGTCCTGTGGAATGTGTGTCTCGTCCTAACTAGTATTTGGCGTAAAAACTTTTTTGAGACCCACGGAAATAAGATCTTAAGTGAACATCTAATGTAGACGAAATAGGTCGAATAAGTGCAGCGTTTTGATTTTTTTTTTTTTTTTTTTCCACAAGACTCACTTAAATGTTTCAAAGTTCTGTGTGCCTTCATTCCAGTAGTAGTTGATGCTGTGGTGCGTGAAGTAGTGGATCTAAGAAGAGAACAGAGCGGAAGGGTCAATTATCAAAGCCTATTGATAAAATAATACTGTATTTCAAAAGAAAAAGAAAATTTGGTACAGTTCTCACAATGTTGTCAGACTCTGTTTGGTAGAGTTTCCCATTTTTCCCCTTTTGTTCAGCGAAGAGGCTGTGGTGGTGGTGGTGGAGGTGGTGGCCATTCAGCATGTGTGCGGCGGATAAATGATCCACACTATCGAAGGGGTTTTTCCCTGGAGCCACAATCACATATACTTTGGCATGGGCCCACTGCCTGAAATCATCCTGTGAAAGAAATTAAAATGGATTTGCTTCAAATTTTGGCTCAAATATATTTTGTCTAGTGCTTTATTGAACATGTAAGCAGAGGGTGTACAAATGAACAGATAACATGAATAGTCACACTTTGTGGCTCCTTACATTTGTCAACCTCAGCGTCAATTTTACAAAAAGACCACAAAGACGAAATGTATTCATGTATGGTTCAGTTAATGTTTTCACTGTAATTGTTTAAACATGGTAAAACAGTTAGTGTGCATTAAATTGCTTTTTAAAGATCATTTGAATGAATAAATCTCTTTCACATAGTTGACCAAGGCATTCTGAAACGTGCAAGATGGCACCACTCAAGTAATCAATAGGCACATCGCAAAATCTCTTTTTTTGGGGTGGGGGGGCTCAAGTGATCATTTGGGTAAAGTTTGCGTAAATTTCCAAAAGCAATGAACTATGGAAGGGGGTCCAAAGAAATGTAAAATGCCCACCTCAGTGTAGTAATTGAAAATTTAGTTTCACTTAGAAAATTTAGATTTAGCTAAGGAATTTAACGATTCCAAGCATACATACATGTATCAATCTTGCCTCACATTCGTATTACAACCAGGAACATTTAAAAACTTTTAAAAATTTTAAGAGATATTTGATCATTACATTTTTAGACATGATTTGAATGAATGGGGCTCAAACACAAAAGCGTTTACAAGAATGTGAATGAACCCGTGCGTCCGAGTACGTGTCGGTGCGCGCTTACGGGCAAGCCCTCAGTGAAATGTGTTACTCACGCCACACCACTGAAAAAATTCAGGCTATGCCCCAGCCAATAAAACCCTCAGACACAACACTGAACCAATTACTCCTCCCTACCTTTGGGCCAATTAGAATCTCTGATATGATTGCAAGGCATCAACTAAATCTGTCATCCTTGCATACTTTACCTATGACTCACTTGGTGTGCTGCATTTTTTAGCTACCAACGAAAGATTCAAATACATCTATTTAACCGTGGTGCTACTCCCAATTGGGTTTAAATGTGGATATTAGTATTTTTAGGTTGCAATGTTTAAAATAAAAAAAAGCTTTTGGAATTTATATTTAATTGGGTTTAGGATTATTTGGGAGTGTGTGGGTCGTGTAAGTTCCATGTATGGGAAGATTTTGGCAACTCTGGGCAAAATGAGACCTTGAGTAATGCAGCTACTTAAAAAAAATATATATATATATTCATATATTTATGTTTGTCTGATGTACACCGACATGCCGAGGAAGCCACAACACCCTAGCCTAACACTCCACAGATGCACCACAGGTCAACTTCAAAATAAACACAGCAAATAATACATGGGCTTAGTCTGCTTTTATTTTGAAGATTTATATTTTCATTAAATTGTGTATTTGTTAACAAGATTAAATCTTATATTTTGGGTGAATCGGCGCAAGGTTTAGGACCTTAGAATTGTGATATCTTGTGGAAGAAAGGACACCCCCCTTTTTGCCTCCTTCTTTTGAAGCCCAATATCCAAGGAACTACTGGTTCAATATTCTCATTTAAGAAACTTTACAAATTCACAATCATTTAGAGGATGAATATTAACAGAAGATGCATAGTAAATTGATCTTTTCACCTTCAATTTCAAATTGAAATTAACTTTGGATTGCATAACCGTTGAGAAGTTTTTCGTGGAATGTAATCTTTCACATGTTCTCTAAAACATTTAAAAATTCATATTTTTTGCTGTTTAGTAGCAGTAAGGAGTTTGAATATCGAGACTCTCAGACTTTCAATGAATATTCAACTGTCAATGAACATTCAAAGAAAATAAGATCCTGAATGACCCCAAACATGTTGCTATAACATAAAAGGAGTTCATCAGGGGCAAGAAGGTACTGGTACAACTATTTCTGTAACTGGTACAAATAATTATACCCCAAACTGAAAGTCCCTGTGGCATTGCACCTGAAATAAACTTGTCTAGACCTGAAGCCGGCTTTCTGACAGCCACATTTGAGCATGTTGATGTACCATACACTGACCTATCCATGTTCCTCCCTTGTTTGTGCCCTATGCTGTGTGATGTCCTTTGCCGAAGCAGTAGCAGACATGTAGCAACGTATGACAGGAAGCATGGCTATGCCATCTGCACAGGCGGCACATAGAGAGTATTTGGACTTTGACGAGGCCTACCGTTGTCCTGAGTAGCAGAGTGCGTGCTTCGCTCAGACGACTGAGAGTGCAGGTGGCTTTGACCCCCCATTCAGGCAGCCAGTAGAGCAGCAGTAGCAGGAGACCACCGGAACAAATGGCACCAACGCTCACCAGGATCATTTTCCAGAGGCAGGGCCGGTAACCCCACACCTCCTGCATGACCAAATGAAGTGGTGTTTTACATCTTTTATTTAACTCAACATTTTTTGGCCAAATCAAACCATTCTAATTCAACATTCACAATGAGATGTTTCAATGAAGATTGCATCATTTTCATTTACAAACAGCGCTTTTAAAAATTCAAACACAATATTAATTGAAATGCCTTACGCTACTGTAAATAGAGTGTGAGGGTTCCTCAAAGATCTATTTTAGGGACACCCCTTGTTTTTTGTAGCCGACTATTCGCAGGCGATCACGAAAATGAATGACATGAATGACACACATCATTCTCCAAAATGCTTAAAGATCCAGGGCACCAGACTACGTAATTGTTTACTTGGAGCTCATTGACGGCAAAGCTCAAATTTAAGGGCCACAAGTGGAAATTTTCTGAGTGCTAACTCTAATTCAACTATGAATATACACTTTGTCACATTTAGCAGAGACCTAAATTGCTTAGTCTGTTTGATTTTAAAAACCATGTGCATTTCATCTACAGTATTTTTAAACATCTGCACATGTTCAAACTAGCTTCAGAACACCATATTAAAGAAATAAAGATGAACATGACTACTGTACTTACAAAAATCTATAACAAAACTAAATACAGGTACTGCCATAAGAATTCCCATGTGTCTTAGCGCTGTTCACTTCTTTTTAGGAAAAATCCTCTTATCTAGTATTGCCATGTAGAAGCCATGCAACACACCAGTAATAGACAACTTCGTAAAACTTCATAAAATTCTCTATATGAATAGTTTAAACCAAACATTAGCAAAAATTATGACGCAAAACATGTGTTGTTTCAAACTGATTTGACAAAATTATCCATAAAGATAAATGACTGATTTTATTGGGGGTTTTTTTGTTTGTTTTGTTAAAGCACAACAAGTAAATGAGTACATCTGGCAATCAAGACCTTTAACTTCACTAACAAACCAGGCTACACTTCACTTACAAACCAGGCTAAACTTAGTTCCTGCACAACATACAAAGTTTGCCTCACAGTCAAGATGTGACATTTCAACATAGAGCATTTTCTTGAGTGGAATTCCTATTTAGACAGAGACTTTCGCTCCATTTTGGCTTTGTAAAGTGAACGAGCTCACAATGCCAGAAACAGTGAGTTCTCAACACACACCAAAGGATTAAAAAAAATGTAATAGAAGTAAATATTTGGGTAAGCACAGAACTACTACATCTCAAGGTCAATTACATTGCAAATGGCATGAAGTAGAACATAATTAAATATTTATCTTAAATTGGGTGGGGGGAGCTACTTAATCCAGCTACTTCCAATGAGAGTTCTCTAAGGGGGATTCCAAGTTGCCTCATTTCATCCTCTTGACCCATGATCTTATTGATTCGGTCACTGACGTATAAACAAATTTGGATATTTACCATCTCATCCTCCAGGCCATGATTGATGAACTTCATTTCTCTGGTCTCCATGCTGAAAAGAAAGCTGTAAAATAAATAAATAAATAAAAACATGGGCAAATGTGGTGTCTTGTTGTGAAGCACCTCAGTGCTCAAGATAGATATTAAAAAAAAATAAAATAAAATTATATATTATATATTATGTGTATATATATATATATATATATATATATATATATATATATATATATATATATATATATATATATATATATATATATATATATATATATATATATATATAGGGTTTTTTTTTCATTTGAATCATTTGTGTGCATTGTTTAAACATGTTTGTTTAATTTACTGATTTTAGAGATAAGAGGCTTCCTGCATTCTAATTTATATTACAGAAAGTGTCAAATCTTTTTTCTTTTTTTCCCCCATCGGCATGCATTTCCAAGAAATGTTAGTGTTTTAGCTATATGTTTGGAGTGGAAAAACAAGGATGGGAGAGATGAGTAGGAATTTATTCTTCTCTTTCCTGCTTGCCACCCCCACGTAGAAAGTGTCAATTTTGAATTTTGCCATAAGCTGTTCAAAATTGTACGTCAGACCACAAAGAGCTCTCTGGCCATATTTTGGGCATCCTTGGCAAACATTGTAATCATCATCCAAATGAAGAAAAATGTTTGTGTGCATTACAAAAAGTTTAAAAGGTTAATTTTCAAAGGGGGTGCACTCATTCATGTCCAGCACTATAACTATATACATTTATAAATTTAATGACAAAAATCTTCAGCAAGCAGTGGTCAACCAAGCTTAGTTTGTTCTCAGTAGATGTATGTAGTTCTTCTGTAGGTATGCCAAACTTTAGATTCCCTACTTTTTTTGTTTAACTTTTATTAAACTGTGATTCTTTCGTAATCAACCCTGATGGGTTTTCCTTGACTATCTGAAGGCGTGGGTACTTTTGTCATCCCTGCTCGTATTTCAACTTGAATATTAGTCATCAAATTGTCTATTAATCAGAGGTGTGTACAACATTTACTGAAGTAACATAATGGATGACCTGCACTTGTCATAGTTGGAGTGCAACATCTTTGTTTGCCTGTTGATAAAAAGTAAACTACTCATGTTACGTCGAGCTACAGCCAGCCATGTACTTATTTTTAACAATTAATGCTTGTGTTACGGGTTTCTTGAAAATGTTAGTGACAATATTTGTGATTTTATCTCAATTAAATGTACTATAGTTCTATATAACGTGATGATGGGCAATTTTTGAATTTGCACATTCCTAAATCGTATTTTATTTTCGCTCCGATTAAAATGAACAAATCAGAAGTTAATCCCCTGTTACTCAATGCTGAGGTATTTTTATCATTAAAGTATTTTTGGACTATCTGTACTATTGTTCAAGTAACTTTTGGGTAGGACGACTTTCACTTGAGTTAGATTATTCTGAAGAAACTGCATTTTATTTGACAACAATTTGTGGTTTCCGGCCTCTGCTAAAATCGATACCTGTTCGTTATTATGAATGTGTGCAGTTAACAAAATGGCGATTCTCGTGAAACCTAGTTTCTAAAGTTCCAGAGCTTTTCCTCATCCGATTTTTGACTGATTTATGTACACATCAAGTAATGCGTATCCGATATGAGCGAACATGTGAAACAACCTGTAAACGAGCAAAACTGCACTCAAGATGACTTCACAAGAGTCGACGCCGGGTAGTAAATCAACAATATAGCTTCATTCATTGAACAATCACTAAACATTACATACCGTTTAATATTTGACTCCTGCAGAATCTTCCCCCATTCACGGAATTGAATGCGTGTACCTGTACCTCCACATTTCTCTTCTGTCGACGCCTGCGGTTATTTTGGCTTATTCAAGAAATCAGGACACACCTCTAAAGGCTGGATTTACGCTACATGCTTCAGACGAAACAATTCCGGATTTCTCTCTCTCTCTCTCTCTCTCTCTCTCTCTCTCTCTCTCTCTCTCTCTCTCTCTCTCTCTCTCTCTCTCTCTCTCTCTCTCTCTCTCTCTCTCTCTCTCTCTCTCTCTCTCTCTATCTCTCTCTATCTCTCTCTCTATCTCTCTCTATCTCTCTATCACTGATGCGTCCAATCATATCTTTCCAGCTTCTTCTGAGTCAAAGATAAAAATCAGTTAAGCATCGAATAAACAGTCAGTGAAAACTACAAACGTTACCCCCACTACAAAAACAAACTAAATAAACAGAAATAACCACTTACCAAACTAATATAAACGTGCAAAAGTAAATAATCAAGCAGCCTACAAATTCTACTGGAATAGCATGAAAAGAAAAGAAACTACTGACACGCCTACCATAACCCCACCCCCTAAAAATGAATAAATGCACGAATAACATTTTATGGGGAACCCCTGTTTTACAGCCTCCCCATCCGCTGATGGCTACACCGTTCCCTTGACTCCCACTCCATACTGTATGCCACTACCCCATTCAAGATAAGTATTTTTTTTGTCAGTTAAAACACCAGTACTTAAAAACTCTGTATTAATGCATTTTTATTGCTACATTCATCCATGTATCCATCCATTTTCTAGAGCCGCTTATCCTCACAAGGGTCACAGGCTTGCTGGTGCCTATCCCAGCTGACTTAAGGGCCAATTTAGTATGTCCAATACACCTGCCATGCATGTTTTTGGAGTGTGTGGGGAAGCCGGAGTACCCGGAGTGGGAACTTGGGAGGACTTGGGAAGAACACGCAAACTCCACACACGCGCAAGTTGGATTTCCAACTCAGGTCCCTGAACTGTGAAGCGGACATGCTAATTGCCATTTGGCTAATTATCTATCCATTCATTATCTTGACCTCTTATCTATCACAGCTATCTTAGGGCAGTGGGCAGGGTACACCTGAACTGGTTGCCAACCAGTCACAGGGCAGACAAATAAGACCCAATAACTATTACACCTAAATTATTACACAATTTAGTGTACTAAAGTAACAAAACATACCATGCATGTTTTTGGAATGTGGGAGGAAACCAGAGTACCTGGAGAAAACCTACGCATGCATAGTGACAAGATGCACACACCACAGAGGAAGGCTGGAGTTGGAAGCAAACCAACCACCTTTGCACTGTAAGGCGGAGGTGCTAGCCACTTTTACACCATGTCATCCAAGAAATGAAAAAAACAAAAGCACATCATAAAAAGCAAAACAACTGCAAATTAGGAATTGCAACCAGACCACAAAAAAAAAAAAAACCCCACACGTCACTGACAATTTTATACTGTAAGTGGTTTGGGATGGCTTACTCACAACTGATTGGTTGTTCGGAAGATGGGTCTTTGTGTGTGGAGGATCAAATAGTGCTAAGTAGTTCAACGCCCATAAAGCCTCTTGCCACAGCTGCTGTAAAAGTTTGATGCCACCTCTATCAGCTCTTATCCACAGTAGTAGCCATACATGAGACACAAATAGCCTTCCTTCTGGTAGGTTTTGGCCACCAGTTGAAACATGCACGCCGGTGCCCCTACATACGTCCAGTCAAGTTGCCTCCTCTCATCCAACCTCTGGGAAATTGTTAGTGTGTTTTTCTTTTACAATGTCTGTTGTTTTTTTCTTGTGAGTACTTTTGTAAGGTCAGCTTGCCATATTAAAAGTGTGCATAATTTGTCGGGGGGCAACATTGTATCTTTTTATCAGGTAAAAGGTTAACTTCAAATGCGGGTTCTATTCAATTTTGTGCCTTACAGGTTAAATATACAGGAAGCTATTCTCACAAAGTTTGTTGATTTAACATAGTTCATATAACATGTTTACACATTTGTAAATATTGGCAGGCACAAAAATAAAATGGATCTCATAAGAAATGGGCATTTTCTTTATCAAGTCACAATCAGATTTGACAGTGTTATTCCTGCGAAATCAATATAAAAAAAGATGGGGACTACAGGTTTTCATAAAAAGGTTACAGATCATAAAACAGGGCATGAAATTGATTCAGCTACATTTAATACCAAAGTGATTTGTGTGTTTTAAAAAGTAATTATAAAGATTGCCAGAAGTGCATTGGTAAAACCAAATAAAGATTTTGATGAAACTTAAGCATTTAACCAGTTTTTTTTTTGGTTGTTTGATGGCAAATATTCTTATTTTGGGGAAATGAGAGCATGCTGGAGGGGACCCCAGACTAGACCAAATGAAGCTAGGGTCCAGCTCTGTCTTTTAGAGTTCAAGTCAGAATAGCCTTGGTGCAGAAAAGAAAAAAAAAATGAGGTTGGAGTCTTGTGGTTACCAAACATGTATTTATTTATTTTAAGCGAATGAACATATTGACAAGCAACTTCCAGGAGAGACTGAAGAAAAATGTGCAGAACACAGGATTATATACAAAGTAATTCAGTTTGGTCAGTGCTTGCTTGATATGTATAGTCGATTATCAAACTAACCAAATTTATCCAATCTGTTGTTTTCATGACATAAACCCTCAAAATGAACAACAGCAAGCCAATGGTCAAGTGGCATCGCTTTCAGTTAGCATTATTAGCATAATTTGCACAACCATGCGCTAGCCTCGACCAAACAATTCAGGAACATAGTAATGGTGATTAAAAAAAAAAAAAGGAACACTTAGGCTAAACAAATCTTTATACATATATAATGTATTTAGAGACAAACGGGTCTTAAACTTTACTTCAACAACTGCTTAGGTTTGATACGTGTTTTGATTGGGAGTAATATGTACCGATAATGCTGCTTTCTTTTTGGGATGGTCCTCGAAGTTCCATGATAGGTTCAAGCTGCATCTTTCCCAGGCGGCATTTGCAGTACATGTTTGAGTCAAAGGGGTACAGAGGTGTGCAAGTGGGGAGTGCTAGCATAGCTGATAGTGGACGGTGCAGGTGGCCATTCAGCGTCATCCTTCAGTTCCAGATCCACGCACATGTATTTAGTCTTTGGGGAAGCCTTTCTACAACAGAATATCCGGGAGAGGAATGCCCTGCTCCAACAGTTATTCACCATCTGAGATCAGGGTCAGCAAAAAGGAAATTCACAAAAGGTTTGCCAGTGTGCACTTGAAATAAGAACCTTTTCACTTTAAACAACAACATGACAGCCCATGAGAGCTTTAGTGGCATTACAGTAAATGCAGCAATAAACACTCCTCTTGCTGTCTGAAGCTAAATCTTACATAGTGTCCCTTCAATGCATAGATGCAATAAACTGTACAACTCAGTTAGAAAATGTCCGTCTACATTTGAATGCCCCACATAGTTAGTGGCTAGTGCTAAGGTTGGATACTTGGGTCGTGTCGTACAATGATATTGCAATTGATTTCTCAGTTTGTCAGCGTCCTTAATCAGCAATTGAATATGATTTTTTTTTTTTTTTTTTAATGTTCGTAGGTTGATGTTTGTAGAGATACAATGGGATGGCAATGAAAACTGAGTCACAAAGAGGAGTACAGCTAACTGCTAGCAACCACTGCTACTGAGGGCAACTTCAAAGTAAAAGCTTACAAGAGCCGTTGTATTAAGGGCCTTTGCAGTGGTGGTTGCTACTAGCTAGCTTCACGCCACTGACTTGAGAATATGAGCATACAGTACCTCAAGTATGAAAGACACAACGGCATGCACTAAGGCAATGATGAGGAGTGTAATGCGCCATTTGTAGGGAACTTCCGCAACCTGAGGGAAGGAAATGCACACGTTTTTTTTTTCAACTACTAGAATCAGACATTTATCAACATTTATCTGCTCGACATTACAGGATAAATAAAACATGCACAGAAAATGCTAACTTATGGCCCAAAACTCATTTTATAATAATTCGGGGTTTAGTATTTCAATAAAAGACTTGGGTATAAGCAAAAGAATAGAAACTGCAATCTGCCCATTGATAACTTTTTTTTTTTATATATATTCAAATGACCCTTGGTAATAATGATTCCTTGCAAAGCTTTTCCAAATTATCTCAATACCCATGGCTCATCATTCAGTGCTACATCTCTCTCTATTCGTGTTTTTCTTGCTCTCTTTCATTTCAAGAGAAGTTGCACTTTATTTGCTTACCCTTCTGTTTGCTAATTCGTGGCCACGCATTAGTATTTGGAGGGCACAATTAAGCATTTTGCGAGTCATTTAGATTATGGGAACAATTAAAATATTTTTTGTTATGTCAGCTTATTGAAATTAAATTCACCACAAAAAATCTCAAGAATACAAAAGATTCACCTGAAACACGTCATCCACAGCAGGTATGGGATAAAGCAGGATGAACAAGGAAAAAGCATACTGAGTAAAGACAGACAACATAAATGCCCCTGAAAGTTAAAACAAAAGTAAATGAATACAGTTGTAAAGCTCACACAAAATCAGATGTTTTCATTTAAAAGGATTTAAAAAAAATATTTATCTGATCCGTAATTATGTAGTCTTACAATTTTTGTAGGTCTGTTGTCTGAAGGGTTTTCCCTTACAGAAGACAATTGCTACATTCAAGTACTGGAAGGCGGAAACGTAGAAGATGGAAGTGTTTTCAAAGTTCCTGACGTCAGCATACAGGTAATTGACGCCATATAATTCTTTAGCAGGTGGAGGTAGACTGACGTTGAACATGTCGTCCAGGTCATGCTTAGAGAAAGGATGGTGACTGTGGAGAGACAGTTTGTCAACAAACATCTAACCTTTTCAATTGCATCTAAAATTAAAAAGGAAGCAATCATGTGCCAGTGTGTTTTGAGCGTAAATCCTCTCTCTCTCTCTCTCTCTCTCTCTCTCTCTCTCTCTCTCTCTCTCTCTCGCTCTCTCTCAACACATATATATACCGGTATATATATATATATATATATATATATATATATATATATATATATATATATATATATATATATATATATATATATATATATATATATATATATATATATATATATATATTTATATATATATATAATGCGCCTTTTGATATAAGTTGTCGACAGAGGTCCCACTGTGCTAAAACAAACATCAAAAAAACAAACACACAAACAAATAACAAGGTTAATCAAGAAAATATTTAAAGTACATAATAGAATTTAAAATACTGCCTTGTTGGCATTGAACATGCGCTGAGACAAAACACCTGTATATATAGAAGTATGTCCAGATTGTAAATTATAAATTTACTGATTCATTTCTTTGTAGGGAATTTTAAAATCTAATGGGAGGTGATACTCACATTGACTTGGGCGGTTCATACCAACTCTGTTGTTGTACTAAGAAGAAAGCCACAAGCTGGAAAATTAGGCAGTTTAAGATCTGAGATATAAGTGAGGAGAGCACCGAGCAGGAAATCAGACTGGTTTCAGGGGTTTGCTGCACCAGCTTCTTCCATGCAGGGTTTAGGCTCACTACACATCAAAACAAAATCATTGAAATGTGATTGTCAACCAGTAACCTGAGTGTGAAATGCACAAAATGTTAAAGGTGCCCTTCTACCAGAAGCCAATTTGGTCCCATTGCTTTCTAACAATGTGTTAACATAGGTCAGTAACATAACATAGGTCAAAATGAGTCCGCTATGTTTAGAGCTGCGTCTATGCAGTTTGTGGATTATATGTTACATATTTCATGGCAAAAAAATTGCAAAACCCTGATATTTGAATTCATACCATTTGTGACAAGATTGCAACTCATTATTTAAGTACATTCAATTTTGTGGCATACACACTCACTCTAATCGAGAAAAATGACTGGCAGTGACAAAGCACAGCATCTGCTGCCATTTAAACAGGAGTTGAGGAATAAACTGCGACTGTGATGCCATTTTCAATCAGCAAGTGGCAAAATGATCGCCCCTTGAGCTGGAAAAAAAAAAAAACATGGATTTTGCTGCTTCATTCACATTCCGGATTCAATAGTTAATCAGAATACTGTGTTTAGACTTGGGGCTGCATAGAAAATATTGGATTTTATGTCTGCTTCGATGAGAAACAATCAAAATCTCATCTCTTATTTCAAAGGTATTATACTTAATAGCGAGGTGTATTCTGCTTATTTCTGACCCAAATGACCTTCCAAACCTGATAAACAGATATCAAAAATTATTTTTCAAAAAATCAATAACATGGTAAAAGGACACCTTTAATGATATGATGAAATGCACGTTACTCACTTGAAAAGACAACGAAGAAAGTCACGCCAATGTCAATAAACAAGAACTGGTAGAAGCCAAAGTTAGTGAGAACCTGAGGAAGACAAATTTCACAACAGACACACACAGGATCCACATTTTGCAGTTATCAGCGTGTGTTGAAAATAATGAACACAAATGAAAATAATAAGGAACGCAATCACTATCACTCATTTCTTTCCTGCTTTTATGATTTTAATACAGTTCATAATGCCATGTCTGGACCTGATTCCATATTATGTGGCTTATATGAAACACAAGAGGTAGAATATGATATTGACATGTTCAATCTCATAGACATAGGGTTATGTTTAAATGTTAGAATGATTGGCACTAAGTAAGTTAATCATAATAATGCACTGGTAAATTGAGTAGAATTAATTACCTTCTTATATATATTTTCAAAAAAGGCTACATACATCCCAATGAAACATAAATGTGTGCAAAAAAGGCAGAAAAGTTACCGAGTAGAGCAGAGTTGTGCTGCAAAACAAAATGATGATGAAAAGGGCCATGTATTTGAAAACACAGAATGAGGTGACAAGAGCAGCGCGGCTTCCCTGTGACAAGTGAGAGGATGAATATATATATATATATATATATATATATATATATATATATATATATATATATATATATATATATATATATATATATATATATATATATATATATATATATATATATATATATATATATATATAGAGAGAGAGAGAGAGAGAGAGAGATGAACACATACTGGAGATGACATCCACTTTGCCAAATTGATTTTGGGTGATTCATTTTAAGTAAGAATATGACATAACTTGACAAGACTGGCACAAAGAAAATGAAAACTAGTCCTAACTGGATCCTGATTAAATTTCTTCTACCTGATGAGGTTAGGCATGCAAGAGATGTTTGGTATGGTGGAGGTAAAAGGGGAAGCTGCGGAGGCTTCCAGCTCAGACAGGGAGATCCCACTGTGCGCTTTCTTCAAGGCCTGAAATAGAAAAGAGAGAAACCATGTAACAGTGGAAACTCACCACTTTGAAAGTGATTAACTCATATATACACACAACACTTTTTGTTCAATACTATGATCAATACATAACTGTATGCTATTCAAATAATACACAGCCAAAATATTGTGTGAAATTTTTCAATGCAGTCCTAAAATGTTAGATAAAAATTAGATGAGAAAAATTCTAACTCAGATGGCACTAATACACCATAGCCTTGCAATGAAGGCTGGTTTTCAATGTATTTATTTATTTTTTGCATACTCACCCCACAGTCATTAGCACCATCCCCACACATACCAACAATGTAACTGTAAAATAAAAAAAAATGCAATATTTGGCGGAGCCACAAGAAAACATAATTGCTCATTTATTAAAAAAAAAAAAGAATAAATAAGGCATAAGCCTACTCGATGTTCTGCAGGGCTTGCACCAGCTGAGTTTTCTGCTCTGGAGCCATACGAGCAAACACAGTTGCTCTTAGGAGAAGCTGCAGCGCCCCCCAGAGAACAAATAAAAGATAACATCCAGTCAAGATGACGCCGGCACATCAAAACAAGCCAAATAAATCTCAATACCTTCTGAAGAAGTTGTGGAAAGTGTTCAGTGATGACATTGAAGGCTTGGCCACTCACAGCAAATTGATAGCCAGGGTCCTTATTGTACAACCCCTCACCAATAAAGCTGATCACAGACATCTGTATGGACCAAGTGACAGGACATCATCACTCAAGCGTTTTGAACTAAATGTGTTGTTTGCAACACATATTGGAAACTGTTGGGTTTGAAGTGGTCTCGATACCCCACAAATGACCCAAGGAGAGGTGTAAATAACAACACAGGACTCAGAGATTAAGTTTTATCACTGCAGTGGGGAGAGCTTGAAGGAGAGTGTGACCATGTCAGCCTCGTTGCAAAGTCTCTCTCTCTCTCTCTCTTTCTCTCTGAGCTTTCGGACTGCAGTCTTTTTATTAAAAACTGTTACTGAGGTGTGGGGGTCTCACATTCCAACCGTCACACAACCTGAGTATTGTGCACCGTGGCAGAACTTGCAGATAACTTGCGATTCAGGCCTTGACCTTAACATTGTTTTTAACACACACACACACATACGAGATAAGGAGGCGCTGTGGTGTCTGAAAAAGTAACAGAGTACATGAAGCAAAGCTGTTGCACTTTTAAATCAGCCAGTTTATCTTACAGAAACCATAATCAAAGACAAATTAATCACACAACGGAAAATGAGGTAAATATGAATTAATGTACTGTATGTCCCTGAGAGCCCCCAAAAGCAATGAATTTGTTCTCTCTGATCTATAGTGTCTCATAGTGCCTGACTTACTTGATTTTTGTTAAGAACGGGGTTCTCTGAGTAGCGCCATGTGATGGTGGCAGGATTTTGATCATTTGGAGGCACGGCATCTGCAATGATAACTTTTTCATGGGCTTGAATCATTCCACAATCTCTGGCCACAGATATTGCTGTCAACATGTTGTCACCTAACGGCACATAAATTGTGATGGCAAATAAGAACGACCTTGCCTAAATGTTAACCACCGGCTATCTGAGAGGACATTAAAACAGTGTTTACCTGTAACCATCAAAGTTCGAATGTTGGCTTGTCGCAAGTCAAGCAACACGCCAGCAGTTTGTTCTTTGATTTTGTTCTGCATGATGATCAAACCAAGGAAATCCATGTTGTTCTCAATCTGCTCTCTGTTGGAACCAAATACACATAGCCCCAAACAGCAAATTCAATGCAAAGGGTAAAACTGGGAAACCCCTAAAAAGATTTACTATTGCTTCATATATTCGACACCCCTAAAAAGATTTACTATTGCTTCATATATTCGTAGTTTATATCAGCAGTTCTCAAATGGGGATACAAGTATCTCTGGGAGTGCACGAAAGCACTTCAGGGGGTGCGTGAGTTTTCTGCAGGTAACAGCAAATATAATTTACTTGCTTTATAATGCCGTAAAAGGAATACTGGGGGGGGGGGGGGGGGGGGGGGCACTTCTATTTGAGAAGCAAACCTAAGCAGCACGCTGGAAGACATGACATGTTTGCATGTCTAAACCAATAAATCCGCTGGATTTTGATGGACACCCCATCGGGGAAACTATTCGACAAAGCTTTACTAATCAAAATCAGGTTATGACATGCGGTGGCTTTTTTGGGTACATTTACAATGAATATAATATATGAGTGTGTATTGGATGATCATAATCTGGAAATGCTCTTTTTTTTTTTTATCAAAAACGCAAATTCGTGCTCACGCTAGTCAGACAAACTTGCGTTCTGTATAAGTTTATGGGTAGCAGAAGATATTATTCAGTCATTTTAAAATTACCGTGCATCACATCATTATTTAAGAGGATTTTATTTTTCCAAGTCTAGTGTGCCTCCCAGTGGACATCCATTGAAGCGCAGTGCAGTTCAGCAATAACGCTTTCACTAGTCCTTGCAGAAAAGACACAAGTCGCTTCTGGATCTGATATCGCCCCACGCCTAATTGTCCTTAATGACACAATTTCCCGGCCGGTGAGCTAGAAATGATGATGTTGCACTGCATATTTACTAGAGCTGCCACTACAAAACCGCTACAAATGGATTTCCAAAGTTTAATAAATCAGACTGTTGAGACAGCACTCTGTTTTAAGTTATTTTCTTTCCTCTCTAACAAGCAATCATTGGTATGATTAGTGTGTAGGTGCCTGGGGAAAAAAATCACAGGGGTTACGTCATCGTAAAGGAGGTTTAAAAGATAGCATGTTCATGTTTCAAATTCATTTTACAATATAAAATAAATCGCCTTCAGGTTACACGCAGCAAACTCTCCATAAAATCAACAGTCAACTTACATTTACTGTGTTAATTTAACAGACTAAATTTTACACCCATCCACTACATGAATTGTGTATTTATTAACATCCATTTCCTAAATCATTATCTATAACTACAGTGCAAACATTATTTTCGTTGTAGGCCATTATGTAAGTTACATTACATTACCTATTTTATTTTTAATTGTCCTTCAACATCAAAGTTGCTAGTAATTACCATAATTATGGTCATAGATTGTTCAAACAATCAGGACTTTGAATTTTTGGGAAGGAAAAAAAATTGCAGTTTCAAACTCAGAATAACGTCCAGAGCTTTGAGCCCAAGAATGTTTAAAATAAATAAATACCATCTTTGTATCCTGGGGTGGGATGTTCCTGTAATTGTGCAAAAGCAGCATTGACGGAGGAATGGACAGTGGCTGCTGTGAACTTTGTGCCAAGAGAGTTTGGACTCTAGTTGTTTAATTTAAGTAACTGAGTAAATTATCATTCAAGAAAAAGCCATGTTAAAATACACACAGCATTATACGTATAATGGTACATAATTTATAACAGGTGAGGACACAGTTTGCAGTGTGCATTCAGAAACCTCAACTGTAGATTGTAGATTACTTCATAAAAACCATTAAGGTTTCCAATGTTTTTTTTTTTTTTTTTTTTTTTTTTTGCTGTAGCAGTAGCAGCAGAGTTTGACAAATAAAGTTTGAATGCATGGACACACAAAAGAGTATGTGCTTAGGTATAGCAAAATGTGGTTAATCTCAACATTCCAGAACTCATTTAAATATCGGATGCAGTTAAAGAAAATGTTATGTGAGAGAGATTTTTGTAATGGTGTCAATATTCTACGCATGGATGAGCACATACCGGCTGAGGCTTTGGACTTCTAGGAAGGAGAGTTCAGACTCCAGTTGATGATGTGCCAAGGCGATAACCCTAAAACCCTGCTGCGTGTAAGACTCCAGAGTCTCTTTGAAGCTCTGTGGGACTATGGAGACAAACACAAGCACAGCAGGCCTGTCTGTCATTTGAAAGATGAGAGTATTGTATAAATTGTTTTAATGACAATAGTACGAAAAAAAAGTTAAAGTTCTGGGGCTTTCAAATGGAATTTAAGAATGAACCCTTAATAGTGTTAACCTCAAAGGTTAACGTCATTTACTTACCCTTTAAATAATTGAATGCACTTGTCAGCTTTGAATGTTTGTACTTTTTGCGCAACTTACTTTTCTATAAGAAGGATCTGAATGAACACATTCTAAATAAACTGATTGCAGTGCTTCTCAATTATATTTTGCCAAGCCATCCAGGGAAGAAAAAAAATTCATACCGCCCACTTCCACCACTCGACAAATAAGATTATTATCTGGAAAAATTGTATAAGTATACCTAAAATTGTATCCTTTTTAACACAAACAAAAGAAAAAAAAAATCAAAATCAACTTTCAACAACTGTTAATTATTTTACAGCGTTTATACTGGTTACAGCTTAATCTAAAACTAAAAAAAACAACAAGTCCAACATGCCTGACAAAAAAAAAGGAAAATTATTATCGTATTGCAATTACTTTTGACGTGACAAAAACAAAGCCTTTTCCCAGGGGTTGATCGACTACAACCTGTTGATGACAAGCTCAGCGGCCACTTCCCTCTGTTAACATCTGTCTGATTTTACTGTTGATCAATCATTTGCTATCTTAGTCCGTGCTTGATGCTGTCAAAATGTCAACAACATGAGATAAACAACTCTTTAAATATTGTAGCGATTCTAATTCAAACCAGACATTTATTCATCAATTCATGGCTCAAACATGCCATGAATGCTGTTTTTCAGCTCCTTGTTCGCAAACATCAAGCTGTGCTAAAACAATGAAACTTTCAAATCTGAAACTGGGAAAAGGGCATTCAAAAGTTGAATAAAAGTCAAGTTAGGTCAAGCTATAAAGATTAAAGTGCATTTTAGGGCTATTGTTCATCCATTGGAAACACACATCTGACCTGTGTCAGGTTTGCAAAGGTCAGCCACAGTCTCTGGTGCTCCTTTCAAATAAATGTCCAAATGGTTTTGTCCCAGCTGTCGGACCACTACACTCATCTTTTGCAGCGCCGAGGAGAAGGGGAACTGACGCACAATGCCAAACTCCCCGGACTGAAAGTTGCATTACAATATTCAATAATTACCAGTAAAGTTACATTAATGAAGAGACAAAAAAAATAATAACACTGATCAGTGAATAAAATGATGGATTACCTGCCGCGGAAGCCGCACAACAGTAGAAATGTTGATTTTATAAAGTGCAATTTGTTCTTCTCTCGGCTCATCGAGAGTCTGAACAAAATATAATGTATAGTGAAAATTCTCAAACGAAATCCTACTCTTGCGGAATGAATCCAATGCAGCAGCAATTGAGTCGCGATGTGCCTGGGTCCATGTACGCTGAGCTTACGCTTACCGAATCTGTGGCAGCAAACACTTTGAGGTCCAAAGGGTCACCAAAGAGTTTGCCCTCTATGGTGGTCAAGGAGTGGCAAGTAGCCATGCAGGCGGCAAAAGAAGTCTTGACCAAACTTTCTGTTGTTACCTCAGTGCCTGGAGCTAAAAACCTGTAGGACAAGGAGACTGCTTCTAAGTGTGCAAGGAGCAACTTGGCTCAAAGTTTAATGATAAATTTAATGAACAGGGTTTTTTCAAGAATAATCGTGATGTTGTCTCAAAAAAGCCGCAATAAAGTGACACAATTATGTGGTGAAGGGACAGTCTAAAAATCCAAGTCAGCCATGTCCACATGTGAGTGGGAACAAGTAAAACAAGCGCTGATTGTCATGATCAGGTTTCTAGAAATGCACTGTGTTAATCCTGTGCGCTTAAAAAACACAAGATGCCTTACTTACACGCCATCTTCAGCTCTCTGAATACCCCACAAGTCCAAACCATCCTCGGTAAGTGTTCCAGTCTAAATTAAATATGCAGACACAACGGGGGTTTTGACCACCATGCATTTGCCTTAGAAAAAGAAGGAGGCTTCTAAAATATTAAAAACAAATTCTTAATTCCAAAATCACATTTATGTTTATATTTTGTAAAATATAACGTCAGTTTGTATAGATGAATAAGCAAATTAAAATAAATTGTGTAATGTATTGTTTTTCATTTCTGGCTCATCTGCTGGATTTTTTTTTTTTTTTTTTAACTAATGATGATGCACATCTTTATTAAATAGTGGTGTCCCAACCCTGTCCTGCATGTTTTCAATGTTTTTGTTCTCTGACAAACCTGATTCAAAGTATCAAAAACATACAGAATATCAGCCCTTGAGGACTGCGTTTGGAGACCCCACATATTGAACTGAACAAAATAAAGGCATAAAAGGTTTTGCAAAGCAATCTCTATGACACAATTTAGCAATCAGTTGTTTTGTTTTATTTGGAGCGGCAAAGCAGCAGAGTGGTTAGCACATCTGCCTCACAGTGTAGATAGAGGTGGTGGGTTCGGTTTCAGCTCTGGGGTTTCTGTGTGGGTTGCGTGTTCTCCCCATGCCAGTATGGCCTTTTTCTGGACATCCCCAAAACATGCAATGGATGGAAGGAATTTGCTTTATGTTGCAACTGATTTGCTCTTAATTCGTAAAGAAAAATTTGAGAACCGCTGCTTTATATAGTGTGAACAGCAAATGACAATGCAACAAAATCAGAACACTGAGCATGACACCCACCTTGTCAAAGCAGACCAGGTTCAACTGACCACATATGTTGATTCTTTGCGGGCTGAGACAAAAGATGCCGACCTTCTTCAACCGTCTCTGTGCGTGTCCAAGACCAGCAGCCAAGGCCACGGGTAAAATGGGGGGCACAGCAATAATAATGATGTTCAGCGCATCGAAGATGATGCCCTGAACATGAACCTTGATGGGATAGGATTAATAAATGAATATGACACATAAACTAAATAACTGTTCGATATCAGACATTGCACCTCATTAAGGACATCGATTGTGACAGTATAGATGAAGCCAATAATCGCCAACACCACCATACACATCAGGAACTGCGTAGCATCACGATGCAGTTTGAAGTCGGTGGGTTTCGGGTAGAGGATGGAGCGCACGAGCTGGCCCTTTTCTGTACTAAAGCCTGATGGATCATATCGAGTATGTATAAGGCAAAACAGCTAAAGAATGTCTTTTCATCACAATTCAAGATGAAGCCCAGTCCTCACCAGTTCTGACCACGACCACTTTCACTAGTTCATCAGCACAGTAACGGCTTTGGATCACGTGTGAGCCACAGAAGAGGGTGTGCCGCTTGTGTTCCTCTGTATTATAGGGCTTATTTGCCTCCTCACCTAAACTTGGTAAACTGGTCTTAATAATAGGTACGCTCTCGCCTGTGGACCCAAGAATATACAGACCTTTGTGGCAAATTCAATTTCTTCAAAAAACAAACAAAGAAAGGCAATTATTTGTGCAATTGATCTATCCAGATGAACAGTACAGGCCCCCTGTACATCCAGTGGGGGGAACTTTGTAGAAAATGGAAGAAAACACATTTTCGAGAATTTGTCATCAAATAGACACAACTGCTACATAAGAGAAAGGTCAACCTGTCAACATGCTCTCGTTCACTGTGCAGGTGCCACAGATGAGCACAGCGTCACAAGGCATTATCATTCCATTGGCCTGAATAGCGATGACATCACCAGGCACGAGCTTAGTCGACATAATTTGTTCAAAGTCTAGAGAGAAAAACACATAATATGGATACATGGTCATGAGACAGGGACAAGGATTATATCTGTGTGTGTATCGATAAATAACTGCATTTGTGGAAAAAAAATGATGCCTTTTTTCCCTCTGCACACAGACACTCTCACCATGCTGTGTTCTACCACCATGTCATGCAGCCTCAGGTGTTGCTAGAATCGGAGAAAACAGGCATTGAGAAATGATCATGCGCCACATTCTGTAAAAGGGTTGTTTGAATTGAACAAGTACCACACACACACACACACTAACATCTCCCATAAACTTTCCTTATATGAGTCTCTACTCACCTTTTTAATGGTGTACAGATATGCAGCTATCGCAAACAAAAACACGCATGCCATGACCGCAGCATAATCGTAGGAGTCTTGTGTGGACCACAAAATAAGAGCAAAGAGCTGGAAGATGTAAAAGGGATTCATAACCTTGAGGAAGGAAAAGCAAAGGAATGTCTATGAAAAAGCTAAAGAAAGTAGCCTAATGTTTTTCTCCTTACCAAACACTTACCTCTTTTACAAAAATTTTGAATAAAGACGGCACGCTTACATCAATCTCGTTTTTGCCAAAAAATAAAGCTCTGTTGACAACGAACATGCCCAGTAAATGCATGTGAGGTGTGTTGTGAACCCAACAAAAAATTTTAAAACATCTGGAGTAATATCTAGAATTTTGGTACCTGTACTCCTGCATCGATCTACAAAGTCCAGAGCTGTGGTCCCTGTGTATAGCTTCACAGCTCACCTTGATGTCCTCTAAGCCACTAAAATAAGATCACAAATTTTATTTACTCTGGCATTATCCAGAACATCCAATATTGATCAAATAAGATCAATGATAATCACATTGTTTATGGTACCATACTTGTATTGTTTGAAGTTCTGTGTCTCTTCATTCCAGTAGTATTTGATGCTGTTGTGAGTGAAGTAGTGGACCTGATAAGAGATTTTACACACACACACACATATATATATATATATATATATATATATATATATATATATATATTTTTTTTTTTTTTACGAGGTAATCTGGTTCCAGGATGAAACTTTGGATGAAAACTTGGTTTTCCAGTTTCCAAACTTGTATTTGATCATTTTGCACATTTTTAAACAACTTTTGTAAACATGTGATGGTAAACTTAAGCTTAATTAACCACTTGTGTGTGTGTTTTTTTTTCCAGCCACTCCCCCTCCTAAAATCAGCATTTAGAGTAGTGGTTCTGTAATCTATTGACATTTCATTAGCCTTTATACGCCATCTAAAAGGGAAAATTGAAGGATGTGGGTTTTGAGATGGACCACTTTTGCTGCAGCGCTTTTGTTGGAATGGACCCACTGAGCCAGACTGTGAGGAGGACCTTACCTAATGGCATCTTCACATTGTACACTTGACTCAAGTGCAACCTGTTGAGCCTGCACGGGGGCTCCTCCCACCTGCGGTCCTTTCTCAAGGTTTCTCATTTTTCCCAGCTGGGGTTTTTGAGTGTTTCCTTTTCTCTTCTAAGAGCTTTGTTCAAGTGAAAGCCATTGTGTATTTGTAATGTTCTGTGTGAGCCTATCTGTGATTTCTTGTTCGCCTGTGAAGCCCTTTTGAGACTCTGGTGATTCAGGGCTATACAAATAAACCTGACTTGACAAAAAAAAAAAAAAAGATCACAAGTGGTTCATGAGGCTTCAGTTTGATATCACTGGTACAAACCGTCTGCTAATTCACACCGTTAAGTACCTTAACAGCCTCTCTTTGAATAAGCTTCCAATTTTCCTCTTCATGTTCAGCCTTGAGGTTTTGATAGTCATCTCTATTCAGTACATGATCTGTAGATTGGTGATTCACACTATCGAAGGGGGTTTTTCCAGGAGCTTTCATCACACGTACTTTGGCACAAAACCACTGCCTGAATTCATCCTGTGAATGAAGATAGGTTTATACTATTTTGCAACAACTGATGTCTTGGGATGCCAACAACCAGAACAGGTAAAAACCCTGATATGTTTTCATCCAAACTACAGAAGATTTTTCACAAGGACACAAGAAAGCATATAACGAATGACAGCATGCGCCAGTTGCTCTTGTGAGTTCAAGCCAAAGTGAATGCTGTCAAGATCAAGTGCAGTGATTGTATTTATCATAAACATCACCTCCAATTCACTTCTACTTGATAAATACTTAATATTCCATTCCAAATCTTTGCCATTTATTGAGGGCCCCACGAGTGGGTTTTCCTTATGCCCCCAAAAAACTCATAGCACCCCTAGTAAAAGAAACGAGCTACTAAAATGCGTTTGATAAACCTCTTTCATTTTCTAAATTGCCTGTATAGATTAGAACAGTTGACAATTAAGGCATTTAAACTCCATAGCAGTTCAAAAGGTATGGGTAAGCATGCATCTATAATGTTGTAAGGTCTCAATTAGGTTACATTAACATGGTCAACAATTTAATTGCCAAAGCTGCAGCTTGATTTGGGTCTACTGCTACTATATTTCCAGAATACTATGCACACCATGCTGTGTTCATGTTTTGGTTTAAAAAAACAAAACAATTTCTAGTTCCAGTTTGTCTCTCATACATTGCCTAATGCATACTGAGTTAGGGACAACTATACCGTGGTCCTGAGGAGCAGTATTTTTGCTTCCCTCAGTGGGGAGTGCATGTAGGTCACTTTGACCGCCCATTGTGGCAGCCAGTAGAGCAGTAACAGCAGCAGCCCACCAGTGCAAATGACACCAACACCCACTAGGATCATTTTCCACAGGCAGGGGCGATACCCCCACACCTCCTGCATGGACCAAAAAACAGAACCCATTTATCAATTACAGTAACTTGAGGGATTGGCGCCAGTCATTTTTTTTTACTTTTGGGGTCCCGCAAGGACTCCCGTTAGGTCCAAACCACATTAATAATGATGAGACAAAAAAGGAAATAAATACTTTTAGCCTTTAAAAAAAAAAAAAAAAAAAAAAAAAAGAGTAAGAAGAAAGGGGTTATTACCATCTCATCACCGAGGCCCTGATTGATTAGCTTCCCTGCACTGGTCTTCATCTTGAAAAAAGAACTATTAAAAGCACAAAAGAACACATTTTCATCGCTTGAGAAAGTCAGGAGTTTTATTAAATGTAATTTTGACAGACCTCCTTAAGTCTTTTGTATTTTCTATTTCCTTAAATCGAACAGCTTGGCTCTGGACATTTTGGTTAAGAACCAAATCAGCATACTAAACACAAGAAAAAAAATACAGGCTGGCAGCAAAACAAAACAAAAATTGGATTGGCTATTGCACAAGGGGATGATCCTCACTGAAAGTTTACAGAGGAAAAACACAAAGTCCACAAATGCCAAGTAAAAAATCAACAGCCCAGTAACCCTTACTTGCATTCAACATATAAAATGTGAATTCAATTTTATACCATTACTGAGGAGAAAGTAGCCACCTGAACACATGGACTTTTATGCTTTATAAATCAGTTCAGAATCTTTACGCATAAAAGTTGTCTCTTTGTCAACATTGATTACAAAAGAGAGTTTTGCATTGTAAATCTCACTGAAAAATGAAAACGCTTCTAATCAGAATATAAAAATGGCTACTTTTTTTTTTTTTTTTTTACAAATAACAACACCAAATGTTTTTTTTCTATTCTATTTCAAGAATGAAGGTCAGAAGATGCAGTCATCACAGTACAGTACAGTAGTTTTTGAGAAAAACCGCAGTATAATCAAATAAAATGAGGTAAAAGAATGGAAAGTACAACAAGCAAAGATCAAGACCACAAACTCTAATGAAGAGCAAAGAGCAAATGAAAAGCAATTAAAACTTTAATCCCCATGCAAAACTCACCAGTCTTCTCTCCCCTTCACTCCGATCCCATCAAGTGTCCAAGCACACGTTTACTGATATTCTCTATCCTATATTCTCCTTGCAGCTTTTGTGCAAGAACAACTGGTTCATTGAGAGGGGGTGGAAAAAAACTAGAAGTGGAGAAATTACTGTCCATAAATACAAAAATAGCTCCTTAACAGTCAGAAAATGGAAAATAGTAACAGTAATACAGAATTGCCTCAATTGGGTTGACTTATGCTTATGAAAATATAATGCAAACAAATAAAAGACAGCAGCACACATTTTCTTTTAAAAATATATTTAAGTTCACACAAAATAACTTCTCCCTCACATACAAATACATTTTGAGAAAATCCAGGTCAACTGTGGCAGTTTTTCATGAAAGAATGAACAGCTGTATTGATTTATGCAAAACGGCGTGAGTGCAACGAATGGACATGCAAAAAAAAAAAAAAAATCTCTTACAGGTTGGCAAACAATGTCTCAATCAATCTATATTTTTGCACCTTTTTGCTGACTAGTTTATTCATTTTGTTTTGAATAAAATGAGATTAGATGAGAATGGGAGGTCCATATAAAAAAAATAACAACGCTCATAACAATTACACAATAATTTAGACTGGAATACAACTCAAATAATGTCAAAAACCTCTGCAAGGTCATATGTACAGGTATGTCATTTCAGATTCACATTTCCACACTACTACTTTTCCAGCCTAATTATTTAATCAGTTTCCTTTTTCCACTTGTTTTTCCACGTAGTGTCTTGGCAGCTCCAAAGCCTTGTCCTGAAAGATTTCAACAGAAATTTAAAAAGCCGTGCGAGACAGTCATCAACAGGAGAAAAATATATGCATAACTTCCCCCTGCATAAATGAATAACTTGACTCGATGAAAACTAGGGATGTTCGAATCTAATCAAGCGATCGGATATTGGGCCTTATCACTTAATTTCCGGGTGATTACAATTTTTGGAGTCGATTTTTGTTTATTTATTCATAAATATTAATAAAATGATTATTATTATTTGTAGTAGTGGTATATTATTAAAGGGCCACAAAGAAATGCAATAACACAAAGGTACACATATATTGCCAAAAGAAAATAATCGGGCAGAGAATTGGGTATTAAAAGTGATTGTGATGTATTGCGATACACCAAAGGCATATTGTGATGCGTATTGTGATATTGGACAAAATTTCATGGAAAAAAAAACAAACAAAACAAAAAAAGAAATCAATGGCATGTATATTAAAATGACTGAAAAAAACCCAGAAGGAAATAATTAAAACAGACAAATTCTATTTATATTTTTCAGAAGAAACAACTTGTATAATACAGCGCAGCATGTGAGAAAGGCACTTGAGGTGTTTAGATCTTTTTTTGTATAGTGTTATTTGAGGTATGGTACCTTAGGACATGGGTCAAAAAATTTGACCTTATCGATCATTCCCATCATACCCACACAATTTCCACTTTTTTCAGTTTTTCCCTTGTAACTTCTACATTATTTGGTCTATTCTATTGGTTCCAACTTTATATGTTAAAGATTGTTCTTTCCACTGCCATACACTCCCTTTCACCTATTAATTGACGTTTTTGCCATTCAAATACCCGCACAATTTCCACTTTTTTCTGTTTTTACCCAGTATCTTCTATATTATTTCTATATTATATTTATTATATCAACGCCTCTCCCTTCACCACTTACGCCTTCACACGAAATGTCTTCAGCAATTGCACATTTTCAAGTTAAAACTTAATTTACTTATAAGGGTTTATGAGCAAGAAAATAGAATAGGCTTTTGGATGAAAGAAAAAAATGGATGTACATTTATTTATTACGCAACCGCCAAGCACTTCAAAATGTTACTAGGTCCCACCAATTAGCGTAGTCTTCAAATAGAACTAAACACTAAAGGACAGATTGATTTTTCTATGTTTAAATATGCTCTGTATAAAGCAGTGGGTGATTGCTTACTTTCCCTACATTTTTAGATACAGCAGCATTTGTTACAATTCTGGGAGCCAGACGATAAGTCGGCCTCATATGAGAAATACTTCTTCATCCAAAAGCAGCATGCTAAAGCTCCTCTTGTGTCTTTTTCAGGATGTGTTAGAGGTTACATTCAGGTGGGGGATTTATTTTTTTTTTTAAAACCTACACTAAATGATTGAGACCATTTTCAAAGCTGGCCATAACTTTTGTAGAGAGACAATGACACAAATTCAAAGTATTCATTAGAAATAATAGATTTGAAAACAGTGAACCTTTTTTGTTTACTCCCAGTTCGTTGATGCCCAGCTTGCTTGTTTTCAATTTGGGTTTTGTGTAACGCACGGTGACTTTGCTTCCATTGATCTCACCGTTGTCCATGGCTTCTTTGGCAGCTGCACTCATTTCTTCATTATCATACTCCACAAACCCAAAACTGACAAAATAAGACAGATCACATCCATAAATGGGTAGCGTAGACTATTTTTTGTTGTACCTATACATGCAAACCAACCTACCCTTTTGACTGTCCTGTCGCTTTGTCTGTGGCAATTCTTGCACTAATACACCCCTTGAAAGCATCTTGAAGAACCTCTGCGGTTGTCTCATCACTTAGCCCCCGTATAATGAGTATTTTTGACTCCGCTAAGAAAAAAGAAACAGAATGTTGGTGTTCGTGGCATAAATCTCAGCATGTACGAATTTAAATTGCAGGTTTAAGTGCTAAAGCTCCTCTTGCTACTTTTTTATTCTGCGTTCACACGGAACATGATCAAAGCGTAAAAGCGGACAGTTTAGTGTTGTAGTCGATGGCGTTCACGTGATGGCGACGCAACAGACGCGTATGCAGCGACGCGAGATGCTGCGCAGGGTAATATACGCCTGTTGCATCAAGTTAAAGAAATGCAACTTTTGTCACGTGTCGCGACAGCCAATTAGCTTCGGGAATGTTCAACGTCTCACACAGGGACCAGAAATTAATCATGGCAGCCGATTTGCGGTCACTGGGATCTATCCAACACGGCCAGCTGAGCTTTCAATACAAAAACAGAGCCAAGCAAGAGCACTCACCTGGCTTGTAGAATGGCAGAAGGGAAAACTTGGGATAACTGGTATGTGCAGCATTTGCTTCCCTTTTTAACAGCTGTTGAACCGTAGCTATCATGCCAAGATAACTATAGTGCAGCATTAACAGCACTGTATTGAGCACGGCCACTTGATTGCTACACTGAAACTTTTTTTTTTTTTTTGTCAGACGAGTATTGCCACAAAGCGAGGGGCATGCAATGTAAAAAAGAAGGATAAAAGTGCTGTAGGAGAAAATATTGGCTCTGCTACATCCCAGAAAAGTGAAAGTTCTCAGCTATGCTCTCCTTTCTGGATCCACTGCAAAGTGCAGAGCACGTTTGCTCCCGGCGTTCAGTGAGAACGCAGCATTAAGATTAGTGGTTACGTTTGGGGAGGGAGATGTAAAAAACTACACTGAAGGACTGAAACTATTTTCAAAGCTAACCATAACCTTCGCAGTGAGGCAAAGACACAAATTCAAACTATTCATGAAAAATAATAGATTTGACCACAGTGAACCTTTTCGGTTTACTCCCAGTTCATTGGTGTCCAGCTTGCTTGTTTTCAATGTGGGTCTTGCGTAACACACAGTGACTTTGCTCCCATTGATCTCACTGTCCTCCATGGCCTCTTTGGCAGCTGCACACATTTCTTCATTGTCGTACTGCACAAACCCAAACCTGACAAAATAAAACAGATCACATCCATAAATGGGTAGCCCAGACTATTTTTTGTTGCACCTATACATGCAATCCAACCTACCCTTTTGACTGTCCTGTCACTTTGTCTGTGGCAATTCTTGCACTAATACACCCCTCAAAAGCATCTTGAAGAATCTCCGCAGTTGTCTCATCGCTTAGCCCCTGTATAATTAGTGTTTTTGACTCCACTAAGAAAAAAGAAATAGAATGTTAGTGTTCTTGGCAGAAATCTCAACAATATTTGAAGTGCCGGTTTAAGTGCGCCATGTTAATTTATTGCCTTATGTTTTTTCAATCTACCCTGATTTAGTATGACCGAATGTATTTACATTTGTCTCTTGTAGCTAATAACGCCATTTGATTTTTAACTTCAGCTCAACAAAAATGTTGCATTTAAATTTCTTTTCTTTAACTGGTCAGGATGAACTCTTTCCAGCACTGCTTAAATTCAGCATTGCACTGGTCCTTCTGGCATCAATCTCTTTAATTGAGGGTCCATGCAACTCTAATATGTCATAACTACTGTACATCATGTGTCACAGGTCTTTCTTTTTAGATTGGCGTAGTCAACAAACATGAATATAAATACAGTTTATTACCCACATATGAAGTGGTCCACACAGTAGATAAAGAAAAAAAAACTATACACATTCTCTAAAATCTGAAATACCTTCTCCAAACTGTGGCCTCTTTTGTCTTTTGCTGAACTTGACTTTCATGGGCTTTTTCAGGATAGTCACATGTTTGGCGGCTTTAACAGCTCGTTGAGCATCTGCCACAGTGGAAAACTCCACAAAGGCATATCTGTGGGTTATTGTGACATCAGATATTGATATTCATTTAGAGGAAGGCAGAGTGACAGAGAGAGAAGTAAAAAATATTTATAAAGCACTTTTCACAGAGAGGGCTCACAAAGTTTTTCACGTGGTTTAAATACAACAATACAACAAAATATCAGCACAATGCAAATAAAAGAAGTATTGAAGCTACAGAGACAATGCAATAGAAAGTAGAAAGAGAGAGAGCAAGAAAGAGAGAGAGCAAGAAAAAGGGACAGCAATAATACACACTTACCCTTTAGATGTGCCACTCTTTTTTGGCAATGTAATGGTGACAGCTTTCTTAAAGACTTTTTTAATGGTCATTTCTTCCACAGAGAAAGGTAGGTTGCTAACAAACAGTGTATTGTTAGGAGCAACTTCAGCTAAAAAGAAATAGGGAAAACATTTTTTTTGTCATAAACATACATTGTACACACAAAGTAAGCTGGTCAAATTCTACAGTGACTCTTCCACTGCCCCTATATCTCTGCTGCAGTCTAATGGTCATTGAAATTTCAAAGCCAAGATGTCATCAGCAGATTGCAACAATGATACAAGAAGCTTAGTGACCATATCTTAACACACACACAAAAAAAAACGTTTCAAGTTTTCCACAGAAATTACCTTCTTTAGCTGGTTTGGTTTTGACATTTTTGGCAATACCGACAGAGTCAATGATGATAAGCCGGTCTTGGATCTTGGAACCTTGTTTGCTTTTCCACATTTTACGGGCAAAAGCTTCATTTTTAAACTCCAAAAAGGCTATACTGTTGATGAGGAAAAACAACACTTAGTGTCAGGAACAATGACAATGTCATATTCCTTAATATTATTGTAAATTGGAAAGACTGGGGGAAAAAAACTCTTACCCCATGTCTGGACTGTCAGTATCACCAGGAAACCTGATTTTAATGGCTTTAGGAAAAACTTCCCGGATATCTCTCCTTGTTGCATTATAAGGGACATTCTTCAAAAACAAACATCTTGCATCTTTAGCTGAAAAGTAAAAAGAATAAATGTCTCCGGGCATTGTTTTAGAGCCTTAGTTTAATCAAACAAGTTAAGAATAGAAATAGAAGAAACAAATATGGCTGTAGCCTGGGTATCAAATTAAACAACAGTACCCTCTAGAGGTTTGGACACAGAAGCACAAGATTAAGAAGCCCTTTTTTACCTTGCTTCTCTGGTTTTGGAGCTTTCTTCTTTTTCTCAAAGTCGACCGTTTTGACTTTTGCTTTAGCGATAGTGATTGGCTGGCCAAGAATCATCGCTCCATCCAGTGACAAGGCCTTAGTCAAGTCCATGTTAGAAGCCAAGTCCATAAATGCATGTTTCCTTAAAACAAAAACATCATAACAAAATAAATATTGTAGTACCTTAATCGTTGTGTTGTGTTATGTAAAAAGAAACTTACCTGGATTTAGCTAATCTAATGTCTTGCACTATAACACTTTGTGTCATGAAGTACTTTGACAATGAAGTAGTAATTTCCTGAATGGTTTTGGATTTGTTCAAGTTGCCAACAAAAACACAATAACCTAAAAAAAAAACACATAACACATTTTAGAGGAGGTGTGCAACATTTAAAAAAAAAAAAAAAAGTATGTCCATCAAAAGTTCATACCGTCATTGATGAGTTTACTTTTCTTGGATGGTGAAGTTTCACAAGTGGATTGTGCTTTGCGTTTCTCTTTTCCCAAAACAAATCAAAGTGACATATGTTAATAGTTACAATAAAAGGCTTGTTTGATACTTGGTATCTTGTAAGCTAAAACAAATTGTTTTAAAGCCCCATGGTAACTCATACATGAAATATCAGCTACTAGGGGCTTTGACTGTCAACAATGCATGCTAACCACAAAAAAACAACAACAACACAACCAACTGAAAAAGGTTACGTTTCAAAAATTATTCACAATAAAACCGAAAACACAAATGTAAATCTTAGAAATGTTCACTGATGTCCTTGTTTTGATGACATATTAGAGTATCATGTTTAATAAATGGAGCAAGCTGTATGCAACTGGAGACCGCAGTTTGCTATTGAAATGTAAGCATTTTATCTGTTGCTTTATACAGTTTATGCTACAAGATGATCTTTAAGACAAAAGCAGTTTGTCCCTGCTGTAAAGCCAGTCAGCAGTTTTGAGGACACAGAAGTAAATGGTGAGTGATATACAATTACAATCCTATTTTTTTTTTGGTAGTGACAGAATGAATATGATCTCCTGAAACTTCATCTGGATAACTAGTTCGTATATTCTTTTGACTAGCAAATGTATTGGAAGGATAGTTACTCACTTGTGACTGCAGTGTCAACAACGTCCTTCAGAACTTTGCTTGGTGTCTTTTGAGTTGTTGTATCCTGCAGAACAGACACCAAAGGTTTTGTTGACTGTAAAGATTATCCCCAATATACTGTGTGTCTTAAGAAATCATCAGGTGTGTAACAATTTTAAATTTTTTTAAATATTACACCAAATGCATCTTTGTGGCCTAGTTATCCAATGTGACGGTGTGTATGATCAATGAGTTTAAACCCTTCAAAGACCCAATTATAAACTATACAAGACAGTAAGACAACGACATTTGCCAAAGAATGAGTCAGAATTGGTCTGCAAAAAAATACTCAACCATTATTTCAGTTTGAATTCCCTGCAACCGACGAGTTGGAACCACTTGAATAGTTATCGGTACAATTGTTTTTCTCGCATTGTACATGTGGGGGGTAGGGTAGAATGAATTTAATGCGAATGATTCTTCTGCATATTGAATATTTATCACAATACATAATAAAAAGTGGATATAAGCTATTGCAGTACATTCCGAATTCAGCAGTAAATTAAAAACCACAACAAGATAAATAGAACAATGTAGTGATACAAATTTTGCAAATTCGCAATAGCTGACTCGTCTTTCTCTCTGTAGGAATACATCTGAATGTGCAAAATCGTTCATTTATTTCAGGTGAAAAGGCAACTCCTTTTATTTACCTTCGCCATCTTTGCAGCAGGCGGTTATACACGTGTGGGTAAAACAAGCTAAGGCTTCCTACTGCGCATGCGTATAATTCACGAGGCGTTTCCGAAGTACGGGTGCTCAAAGGGACGGTTTGTTTTTGTGAAATTTCGTGACACAAGCTCGCCTTTGGGATTCCCTCGCCAATTCTAGCACTTTATTGATGTTTTTGTTTTTAATTTTTCGAGTATAATAAGTTGATTGTAATTTGGTACCTGGCAATGATTTTAAATCGAGACTGATAGACCTGGGCGAGGAATATATTGATCCTGTCAATCATAGGCGAGGCTCGTTGTATTGCAGTTTGTATTCTCGAAATGTTGCGTTAGATCTTTTGCGAAGCGGTGTAGATGTTTGCAACTAGGACGGCGTGACCAAAGTCCGAAGGTTGAGTCATTGCTATAAGTCACACAAAACAATTCAGCGATTATCACAAGCGCGATGGGGCGTTGCTGTAAACCACATCGATGTGACATATGAAGGATAGCCTACAATGGGGACTCCAAGGAACGGTATAAAAAAGGAACGATTCATTTTGTCGGTGGACGTGGGCACGACTTCGATCAAGTGTCACGTGTACGACAAGAAGGCACAAGTTCGTGGCTCGTGTTGTACAGGGGTACTGTATGCGCGTTCCTCCTTGTACAGTCGTGCTCGACGTCCTATTGCACTAATAGTAATGCCCTGTCTTTATTTAGGTGGTCCCGTTATATCCGGAGGAAGGGCATGTGGAGCTTGACCCAGATGCACTGTGGAAGAGCTTCATCTTTGTGGTGAAGGGAGCTGTGAAAGGTAATGTTGCTCTCCCACATCCCCTGTAGTACCATCACCAAGACACTGTAATGCAAAGCGTCACGGATCAGTTGTGGGAGGTCACTCCCTGCATTTGAAAAAAAAAAGAAGAAAAGATTCTGCTCATCACTTTATCAATAAAGGCTTTTTGTTTTTTTGAAGACACAGAAAAGGCAAATATAAAAGTAAAATTTTGGTTGACTGAGAATTTACGTTTTATGAGGTGAAAAAAAGCAAAGTCATTCAGTACATGATGTAGAAGAATGTGAACCAAAAGCATTTTGAGAAGATAGTCCCCATCCATGGCAGTGAATTGAATGTTGAATGTTTGCAAAAATATAATGTAATCAGGGAATAGGGCAAAATCATCCGGTTTTGTGTGATGTAGATGCCGGAGTCCAAATGCATCAAATGGAAGCCCTGGGCATTTCTACTCAGCGAGCTACCTTCACAACGTGGGACAGGTGATGTGACTTCAGAATTTATGCAGTACTCACAGGTCCACTTTGGTGTTTATTTTTATTTTATTTTTTTTTACTTGTGTACTGTTTTTTTCCCAACACCTTTTCTTTCTTTTTCACAGGACAACCGGCGTTCCTTTCCATAATTTCATCAGCTGGCAGGACAAGAGAGCAGCAGACTTGGTAACATCCTGGAACAGATCGTGCACCTTGAAAGTAAGTCTCGTTCTGTTTTGCTGATTTATATTTGTAGTTTCTTTTTTTGATAAACAACCAGAGGGTCCACCATTTTATAGTGATTTTTTTTCCTCTCAGTAGGAGCACCGTGTAAGTTAAGGAGATGAGGGGCTGTATTGTGCGTGCGATTTTTATGTTATTATGTTAAGTTAGTGTGTTGACTTATCCAACCAGTTATTTTATATAACTGACAATTACCGGTACATTTTACTTTGTAACTTAGTACATTAAATAATAGATTTGACTTTTTAAGTTTTATTTTTACTAACCTAAATGAGTCGAATTAATGCTTGTACTTTTAGCCGTGTTTTTTGTTGTTGCTGTTGTTTTTACACAATAAGGACTGCACATCATTTGATTGATGTTTACTCCTCGACCTTCAGGTGATTCATGGCGTTATGAAAGTGCTGCACTTTGTGACCAGGCAGAAGCGGTCACTTGCAGCGAGTCTGATTGTCTTCTCCACTCAACATGTAACCTTCCGCCTTGTTTGGGCCCTGAAACACTACAAACAAGTGAGTGAGTTCATGTGAAAGATAAAACAATGAAACCCTGCATAGTAAGTACAATAACAAATAATATTTTTCATCGGCGCTACAGGATGCCACAACCCCTAACCAATTTTTTGAGAAAATACTGTTTTAAATACAAATAGGCAAAATATGTACTTTTAACTTTTGTGTGGTATTTTGTCCTATCTTTTGATAGTTGCATCAAAATGATTTCACATCAAAGGGAGAATATTAAGAAGGAACCAGTGATCTGAAATTTCACCCAGACATGGCAAGACTTCTTAGTAATCACGCTACAAGGAGTGTACCATCCCTTGGCTTAAATACTGTGATAATGATGTGGAACAAAATCACTGAAAATTGGTCAAAATATTGCTATTACTTTTGATATCTCTGACCATAGCGACCATTTTACAGTATTTTTGACCAAGATAATGAATAAACTATAAAGTGTTTACAGGGCCTAGTAAGATCCAAAATTGCTCCATAAATGAAGTACCATTTACCAATACATATTTAAATGCATATATACAAGACATACTATCTTAACAGGCACATACCTAGCTTTGTTTTTTTCAATGAAAAACACCACTGTATTATAAATAAAACATAATTTAAGAACAGCACAAAAGTGCTGAAACAGAAACAATAAGTGCAAGAAATTTGTGTTCCCTTTTTTTTTCTTCACAAAAATCAACTCTCATTAAAAAAAAATTGTTAACACAACTTACAACTACAGTTGACATATTACATATATGTAGTTTACCTACTGTGGCTTTGTCGAAAGATTTTTTTTTCCTTTTTCTTAAATATGTTTTATTATTTGTATTTTTCCTCCAATTTCCATGGAAAATGTCTATATATAATATGTGCAAATTTTTTTTAAAGGAGTTGGGGGGCAGTGTTAAAAAAAAAAAGGGGGAAAAAAGTTTTTTAATCAATCAAGGGGCCATTGAGAGTGTGACCCTTTCCCTGGGCTAGACACTAGAAGTTTTGAGGTTGTTATCATTGCCGTAATAATGTAGCCTAATTGGAAAGACACATAAATGCATCCACTGTCTTTGTTTGTTTCTTTTTAGGTTGCTCAAGCTGTGGCCGAAGGCAACTGTTGCTTTGGAACAATCGACACCTGGCTCTTGTTCAAACTTACAAAAGGCAGGCTTAATTTCATATCATTCTCACATGGGACCCACCCCTATTGCAAAATCCAATGCAATAGGTCACATAACAGTGAAACATCCGATTCCTAATTTCTTAGCAAATGTGTCACATGATCGCACCATGACCCAAAAAGGGAACCGTTATCGTTTGTGTTGTCATCTTATCTCGCTCAGGTTTGATTCATGCCACAGATTACTCAAATGCAAGTTCCACGGGGATTTTTGACTCCTATCAGGTCTGATGTATACAGTACTATAATAATAATAATTGCCATTATTATTGTTATCGAATTACCAGTAAACTGATTTGTGTTCTTTTGATGGCTCTGTTCACAGATGTGTTGGAGTCAAATGTTATGCTCACTGGTCTCGCTTCCACTCTCTATTTTCCCTAAAGTTGAAAATACAGGGTGAGTACATTAGTGTCATAGGCACTGGGCATGACATTTTGTTACACCTGCACTTCTATTGAGATCCACGCATCTGATAATCCTCAACCGCTTATCCTGTTCTGCATCAGGTGGAATCTTTTGTACAGTTTGTGCTCATTAGTTTACATACTCCTGCAGTATGTAAACTTATGAGCTCGCAAGTTAACATACCCCTACTGTTTGTAAACTTAAGACGAGAACTGGACAAGCACTCACACTGACATTTTTAGCTACACTGACGGAGCAGAAATGGATCCCATGCTTGCTGCTCAAGTCTGTCATGTGTGGTACTTCAGAACTCGTGATCACTATTGAGACCCAATACAAAACTTAACTTCAGCAAAATGACAGTCAACATACAAAAAGCATTGCAGTTCCACATCTATGTATATGATATGATATTCTAAACTTCTGTAGACGCTTATCCCAAATTTAAAACTGGGTTCCTCAGTAAAACAATATTGTTCTTAGTAGAGTGTGAGTTCATGTGGGATTGCTTTTACTCTCCTGTTCTACCACAGACATGAATTTGGTTCAACTGACCCATCCATCTTTGGCGTACCCATTCCCATCATGTCAATGGTGAGTAGGTACACCCTCTTTTATGGTTGTCATTACGATATGACTTGTCATATCAGCATCTTTATTGTCCTTGGTATGTTAGACTGTGTTAGTTTGCAAATTACCACCGCATTATTATGAAATACTTTATGCCGTAGATGGCGGACCAACAGGCTGCCATGTTTGGAGAGTGCTGCTACAGTGTGGGAGATGTGAATATCACCATGGGAACCGGTACCTTCATGGACATCAACACTGGCAGCACACCTCACACTTCCATAAATGGTAAAGGGGAAAAAAATGGCAAAATAGGATACATGCTTACTGAATGCTTTCATGCCAGGTCTGTGACGAGCACGAGTGGGTCTTTTTTGTAGGGCTCTATCCGCTGGTGGGATGGAAGATTGGCCCAGAAGTGGTGTATCTGGCTGAGGGTAACGCAGCAGATACTGGCACTGCCGTCAAATGGGCTCAGGCACTTGGTGAGGGTCTAGAAAATTGGAATTTACAATCTTCACAGGGACTTAGTATTTTATGATTGCTTATATTAGGAGTTTAAACTGTAGATATACCACAAATTGTGATATCCAAATAGTTAACGATCATTTGCAATCCTCTTAGAAATGGCTTACGGATCATCTAATTTTTAGATGAAATACACGAGAACAGGGGTCACCAACGTGGTGCCCGCGGGGACAAGGTAGCCCCCAAAGATCACATAAGTAGCTTGAAGGCCTGTTCTGCAAATACCTCACAAGAAGTAGAACATTAGTGATTTTCTATTGATTTTATAAATAATTATACATGTACTACATTTACATTACATATTTCATTCAATTTACTACAACTGTTCCTTAATTATTGTGAAAAATCATTTAAATAATCGGGATGATAAATAAGGGATGAATGCCGATGAATGTCGTCATACTACACCCGTGGTTGGGTGTGGTTCCAAATTGCCGTGGACATTCCAGACAAACCACTTGTGTTTGTTGTTGAAAAAAGTAGGGTTAGGCCCTGGTCTAAAGCGAACCACAATCACAATATGATAGCTGTGTTTCTTACTTCTTCAGATCTTTTCTCTGATGTGGAGCATACCACCCCTATGGCATACAGTGTGAGTGACTCAAATGGTGTGTGTTTCGTCCCATCGTTCAGCGGCCTGCAGGTACAAACGTAGGTTATACTGTATTGGAAAACGATTGCTTGAATGCAAAACAGTTATATTACATGAGATTTTTAGGGCATGTCTGATAATAGATTCTCATATCCAGCTTTTGGATCCATTTGTCTGTAACGTCTTTTGCTGTCTTTTTGTTTCCTCTGCTACCTTTCCAAAACGGCCTTTGTAAGTGTGCATCATGAAGTTTAACATCCAGAATAATGTATTGTATTAGCAGATCCAATCAGTGCTTTGGCTTTGTTGAGAATCTTTCACGCATTTAAAATTGCCTAAACCAAGGGTGTCAAACTTAAGGCACGGGGGCCAGATCCGACCCGCCACATCATTTTATGTGGCCCACGAAATGCTGATTCGACTTCAAATATCTGGTTGAAATACCAAATTTGTAAGTTATCTTCAACTTTTAAAAATTTGGGCTTAAGAAAAACAAACAAGCATTCTTTTCTTCCCAATCTCTCTTTTGAACAGTTTTTTACCGGCCTTTTACCAGTGTGACAAAACACAGTCACACCGACTCTGACAGAACCTATAACTACAATGTGTCCCGTGATAAAAATGAGTTTGACACCTCCGGCCTAAATGGTCATTCTGAGCACAGCCTTTGAGAAAAAAAAACCTCCATAATATTATCTTATTATGTAACATTACCGTATTTAACCAAAGGCTCCTCTGAACGACCCGAAAGCTTGTGCTTCCTTCATGGGCCTGAAACCTTCTACCACAAAATGTCACCTGGTCCGTGCCATTCTGGAGTCCATTGCCTTCAGGTGAGTCTTTTTTTGAGGACCCATATTGGTTTGTACTGAAAAGACTCAACATTCTCTCGTGTGTGTCTGCGTGTTATGTTCCTCGCAGAAACAAGCAGCTATATCAGACGATGCTAAGAGAAACCAACATTCCCATTACAAAGATCAGGTAGAGTCCTTTTATAGCCTACATCTTCCATCTTAAGAGCTGATATCCCGTCAACAGGTTTGGATTAGCACCAGAAAGTAGGGTGTGCCAGAGAGTTTGAGTTTTGTGAGTGGTGATAAGATTTTACTGGCATTGAATTATGGCTGTGTTTCTCTGATTACCTTCCAGTACGCCGCAGCGTGGCTGAGTGCATTTGCCCTTTCCGTTTGCTTCTCAGGGTAGACGGCGGTGTTTCCTCTAATGATTTCATCATGCAGCTCACTGCGGACCTGTTTGGCAGAAAGATAGAACGATGCCGGCACCATGAAATGTCCAGCTTGGGTGCTGCCTTTGTAGCTGGCCTAGCTGTGGGTAAGTTGGTTGTAATTGTAAAAGGTTATTCTTAACAAGAAACTCCAACGCTCTTGGTAGGGAAGAAAAACAAACAAACAAACATCAATATCCAAACCATCTGCAGTATAAAGTCATCCTAATGGGCTATGCAGAGTTGATAACTTGGAACTTTGTGTAAATGGTGTTTAGAGTGGCACTTTGTATACTGTACATCAGTGCAGCAAAGAGGCTGTTAAATGTGCATTAAGGCAGATGGGATGAGAAAGAGTTACTCTTCAAGGGTACTGTCCATTGATTCTCTACAGCAGTAGAGAATGGGGGCAGGAGAACCCCTGGAGTTACGTGAAGGCACTACGGTGGTACATGAGCTTTCTAGAGTGTTTTTGCAAGTATCAGCAAATCTGATTTACGACAGGGACGGTACATTTTCTTTTCACATTAAGAACAAATTAGTTGGAACACAAAGCAACTTATTGCTAAATTCCGTTTTTGTGTCTCCTTTGTAAAGCATGCCTTTGTTTTGTTTGGATGACATTTGTAAAGCAATGTTTCAGCAGACGAGTCCGAAATAAAATAGATGACATGTACAATATATCTTCTGAAATAGCACTACAAACTTAGTCCCAAAGTTTAATAAATTACAAATACAGATGGGACAGCACTGTGTTTTAAGTCTTAAATGCCTTGAGCTGGTTTGAAGGTATTTGGTTGAAAATAATCTTTCACGAGGTACTTTATTAGAAAAAGGTAGAGAACCACTGCTATATATAACTACAAGGATTATCTAGTCCTGTAAATTGCTTTCCTATTAATTTTTCACATTGGGAAATTTGATTTCAAGACTGTTTGAATCAGTTACCAAAATGAATTTGTTGAGGTTTCTTAATAGTAGTGATGGGAAAGTGAAGCATCATGAACTACACTTATGGTCAAACGATAAAGGCTAGTCCAATTGAAATATATTAAAAGGCCTATGTAATTTTTCCAAAGCTTTACCATTCCGCCGTTTTGAAACAAACACCTTGTTCGCAGAGGTCGCACCTCTTACCGTGTGGCTGCCTCGCCATCTTCATGACATTGGTCAATGTCTTGGGGGGTGGGGGGCGTTTTACAGACATTGAAATCCTCCTATCAAATCAATCCACGGGGAGCCGGTATTCTTAACAATAGTTTCGCCAGCAGGTGAGTTATTTACTACTCACATTGATTGTCCAGCTGTGTGCACCCAAACACGCATTTTCGCCACGTCAGCATTTTCTACGGTAAAACATTATAAATAATAAATGAAACCTTGCTGTTTACTTGAGCGACTTGGTAGAAAATCTCATTTGAACCAACTACTAAAGACGTAAACTAAGACGTGGTAAAGTTCAGCATGTATTTACTATTGCACCATGGTACGTGGGCGGTGTAGGGGAGGTATGAAATTATTCTGTCGTCTTTGCATACTTAATACTTTAAAAGGAAAATAATACTTTGAGGATGTTTAGGGGGAAGAATCAACATTGTAACATCGTTAAACGCTCCAAAATGTTGACTTTTCATGATAGGGCCCCATTAAAGTTCCATTGCATCTTGAAACCAATAGTGCCATCTAGAGGAACAAAAAAATGTCACAATTGTTTCATGAGGCTTCATTTTCCCATTACGGCATAATAAATTTAAAACAGGTAGTGCTAGTGCCTGGATGATATTACAATTTGTGATTTATTTAAAGTGTCACATCCATTCCCAAAATGGCCATCCTTTAAAACTAATTTGGGTGATTTTGAGCAAATTGTTTTGGCAAATATAGGATGGACACAAAAATTGGAACACCAGCTATTCAAGAGTATACAAAATTGCTCCCTTCACCCATCAAGACCTCAATTTGGGATTTGCTATGGTACACTTTTACGTGAGTTATTTTTGTTTACATTAGCGGGAGTTCTTCTGGTGGCATAATGATGGTTCCATCGTTATTCTTGAAGAAGTATGTTCAGTCTCCTCCTCTGAACTTCTCTCGGTGCAGGTTACTGGCAAACCTGTGAGGAGCTAAAAAAGCTGCACAGCGACGGTGACATATTTTGCCCTAAAGAAGCACCCAGTGAGGTTGCTGGTTCCAAATATGCGCACGATCTCCAGAGGTGGGAAAGAGCTCTCCAACGCTCCATGTATTGGTACAAGCAACCATGACTCGTGATCCTCCAACAGAACAAAAGCGATTGAAAGCCGAGCTGCTCTTTGAAGAAGTCCAATTGTGCCCTGCCATTATGTCCACTATACTTGAAAATACAATGAGGCCCATTTGGCTGTACAGACCTCACATGAATTGTTTCTCTTATCAAGTGACTCCTCAGGGTTACATTAGTTTATCAAAAAGGACATCATGTTTGGACATTTTTATCACGGGGCGCTTTATGCATGTTTTCAAATTTAGTGAGCACCATACATGACATGGCAGGGAGGAAATAGCCATAAAAACGTGCACACAAAATACTAAGTTCCAATCAAAACATACAAAGTACTTGTGGCCATCAAATAGTATGGTAAATTAATTTGTGTGTGTACACACACACACACACACACACACACTAGTGCTACTTGCCACAAAAAGATAACAGAATATTATGCGCACAAAATCCTAAGTTGTGGTCAGAAAATACTAAACATCGTTGCCACAAAAAAGGTATAATGTACACACAAAATTTTAATTTGACTTTTATTTATTAAAACTGCGTAAGCAAATGAAGTACACTGCTCGAAATTGTGAAACGCCAAGTCATCTAACTTAGGAGAAGGTGGTTTGATTTCCTTACCCCTCTGCCCAGGAAGGGTATTATTAGTGATTTGTGTTTGGTGCACACATTCTACCTACAGTACCACCACCATTCCAAAGCCAGATGTAACCCCTTTTTCAGGCAGTACAATAGAACTGTGACTTTACCTCGCACCGTGTTCGTCTGTGTACGTCTTGAATTTCATCAGACTGGGAACGTCATACATCAGTATTTATTTCTGTAGACAGTGACTACAAAAGCCTCACATCAGAGCGCCTGTATGTAATTATGCAAAATTTAAAAAAAATAAATAAATAAACTCTCCAGTCAGTGCTCGAAGAATACATTTCCACTTCTGACCCAGGAATGTAGAAACCTCAGAAATGTCCTGCAAATGAAAATAATATCTTGTTTTGTAAAATGGTGTTTTCTTTTTGCTCTACTCGTGATTTCTTCTCATGTCTTTTGTCTGTGAGTATTAATAGATCCTGGGTTGACTGGAATTGAGGACAGTATGGGGATGTTTTGATGTCCAGCTATTACCTTATTTTTCGTTATCATTAAGACGCTTGGTAAAACAGCTGTCCTACTAGAAACATTTTTTCTCATGAAAGACTTCCACTAGGTCAGTGCTTCTCAACTAGTGGGACAGGCCCCCCTGGGGGAGCGCAAAGTGATGCCAGGGGGGCGCAGATGACACCAGGACAAGGCTTTGTTTTTGTCATGTGATTTCTAATTACAGTTGAGTAAGAATTTCCATCCTTTTTTTGTTTGTTTCAGGCACTTTGATGCACTTTTTTTTGTTTTAGACTAAGCTGTAACCTGTATAAACACTGTGAATATTAACAATGTTTGAAAGTTAGTTTATATTACTTTTTTCTTTGATTAATGTTAAAAAATGGATACAGGTTTAGATATACATACAATTTTTATAATTAATAATCGTATTTACAGTATTGCGTATGTGTGTGTGTAAGGGGGGGGGGGGGGGGGGGGGGGTTCTCTTTACTAAGTGGGGCTTGGCTAAATATAATTGAGATTGAGAAGCACTGCACTAGCGGAACAGCTTACATGTTACCAGTAAGGCAAATACTGTAGTTGCACTAATAATGGAGAAAAAAAAAGTTATTAGTAAGACAGTCATTCTACACTGTGCCAAATTGTAATAAGCACACTAGCACGACTTGAACCTTAAGTTGTATATCAAGGAATATGAATAAATGTTGCAAATGCTTGCAATAGACCAGCACAACATGTAATACTAAGTGTTAATACTTCTGCTTCTAGTAGACCCAAACGTGGGAGCAAATTAGGTAAAATACATGACTGCACGGCTTAGCGGTATGACAGAGCCTTTGGAAGCCATTTACTGCCATTTGTTAATAAATAAAAAGCAGAATGTGACTTAATACATGTACACTTCGACAGAGTTTTTTGGGGACTGTTGGGAGCAGGCCGCTTGAGTGAGTCTTCACTTGGCTGCATTATTGTGCTCTCAAACGCAACAAGCAAGGCTGACACTGACCTCACATGCCCTTGCAGAGACATTCAGCGCTTGTCTAATTTTGTTGGTTTTTAAATAAATGTGTAACAATTAATAATGTATGTACATGTTTCACACCAAATAAAGGAATTTTGATTTAGGTTTCTTCTCTCTGTTCTGTTTAGGTCTATAACAGCTGCTTAATTAACTAAAAGGTGCATATACATCTCAAACACACAGAAACTTTCAAATGCAAATAAAAAAATATTTGAGCAACCAAAGAACTTCAGATCAGAAAAATTGAAAAAAAGCTGAAAATAAAAGAACTCTGATCTCTCTGTCACCAAAAAATCAGATCAAAGCTACTCAACCAAAACCACTGAATCGAACCAAATATGTATTCAGCAGAGTTCATTCACCAAGAAATATCATACTCGCCAAAAGAACTCCACATACACTACTTAACACGCACATAGATACATAGCACAAAAAAAATTCAACAAGACACAGACACAAAATGCTCTCGCAGCCCTCAAAATCAATCACATCAAAAAAGCAAAAAAAGCTTTTACATTTGGAAAAACCCTAACACCAAAAGATCTTGCACTCAGTAAAAAAAACAACAATATATAAACACAAACACATTTGAAAAAAAACACAAGAACAAGATTCAACAAAACACACTGAAACACAACCGGACAGAAACTGTAAAAGACCAAAACTACACAAAAATCACACCCAGAACTCATACCTTTGAAAAATGCTCACTCTCAACAAAATGCACGAATTAAAACAACTTGGCAATCATCAAAAAAAAATCTTCATGCCCAACAACTCATTGACCAAAAAATGTCTCACAGTTTTAAAAAGCTCATCTCTGAAAAGAAACTAACACAGAAGAACAAAAATCAGCAAAAAGCCTTTCACCCTGACCCACGCACACAGACCCAAAACATTCACAATTGTCAAAAATATACCAATAACGTCTTGCTTTTAGAAAAAAAAACATGCATACATGTCTGGCATTCCGAAATACATCTTCCACTCATCAAAACACAACATGCATTTTTGTAACTTGTTAAACAATGCCAGCAAAGCTATGGAAACACGTCTTGCTATGGCAGTGCAAACAGGGATGAAGGCCTAGCCCTTCCGCAAATGTGCAATTATTAGCCACTAAAACATGGTTAGAATTGCCTATAGATTCCACAAGATGGCAGCAAATCACTTTTATCTATTTGATTAAGCTATGGCCTGATGAAATGAAGCTCCTCTTCTCACTTCAACATAGTAGCTTGGTCACGAGATGGCACTCAATGTTTTTTTGTTTGTTAGTTTGTTTGACTTAACATTGGCTCTAGAGCAAAAATAAGAAATAATTTGTAAATCAAGCTAAGGTCCCCAGAAAAATGTGATTATACACGGTAATTCTGATTTCCCCCGAGTCTCTTAATCCATATCAGTGTGAACATATTTTTCCTCCACTGACGTTACAGCAGGTGACCGAATGCTGACTCATGGATTTCACTCTCAACAGATTCCAAGCTGCCGCAGTTGTGTGATTCCGGGTACGGGAGACATAGATTGAGGAGAAGACTTAGCGGCTGTTGATGAGTGGAGGGAGCGCTTCCCATTGATGTAAGCACGCTCACTGCGAGGGTTGCTATGGCAGCTTGCGGATGGAGAGAGTGAGAACAAATGGGGGTGTGTGTTCCTGCTCATGGTGCTGGTATGGTGAAGGGGGCGCTAATTGAGTGAACTGGAATAAAAAAAAAAAAAAAAAGGAGGTGGGGGGCTTCTTCAACAATGGAAGGATTGTGAGACAGAGCACAGTGTACATGGCGCAAATGACTTCAGTATTGCTGCGCTAAGCCTCCCGTCTCCCCAACTCTTATCGGCAAACACCCCACTGCGTCCTCTCTCCCTGCTGTCAATCTCATGTTTGTCAGAGAAGCAAACGTGCCAGCGAGGCAAGGCAGAGCGAGCCCATGAATCAGTGCTCTCACACTAATCATTGCCGTGCCGCATTGTATGAGTTGTGGAGGGGAGTACCCGTCCTTGCAACAAATTCAATCTGACAAAACGAACTGGATGCACCACGACCACTACCCTGATCCCCCCCCCCCAATGAGCTGCATCCTGCATTGTGGGCATTATATAACACCCACCCCCACCCCCACCCCCATTCTCCTCTATTTGCCCGACACGCTGGTTGTTAAAGGAGTGTCACATAGGGCTGGAAGTTGAGCTTTTGTCTCCTTGTCAGTGTCTCATCCTCTTATACTTGAGATGCGTAAAAGTTCTTTCTTGGGGGGCAGGAGGGTATCGATGTCAAAAAAAGACCTCACAAGGTCAACATTCTCTGTATATGTATGCGTAAGTATATTTTCTTTACAAAGTGAACCTGTTTATTATAAGATAAATGTTCCATGTCCACTGGGAATCTGTGAATTAGTGATATACATATTAAAGGTGAAAAATTTAATCAACGAATAATCAATTACCAAATTGATTGATAACTTTTTTTTAATCATCTGCAGTATGGGTGGGAATCTTTGACGGTCTCATTCTTAGATTGTGATTTTGGGGGTTAACAATTGGATTCAGAATTCATTTTTTAATTCAAAGTGATTTTTGATTCAAAATTATTTGAGAATCATTTCTGCTTCAATCTTATAGATGTGAATAGAATCGAATGTCAAATGGAGACAAAGTGTCATTTTCAAATGACATTATGTTTTGAATTGCAAAGGAAAACAGAACAACAGCACATGGGCCGGTTTAGCTACTTAATTCTTTGTTTTGATCCATTGACATACCAAACATTAGCATTGAAGATGTTTAGGTCAGGGGTGGCATACTCATTTTAGCTCAGGTCGCACAAAGGAAAATCTATCCTCAAGACGGGTCAAATCAAACAATATAGTATAAAAACCAGTTAGTGACCATTATAAGTAGATTTTTGTTAGGCCTTGTCCCGATTCCTCGCGAGTAGCTGTGGTCAACCCCAAATATTATTGGAGTGTTTAGGGTGTCCCCCACCTACTGCCCGAATCCAGCTGGGATAAGCACCAGCAAGCGCACGACCCTAGTGAGTTAAGCGCCTCTAAAAATGGATGGATGGAAAATGGTGCTGTTGTGTCTCATTTTGGACACTGGGTGACACCCACATATGAATTGACATGGCAGGAGCTGACGAAAAAGAGGTCATGATGTCAGGTTGAACAAGCAAGCACTCTGTACTAACTGCTGAACTATAATTTACGTACATTTAAATAACAATACAAAACGGATTGTTTATAATACTACACAGACAAAAGCCAAATTTCTGATAATGGCGACCCCATCCCATTTTGAATCCCCTCAGGGCAATTAAAGGATATTACCTGCGCTGACCAGTTGCAAGATGAAGCTAGATGCTAATGCTAACGTGAACGCTAATAAATTGACCAGCATGCCATTTTGCTGAAGTGTGGCAAGAGGTCACTTCTGTTTGTACGTTGCAATGCTTTGAGCATAGCGTATAAAAGGAAGAATTTTTGTGTATTGTAATGTTTGTTGTTGTGTAGTTATGAGGAAGACTGTGGAGGAGAACTGAGCGAGTCAGTTAGTTGATATCAAGCACCAGCGTGAATTGCGGCTGACAGCATCTCGGGATGACGCTCTTGTTATCAGTTCCTTTTCTATAAAAAAAAAAGAAGAAAAAGCAATCATTCTGAACCAAGCCTGAGCAAATCATTTAAGACACATAAGGACATTTGCCATAGGACATTACAGTATTATGGACAGTAGCGTAATAGCTTCGGTCCTATTTCTTTTTTTAATGCTTCATAAAAGAATCTTGTGTGCCGGATGGCCTGTGTGTTTGACACCCCAGGTTTCTGTATTGTATAAATACAGTAAGTCACTTGATGGGCCAAATATTGGAGCCCAGTAAAATATGAAAGTAATTTTACTCCTATCATTCTTATTGATACAGTATACTATGTGACCAATAGATTCTTTTCATTTAGTAGTGATTATTTTGGCTGCACTACTTCCTACTTCTATATGAATATTAGATCTTTATTGTCCAATGAAATTTCTTCTTCAATGTGTGGCCATGTTAATCTAATCCGCCTTCACAATTCACAGCACAAGCCCATCCAACACCATATTAATATTTAGAACTGGTTTAATAAACAATCAATAAAATTCGTCCTCACAGTGCTGGTGAATTGAACTTCATCAGCCATTTTCTACTCTCTGATTGGTTGGTCTGAGCAAGCCAAATTTGACTAGCATAACACATCTCTAGCTGTAAAATCAGCATCTCTGATGTGTATGATGTACTTTATTGAATATGTTTCTTGCCATGTTATTGGCGAACATTTTGATCGTAATTTCTTCTATTCCAGTTTGATGTTTAATATAGTTTTTATATAATAGCGAGTGACTGTTTCTAGATCCAGGCAAGCACTGATTACAGAATCTCACATTTTACAATAAATTCAAGGAACTAAAAGCATCATATCAATACAATAATCTGCAATAACTGTGTCCCTGCCCTCTTGCTTTCGCTCTCTCTTAAACATAGTGTTCCACTTCCATAGCAACAAGGCTCGGCAAATGCCCCAAATATCTATATGCTCAGTCAAACACGAATAGCATCCAAGAAGAAGCATGCCGGCTGGGCAATGCCTGCCCGCATACAACTCAATCATGGGAGAGAGAAAGGAGAGGAAATTTACACACAAACCGCATCCTTTCCTTTAAACACACTATGCAGTATTAACTGTGGGAAGCAGATGCACGAGCACAAACCGCAGATTGAGCATAAAGTGGCGATAAGAAAGGAAGATAGCGTGTCCTAAATTTGTAATTGGTGCGCGTCTCATGCGTCGGCAACCAATGCGCAGCCTTCCTCCACATCAGCTGCCACCGTGGGGCATTTGTCGACGTCACATTTTTTTTTTTTTTTTTTGCTCTCGATTTTTTTTTTCATGTTCCAGCACCGGAGCCTTCCGTCCTGCCTTTCCTTGTGCCTGCCTGCTCTCCCTCTTTCTACACCGCCCACTCCTTCCCAACCATTGATCCGACCACTCGCCGGCTTCTTCGCCTCATTACATCACCCGCTGTGCGCTTTTGTGCATTTTGTTCGCACCGACGGGGCAAATTAAACCCGCATATTTTTAGGATTTTTTAAAGACCCCTACCCCTATCCCGACTCATTTGAAAAGAATCCCATCATGGCGAGCACGGATGATAAAGCGGCCAACAAGGCGGACACGTCCAGCTGGAAGGATTCCTTCTACAACCCGAGGACCGGAGAGGTTCTGGGGCGCACGGCCGGCAGCTGGGGTAAGAACACCCCATGCCATCCCCTATTTTAATCATTTCGAAATTTGACGTGTGTTTATGCTGCATGAAAAGGACGAGTGCCCCCCCCCCCCAAAAAAAAAACGGGGAGGGAGGGATGTGAGAGACTATCAAAGGCCTGCATAAAGGTGTGAAGGAGTAGCCTGCACCGTGATGATGCATGCATGCAAGGGGTGCAGGAATGAGTCACTAACACATAATGAAGATTTTCATTCCTTTTTGCTTCATGTGCATGAATGAGAAGATAATGTTGAGGAGAGGGTACATCAGTACTATCCCCCACTGCACCTCTGTGATGCTTTTATGTAATGATGGTCAGGGGTAGCGGTAGTAACACAGCATCCAGCTCCTATAGGCTGCAGAGCGGGGGCCGTCATGGAGCCCGGGCCCCCCCTTGTGCTGCTGTGCAGTGGGATGCTCCATTGCAGTTGCATGGCCGCCCACATTAGCATGCCTGTCAAGGTCAAATGGGATTCCCTCACTGCTTTTTCCTCTCTTTTTCCACCCCACCGACTCATTTCGTGCACTCAGCATTGTGGGATACCGCTGCGGAGGAAAAGGAGGGTGCATGAGGGGATGAAAGAAGGGTCCCCCTCCCCTTATGTCAAATGGGTGCACAGATGGATGGTGTAAATTTTCCTGTTCATTTGGCAGATCATTTTGTTTAAAATAAGTGATGTAGTAATTTAATTGCCGTTATTGCAGCGTGTAAGCTGCCAAGGGATTTCTTCTTACCAAGCAGTTTTTGCATAAGAGCCTTTCACTTGCTGCTTCAAACCTTTAGTCCCCCCCCTTAAAGGGGAAGTCAACCAAAAATGTTCTTTCAAATAGGTTCTCTGCATTAGTCTAAACAGGGTGACCTGATGTGTGTGGAATAAACCGTTAAATCCACCCATTTTAATCATTTTAGGAGGCCATTTTGCCACTTGCAGTTGTTTAAAATGATATCACAGTTGCTCTAGTAACAACCAATCATGGCTCGCCTGTTTTCTGAGTTTGCTAATGTTATATCAGTCCTTCTCAAATAGTGGGGCGGGCCCCTCTGGGGGTGCAAGGCAATGCTAGGGGAGGCGTGGATAACCTCAGCAAAAAGGCTTTGTTTTAGTTATGCAAAGTGTAATTGCACAAAAATGAGGATTGGCATATTATTATCATGATGTTTTAGACTAACCTGTAACCTGTTTAAAAACTGTAAAAAAGTTCATAGTTGTTGAAATTTGATTGATATTGCTTTTATTTGATTAATGTTGAAGAGAATACAGTTTTATACTTATGCAATTTTTCATAGATAATAATCTTATTTATAGTCAGTATGGCGAGGGAAGCGCAAAAGGTTTTTGTCTTTCCAAGGGGGAAAATATACAATAATTGAGAAACACTATGTTATATTAACAAGCGGAGATGTGATTGGTCATTGCCTGTCCTTTTCAGTCGACAGCAAGGGGCAAAACGTCTGCTCTTTGAGATGGAGGAAAATGGCGGACTTTGCATCATTATCCTTGTTCCACAAACATTATATTAATCAGAATGCTACATTTAGAATAGCTATGTTTCACCCCAAAATTCGGGCTTGACTTCCCCTTTGAAAATCATAGTAATGCACCTGAAGTGGTGCCTTGAGAAACAAGTTTAATTCATTCCTTTGCCATGAACAGAACAATCCCATCTCAAATTATCCAGTTCCATTGAAATGAATGAAATGTCCTGAACACCCCCCCCACCAAGAATATATTGTAGCATCCCCATTATATATATATATATATATATATATATATATATATATATATATATATATATATATATATATATATATATATATATATATATATATATATATATATATATATATATATATATATATATATATATATATATATATAGAGAGAGAGAGAGAGAGAGAGAGAGAGATTGATAGATACAGTAGATAATGTATTTATTTATTTATTTGTTTTTTACCCGCCTCCTCCTGTGAATGCGGTAGCCCCCAAGAGGCATTTACAATTCATCAGTCATTCTATGCAGAGGATAAAGAAAATGGCTGCGAAAACTGTTATATTGCGTGTCTATCTGTTGCCGCACCTTTTGTGTTCAATTTATTCCCAAAGTGCTTTTGCATCACAACACAATTAATGGACTGAATGGCTAGCGATCTTGTTGTCTTAAATATACAGTTGGCCCCCTTGTTACAACATAAATCCATTCTGCGGTCGGGCTCGTAAGGCAAATTTGTCGTATAACGGGCAATCCAAACCTATGTTAAATAGCCAATGTTATCTACAGCATCGTTTCCATAAAAAATCATCTTCTTACTTCTCTCTTTAAAGTCACTAGCAATCTTGGGAGCCATGGCTAATCCTTTCAACTCTGAATTAAGCAGTAAAATGCACTATAAATAAGTTTATTTAACCACTCACAATCAAAGAAAGCTGTACCGTTCAGCCATTTTTGGAACAAGTGAGACCGACCAATAGCAGACCACCATCTCCGTGAGGACACGCCGACCAAAAGCGGACCAGCATTGTAGTCACGCGTTGCATGGAAGCAGTTAGACGGCAATAGTAAATAAATGCAATTACTTAAAAACGCCAGCAGATGGAGGCAAAACAACACAAATACAGCCAATCCCCTCGGGGTCACGACAGTTGTTTTGGTTGTATAACCGGGAATATGTCATAAAGAGGGCAAATGAAAAAACTCAGTAAGGGACGTTGTAACATGGGGGTCCACTGTACTTTAATTCACTTTTTTTTTATGTTTAGTTCGATAATGCGGAAGAGGCAAGAAATAACGTGAAGGCTCTTTTCCGATACATTTTTGAGCATTTGCCGAATAAATGCTTATTGTACAATGTGGTCAGTTAAGCTCACTGTGTTGCAACATGAAAATAACGTAAATAAGGGACCTTGTAACACAGGGTCCACTGTACTGTAATTCACTTTTTTTTTTTTTTTTTAATGTTTAGTTTGATAATGCAGAAGAGGCAAGAAACAACGTGAAGGCTCTTTTCCGATAAATTTTTGAGCATTTGCCGAATAAATGCTTATTGTACAATGTGGTCAGTTAAGCTCACTGGCCCAATGCAGCACTGGGAACAAGTTTACGCTCACAAGTCAAAGCCACTCGTGTCTTGAAAACGTGTCATCTCAAATTTTGTTGAGGGAGGCTGGAACAAAATTTTATTAATGGCAGTTCCAATCATTTCGATGAAAAAAGATGATTTGAGATACATGTGTTTTGAGTTCCAAACATATTCACGGAACAAATTAAACACATTTCTCTTAGTAATCTTCTTTAATTACATTACCAATGTTCTTGATTTTGCAAGCCCATTTTTTTGCAGCGCAATGAAACGTTTGGTGGCTTTTTATTCCCCGCAGTGGCAAAACAGATTCTGTGCTGAGTGCTGCAGCTTCATCCCTAAAGATAAAAGCCAGCTCCCATATTCATGAACAGTAGCCAGCATTTTCCCCTTTTGATCCAACACGGTTTCCCTCCCAGGGATCGAATATTCAAAGGGGAGATGAGAAAGAAAATAGTTTTGTGTGTTTGTGGCAGGTAATGAATTATGCATAACTTTTTGTTTTGTTGTTTTTTTTCACTTGCCCCCTTGTAGCCCTCATCTTGTTGTTCTACTTGGTGTTCTACTGCTTCCTGGCTGGTATGTTTGCCCTGACCATGTGGGTGATGCTGCTCACTCTGGATGAGCACGTGCCAAGGTACAGAGACCGGGTTCCTTTCCCAGGTGAGTGTTTCCTCCATCCCCACGTGCACTATGGTAAAACCTTGCAGCTCATTGCCAGGATGCCTCCATTCATTATTCATACCTGATTAGTCATATGATGAGATGCCCTGGCAGTGAAGGTACTACAGTGTCGATTTGGCCGTAGCAGTATGGCATAGCATTATACATCGATCTGTTTGGCAGCGCTCATGTTCTCTAATGCTCTGCCTTCCCTCCAGGATTGGTCGTCCTTCCGAACTCTCTGGACATCAGTTTCAACAAATCCGATCCCCTCAAGTACGCGCCATACGTAGAAAACCTGGAGACCTTCCTGCAAAGTGAGATCCGCGATGGATTCATAATTTTATTTAAGTTCTTCTCAAGGCCGACTTGACATATAGCGTGACGTAATCGTACCAATGTAAGAAAATTATTAAACTCAAGAAATGCACATTTGTACACAACAAATGGACACAAAAGTAGAGACAAGGTACCGTATGTATTATGCATTATGAGTATAATGTAACAATAGTACATATTCTCAGATAATACAGCACTCGTGCTTTTGGGGAATACTCCATAAATTCTGCCCTTTCTTTGTGAAAGCTTCATATGCTATTATTGTCTTTGATGAACGCACAAATACCTTCAACCATCCAGCCGTTCAGCTACTGGTGTTTTCTGTTAAAGTGCGGCAACCGTTGAAGTACTACTGTGGTGTGTCCGGTCCACTTTGAAAAAAGTGAATATTACTTATTTTTGTCACTCTTTTAAATTAGAAATGATCCTGAAACTATGGTCTTCAGTAATTTTTTTGGGAAAGGGGAGTGTTTCTTTCTTACCATCATTGCATCACTGCATGTGTGTGCAAGAATGGTCCCTACAGGGTGCAAATTTGGTTCCAGCAAAGCTTCAAAGTGGATATTTTTAGTCGAACAGTTCAGTTGACTTACCCGACTTAATCAACTTTTTTCTTGGTTGACTTTTTTGGCCTAAATGTCGATAAAAAATATCAGAAACTGGAAGAAGAAGTGTGTTTACTGTAGTAACACACATTGTCGATGTCTTACGTATGTCCATATCCTTCTTTCAGAAGGTTACAATGACACCGAACAGGAGAAGTATCTGGACTGCCGTGAAGGAGAATATTTCCTGCAGGATGAAGAACTGGAAAAAAAAGTGTGTCGCTTCAAGAGAGGCTCCCTCAGTCTCTGCTCTGGACTGTCTGATACCAACTTTGGTTACTCTGAAGGAAGACCATGCGTGTTACTGAAACTCAACAGGGTGAGTCAAACCGATATGAATATAGGATCAATAACTACCTATCAGAACATGATGTAAAACGTGGAAAAATGTGCATAAAATAAATACTGTACAATGGGTAACGGGTGCAGTTCGCCACAAACATCTTTTGCTAATTGACTATGTTTGCTCTGACAATGTATAGTATATATTACTGTGGGCCAGATGGCTCAGAAACAATGAATTAAAAATCGGTGTCATTGCTCAAATAGTTGACATTACATTGGCCAGCACTTCTGATTCTGAAGGCTCTGGGCAAATTATTTTGATATAAATAGATGGATACAGACTGGAGAATCGCATATTAATCATAAATTAAGGGAGCAGACTGTTGGCAATCAATGAATACAATTCAGTGGAATAAATATTATTGAGTAGGTTTTAAATGTTGTGGTCAAGTTTAGGCCAGTATGATTTGTGCTTTAAATGTGTTTCTCTGCCCACCTCCTAGATCATTGGTCTGAAGCCTCTTGGAGACCCCTACGTCAACTGCACCGTCAAAGTAAACTTTTTCCCTCCCAAATAGAAATCTTTGTATGTGTATTTTTTGTCTTTTTCATTTCTCTCATTTAAAGCAAAAAATCTGTGATGCACAGAACAGTGTGAACACTTTCTTTTGTTGATCTTGATTTCACCCTCCCCCCTTCCCCTCCTTTCTGTCTGCCTGTTTTGTTTCTTATTGACTTTCTTCTGCATGCTGTCAGTGGCGACTTTAGGGTAAGACCTATGTCAAGTATCAGGAATATTAGGCCAGTATGAGTATGAGGAATAAGAATGACTGCGTAGCAAAGTGACAGCGGCTCCAAAACCCACCCTTGTGCCATTTCCAAGCCATTTTAGTGCAATCAGCATAATGTGTGCTGCAAATAGGAAATGTCAACAAAGCATACCATGCTTTCCGCTTCATTACAAACTCCACACTAACAAAAGAGGGTCATCGCTCAGTGTTTTGATGAATGGAATTTTGTCTAAGGCATGCATTGTTAACATGTATTCTCCTCTGCAGAAAGACAACCCAGTTCAGATGCAGTACTTCCCTAGAAAGGGACGCATTGACAAGATGTACTTCCCCTACTATGGCAAGAAAGCCCATGTGAGTGTTGCTCTCGGGTTTGGCTCTTTACAAATCCAAATGACAATTGAATGTGCTTATATTTAATTTATTTGAACAAGTATGAGAAGATAAACAGTTCAAAAAGACACAAAGAGATCCATTGGTGTGTATACATTACATGGGATATTCTACTCTACGCTGTTTATGCTTACAACATAGATTACAACTAAACACTTTACTTCCTTTTAGTGCTTTTAATTTAAAACCTATTTGCAACACAGCCGATGCACTACTTATCGGACTGATATTAACAGTTGCCATACTGCGATGGCAATCACAGGAGGCTTTACCGCCACGATTTGTTGCCGTTATAAGTCAACAATTGTTATACCTCTTCAATGTTGGGGTTAATGCATTAATATTTAGGGGTAATTTTGAGCATGTAAGTTTACTCAAGTTTGTTTTAAGGTCATTGGATGTGTAATGAGCGTAATGAGCTGCATTTAGAATGAAAAATCCATATTTCCAGGTAAGTTGGTGAGAGTATGTAGAAGTAATGCAATCGTAGTGTAGTGCTTTACATTTCGAATACAGTAATATTATAATGTAACTAATTACTTTGTAATAAGTAATAAATTATGCATTACAGTTTTGAAGTAACGTGCCCAACACTGCACCTCTTTAGTTTGTTATTGTATAGAAACAAGGTGTGGTATAGTTACAGTGTTGTTGTTACAAGTATCTTATTAAATTCTTAAAATCTTATTAAATTATTGCTACATTTGGTATTAAATTATTATGACTTGGGAACAACCATAATAACTTCTGGCTGGCTCTAGTCAATGTAGCATCCTAGGCAAGATTTTATTTGGCGTTCCTAATCGACGATTTACATAAAGATACTAGAGAAGTGGAAGTTTTAACATTGCCTTTAATGGGATGTCACACAATTTAAAATATAAAATTATAAAATAGTCTATTTCCATCCTTTCGTGGTCCTTTGATTACTGTCAAACAAAAGATGCTAGTAACTGTTGCAAAATCCAATTGTACAAATGAGCAACAGCTGCTCCTTTTGATGATCATTTCATCATTTCATTTTCAAGGTTAACACTGTTCATATTAAATTATAATTTCATCCCACTTAATATAGCATAAGATGAACATCTTTGTGCCACAAATGCAAGTGGTTCATTTGTCACTGATGGACATAAGTAAACGTTGCACCAAGTTACCACCCATTACTGAGATGTAATCACCACCAAAAAACTTATAACAATCAACCATGATTTTTTTTTTTTTTTTTTTTTGTAATCCCTTTGCTTTTTTTCCCAAGTGCAATTTGATAAATTTGGATAGTTTTTATATTATCACTCACGTCTCTGGAGTTATACATTACCAAACACACACCTATGTCATTTTAACTTTTAGTTTATCAATAAATTACGCATTTACACCTTCATTTCCCTTTATTGTGATATTTTGTTAACTACAATAAACAATAAACCTGTTAGTCAACAATAGAATCATTTGATTTCAGTGCAACTGCCAGAATAACAATTTTAGAAATATGCAGCTTCTAGCCCAGACACTTGAGCGAACCTTAACCTACCACACTGCTTCAGTAGGAATGCTGATTATTTCACACTAGCAAACCTCTCTCCTCTATGCTTTGTTCAATTGTTTATATAATAATATGTTAACTGTTTTTGCCCTTAATTTGAGATTTATACTGAGTTAAAACTGGAGAAAAATGTTGTTTGAATATAATTGCAGTATATTGAAAGTGTATTGTCACCCAAGTTTCTGTGAGCAGACCATGGCTTTATATGCATTTAGGGTGTTAGTGGCACATTATGGACTCACTATATTTTGCTCGTTTGAAAATGGATCTGCAGGCTTAAATAGTGGCCCCAAACAGCATACATAACAACCGTGCCCACCAGGAATTCGCCTGCATGTCCAAGTTATTCACCCCGGGCATTTCGCCAAGTTCTTCATGCTAGAATGACATTATATTATCAGTGGCCATTTTTGCACAAAACACTGTGGGATTTAGGCTATTTTTCTCCATTTTGAGGTCTTGCCAAATTTTCTCACAGTCGTTCACAATATTTTTGACGGACCATCAAGGCACAGTTCTCCAAAATCCCAATGGCTCTGAATATCAGAGTTCCAACCTGACCGTCACGCGGACGTTTCTCACATCTGTCAGTAATTTCTACACTTAAAACATTGATGCGAGGCATTTTTGAAGCTGAGTTGAATGAAGCATCCCCGCTGTGTCTATCTTCAAAATACGACTCAATAAATGTGGATTATTTCGTTTTCTCTCCATTAATTCACTAATACGTCTTTTGTACCAAAACACGCAAAACAGCCATTTTTTTTTTACAAAAACATTCCATTACCTCCCTATCTAATGGCCCACAATTATAAGAAAAAAAAAAAATGGACGTAAGGGCCTACATGAGTTAAACCACATTGGTGACCCCAGACGTTAGAACCCTTTCGCGGGGAGCTGTGTGGCGAGGCGAAGAAATCACACGTTGCTGTGCTAGTGGAGATCTTTACTCTTCACATGCCATCACAAAACTCATTCAACAAAGTCCAAAACAGCAAAGACAAAGCCAACAGGTTCAAAGCATCAAAGGATCATAGCAACGTGCCTACTGGGTGAGAGACTATATATATACTGTATATATATATATATATATATATATATATATATATATATATATATATATATATATATATATATATATATATATATATATATATATATATATATATATATATATATATATATATATATATATATATATATATATATATATACAGTATATATATATATATATATATATATATATATATATATATATATATATGTATATATATATATATATATATACAGTATATATATATATATATATATATATATATATATATATATATATATATATATATATATATATGGTGGATAGATATATATATATATATATATATATATATATATATATATATATATATATATATATATATATATATATATATGGTGGATAGATATGTGGATAGATAGACTGACAGATACATAGATATATATGTTACAGATACATACATATATATATGTATATATATACCCCACTTTGAGAGCCACTGAGTTAAACTCCAACTGTATGCGTAATTTGAATCACCTTGGTCATAGAAGGAATCAAACGATTGAGTCAATCTACCACTGACAGATCTACTTAAGTACAGCAAAGGTTACGTTCTGTACACGATCACTTCCAACCACTGATCAGAGTTTACTGTGTCCCTCGTTTGTTCCAGATGAATTATGTTCAGCCCCTGGTTGCTGTCAAATTACTGCTCAACAGGGAGGACTACAACAAGGAGCTGTCGGTGGAGTGCCGGGTAGACGGCTCTAACCTGCGCAATAACGACGAGAGGGATAAGTTCCTGGGTCGGGTCACTTTCAGGATCAAGGTGGTCGAGTAAAAAGGCGGGAAATCGCCTGTCAAAAAGAAGCCCCCACCCCACCCCCCGGTGCAGGGGCTGCCCAAATTCGCAAAGGAAGGAAGTGTCAAATCCCTCTCAAGACAGCATTCGAGATGAGGCAGATTAGTCTGGCTCGTAATCGGGGAGCCACTTACGAATGTTGCGTTGATGGCACGAATGACCCTTCTTTCCTTCAAGATTCCTTGCTGACCTCCGCAAAAGATCCCAAGAGAACAAAACACAGGCTGTGTTCCTGATCCATCCTTTTCCACCTGTGGCACAATTCATTCCTCACCCCTCCCCTGTTTTGGTTTTATTTCGACGTGATTAGCTGACTTTAAGTCAATGCAAGCAAGCCATTTGGAACTGTCGTTATTGCTGATGCAACTTTTTCATGTTGTGTAGATCAGGGGTGTCAAACTCATTTTGGTTGTGAGTTACATCAAAGTTGCCGTTTCACTCACTTCATTATAGTTGTGAAAACCCATAAAAATGTATCGTCCTCTCATTATATTGACATGACGTACAGTATATGCACCTGACCAATAATTCCTTTGTTATTTTCCTGTATATCCATTACTCATAAAAAAGTTAGATAGTCTGCTTTTGGATTAAATTTTTTGATGAACCTAAAATGCAAAATAACCTTCATAGGTGATTTGACCTTGTCTAAATCATTGAATGCACTTTTCAAAAACAAAAACAATTGGTTACAGTTCAGTTCATGGAGAACAATAGTAAAAGCTGAGGGTATGTGTATTACTGCATTTAGTGCAGTGATTTTGACCCATTTATATGAAGGAAAGTATAGAAATCAGTATTTGAAAGCCCCGCTGCATATATTTATGTCAAATATTGGAAAAATGTTTCTTCAAGTATTGATTTCAAGTATTCTTGGACAATGCCACTATTTTCTCCCACAACGAATTTGGGGGAAATATGTTGGTTCAAGAGCATTTTAGATGAATCCTGAAATTTCGCCAAATATTCCAAACTCATAATATCTGTTAAAACGGAGGATATTTTCCAACTTTGATCCAGATTTCCCACCAAAAATAAACAGACGAATCAAGAAACATGAAGTCGACAAACTATGAGTTTGACACCTTTGGTATAGTCCTTCCTTCATCCCGAGGAGAAGGTGTTGTATTATTAATTGTTATTTTAATACCCCCATTCCCTTACATTACACCAACAACAGCGTTAAACATGGTCCAGAAAGATGATTGAAACACCATCATGATGTTGTGAGATAATGAGGAAGTCCAGTAACTCATTTCCAGCCTTTTATTATTATTTTTTTTGCTGACGTGTCATATCACACCACAAAGACTCCGTATGTTGATAATCAATATAATATAGCTACTGTATTCCTATGTATATGAACATAATTCCCTTTCTACATATAAATACATAGTGAAGCTTACATATTTAGGGAATAATAGATAGATTTTTGTGTTGTGGCCCGCGTTGCCGCAACCTAGTCTCGTGCCGTCTGTCTTGTCTGTCTGCATGTCTGTCTGTCTGTCTTCCTGTGCGGTCACCTCGCCATTGCAATAGCCGACATGTGGGTGAGCCCTCCAGGATTAGAAAAATCGCCTCGCTTTGTCTTTCCTCCTCACAAACGGAGAGGGGGTGGATGCTGCATATGAAATGAATGCTCCAATCCATTTGAGTATTTTAAGCGTATCCTTCATATCCAGGTTAAGGTCCGTGTACTAGCAGGTTCTTTAGCCTCACTCATAAGACAATTCGGCACACTAATAGAATGACTTGGGCAGCACTAGTAAATTGACCGATTGTTGAGACACAGTGTGAGATGAAGAAATGTTTTGTTTACAGCCTGGTAGATGTCAAAGTCTGCAACATCTCCAGTATCACAATATGCACTAAACTGCATCATTAAAGACTGCCAGGTTCACAAATGTAATGCAATCAAACAACGTCACCTTAAAAAAAAAGCAGGTATTTGATGCGAGAGAGTCCAGGATGTTTTTAGTCTATGACGCTAGAGTGACACTATTAACATTTTTTTCACTGCAGTGTGACATTTCTGCACGCTAAGCTCATTTTAATAGTGGGCCAAAACTGCCATTAGACATTTTGGTGCTCCTAACAGGATACACGAGGCTACCGGGGTGTGTCGCATGCCAACCGGTCGGATCTATTAGTATTACTAGTGCAGCACAGCCGTTTGCTAGTAAGCTTTAATTGAGTACTTGTAGCTCAATGTGGCCATTGTAGTGAGAAAACTATGACCAGTGAAGCAGTACTTGTACCAGCGTTGAATTGCCTTACTAGTGAAGACAAAGTGCACTCTGTGCTTGGACCATGAGATGGATATTAAAGATATGGAATAAATGCCTAAACGGCTTCCCACATATGCAAGCTGAGGAGACAAACGCACACACACTATGTACACTGTAAATTGCTTGGAAATCTGAGAGGCGCAGTGAGAGAAATAGAAAAAAATTTCAGCACTCTATGTAAGTATGTACTGTATATCGCTATGTGATCTGTATCTCTATCCGGGTCTCAAAGATTGTTTGTTAGTTTTCTCTCTTCTTCAGCCCGTTGATCTGATTGTCTGCCAGTCTATTACTCTTACTCAATGTATATATATACTGTAAACACTATCGATCATATTTACTTAATTCACACTGTATTTTTGTCACAAAACACAATGTCTGTGGACTGTAAAGAAATAATTTAAGCAAAGATTTACAAGAAATGATCTTATTCAAAGCTATGTTTACACAGTCTTTAAAGGAACCCACATTTGAAAGAACAACTTGTAACATCTTCTCAGGGTGCCTTAAGACCTGATGAAATAAATTGTGGAATAAAAAGTGATTTTGAAGAAAAAACGAAACGTATGCCTTTCTTTACTTTTTCTGTGTGCGTGTGCGTGTGAGAGTTGATTTTGAATGAGAGGACCATGGACTGGTGACTAGCCTTGGCGCCTGCACAGAAGTGAAGCGAAGCGTGTACACTTTAACGTGATCAGAGACAGGAGGAATGTGATAAGGGTGGTATGAAAGGAGCAGGAACCTAAATAGGGATGGATGAAAAAAGGAAGGAAACAAAAATGGTTTGAATGGAAAGGGAAGGAAGAAAAAAAAGAATAAAGGCTGTAAAGATGAATGAATGGAAAGAAAGGAAGGTAGGTAGTATGGGTAGAAAGAAAGAAGGAAGGAAGGATGTATGCAGGAAGAAGGGAGATTGGAATGAAAGGAAGGACAAGGATGCGGGATGAATTAGATCCGACAGAAAGAAAGGTATAAAGGGAGAAAGAGAAAGGAAAGAGAAAGGAATAAATGAAGGGCGGATGAAGGGAAGAGGACAATAATGAAGTGAGAAAGGAAGGGAGCACAAAGGAAGAACGGAAGGAAGAATTGAGGGTGAGAGGAAGGAATAAATGAGGATAGGTTGGAAGGGAAGAAGACAATAAAGTGAGAAAGTGACAAAATGACATAGGGAGGATCAAGGGAGGAAAGAAAAAGGAAGGGAGGTCATAAAAAGTGAAAGGAAAAAGGATGCATACAGGAAGTGGGAAAAATGTACGTAAGTAAAGGATGGAAATAATAAAATTTAGGAAAGAAAATAAGAATGGAATACAGGAAGGACAGAAGAAAGGATAAAAACGGAGATTAGAGAAAGAAATGAATAAAGAAAAAAGAACTGGAGGAAGAAACGGGAGAAAAGAATACATAAATGAAGGAGGGATGGAAGGAAGGGAAGAGGAAAAGAATATAGGGTGAAATGGAGTTTGGTACGAAGGAAGGAAGGAAGGAAGAAAGGAAGGAAATAAAAACAAACAACTTACACACTGGCTAAATCCACATTTCGGGACACATTTACTTGGATTCTAAATATAGAAACGCCGTCGCAAATTAGCAATGCCATTATTTCATGTATTTATTTTAGCTGGATTCGTTTTTTAATTTTTTTCAGAATTTGAATTTATAAGGAAACAGCGGAACCCTTAAACGAATACGCAGGTGTGATGTGATTACTAGAAATGACGACTAATATGACGGCAGTGCCATTACTACACACAAGAGGCCGCTAGAGTCAAGATTGATTTTCATGAGCAAGCTATTAAACTGAGCCTTCCGACAGTGAAACAGTACATGTCTTTCAGTGGTGTGACGTAATGGCGTATACAATTTGTATTACAAATGGTAATGTGTAGACTAGGGATAGCCAACATTAAAAAAAAAAAATATATATATATATATATATATATATATACATATATATATATATATATATATATATATATATATATATATATATATATATATATATATATATATATATATATATATATATATATATATATATATATTCTCTAACGACACCTGATCAGATCAGATTATGCAGTAGTTGCAACTAAATTATTCATAACAAGTAAGTGGCACGTGCTCCATGGCAACTCTGCCTACATAAAGAAGAGGGTGAAGGGTATATTATGCATGTGTACCATGGTGTGCATAATCTTAATATTTGTATAAACTGTATTCCATTCAGGACAACAAACAAAAATGTCCCTTTTGTATACAGTTTACTTCAATGTACCAAGGAGTGTCAAAAAGTTTTCGTATTTCTGCGAGTAGCCCAAAAGATTCAGAAAGGCAATACATTATCAACAGTCAATATTGGAGTATTAAAAAATATCTGCCTAATTAGAACAAAGACAAACAGGAAAGGTGTGTTTTTTTTTCAGTTGTTGATAGTCAAAATTAATTTTTAATTTAGTCTATTTTAGAGTATGTCATTTTTTACTGTAACTAAAATTTGATTAAGTACTTTATCGTTATTATTTATTTATTTATTTTTACTAGAGTCTATTTTTACACAAGTATAGGTATTTCTAATTAACTACTGAGCGTGAGTATACTTTAGCACCATTTTTTTTTCTCCAGCCACCATCTCCATCTATTGGGTGCGTCTCTGTCCAAGGGATTATCTGTGTAGGTTTAGGTGTCTGCTAAGCCCCTACTGCCCAGCCCATCAAGAAGTCATTAGTTGGTTGCATTTTCTTTTAATTCACTTTCATTTAGGTGGAAATGTCCGTCATATATGACAAATATATTACTATACAGAACTTACTGGGGGGTTTTTGTTCGTGTTTTTTACTTTTAATCTTTCTTCACAGATGGACCTCTTGGGCAGTTAGACAGAGATGCTTTAGAAATTAGATCCTAAAGGGATTTGAGGATGATTTGCGCAAAGAAGGCGAAAGGATAACACGCGTGATCCCGTTATCAGCTAAGTTGCAACTGCCAAAGCAGTGCAGGCCTCAAGCACAGCCTGCACAGACAACAAGTCCAACTGAATTAATTGATTGTGTTTCACTATTTGGTCTACCCATGGCAGTTGTGTTGAACAATGTGAGAAACTAGCAAGACTTTAATGGTGTACCAATGTATACTTTCAGAAACGGTGCAACCTGTGCAGGATGGCGCAGAGACTGCTTAGGGGCTCATTATGTTTTTTTTTTTGTTTTTTTTTAAAAGTCCAGAATTAGCTTGTAAATCAAATAACTCGGAACAGGTCAGTCAGGCTGTGGCTGGTACGAAAATGATGATTGTCAGAGACCATAGATATACAAGCAATAGAGTAAGCCTTAACTTATTCATGACACACATATGGGTGGTTTTGTTTTACTGTATTTGAAAAACATCACACTTGCAGGTATGACACAAGCCACATTGTCGCTTTACAATCGCTGCTGTAAGACCATTGCAGAACTTGCTCAACAGGGTCACATAGAAGGATCTATGTCAGAGGTGTCTAACCTTTCCCATCGAAGGGCCACATTCAGAAAAGTGGAGGGTCATTTTGAATTCCTTCATTTATCAAGCACACCCCAATCAATCAATGTACATATTGTTTATACTGCATGCTGTAGTGTTTTGTTTTTGTTTTGTTTTTTTGCAAAGCTACCCTAAGTATTTTTCTATAAGGCAAATAGTTTGTAATATAACAGGATTTAGGGGTTGTCAAAGAAACTGTAACCCACCAAAAATTGTCAGCCCTTGCACTGAACATCTCTTCATTCGTAACTAAAACAGGAGCAATCTGTCATAAACTCACAGATTAGAATCATTCAAAGTGATATTCTTACATTTTGTACCACGACACAGAGCCGAAAGTGGAGGTAACCATTTTGCTTGTAAAAATTGTCACTATAGTGACATGGTGTGTACAAAAAAAATAAAAATGTTGTCACTAGTTTAGTTGTGAATAGTTCTTTTCCACCTTTTTATATTTAGAAAAGTTCTAAGTAGTTACGAATGTGATTTTTAGGATAATGCCATTGGCCGCTTGAAATGGACTGAGGGTTGCAAATGGCCCCTGAGCCCTGGTTTGGACACCACTGAGCAATGTATTGATATTAGGGATGGAATGAGACAAAAAACCCAGGGGACGATATGTCTCACAAGAATGAGTCTTCAAGACAATACGAGATTTAATGTTGATTTTATGTAATGTTTACAATATAAAATATATATATATATATATATATATATATATATATATATATATATATATATATATATATATATATATATATATATATATATATATATATATATATATATATATATATATATATATATATATGGATCTCCAATACTAAAATTTGTTTGGTGAAAAACAGTTGTAAACTCGAACCAAATAAAACATTTTCACTTAATAATGAATATGTTTGCTCAGCTCTGGTGCACAAAAACACACAAGACATGTTTTAAAAGACATATTTTGCACTTTATTAAGGAAATTTCAGCCTTACATCTGTTTTCTAAATATCAAGTTAGAACTTCTCTCGTTATATTTACAAGTACATACATTAAACCTTTCAACATAATCTGTAAAAACTCAAGCTTGACTGTCAAAAACTTTCAGTAAAATAATTACCCTGAGAAATATTCGTACTCTCTTGAAAGACCAGTTCACCTCGGGAGATTTTGGTTGCGATTGAGTGTAATTATCATTGTCTAATTATAACTCTTGTGGTATTTTTTGCTTGTGAAATTCTCTTGAGACGGTAAACAGTGTCGTGAATGGATATCTTCTCAGCATCTGGTTTAGTTTATTCGCACAGAAAAAGACACATTCCAAAATTAGAAACCATCACTTCAAATATCCCCCCAACCCCTTGTCCTGTGTCCTTCCCATTTTCGGGTATTTATCCATCCATTTATCCTCACAAGGGTCACTTACTTGCTGGTGCTTATCCCAGCTGACTCCAGCTAAACTGGCTGCCAGCCGAATGCACAAAGAGATGAACAACATTTGCGCACCCAATCACAACTAAGGTCAGTTTAGTATCCAATACACCTGCCATGCAAGTTTTTGGAATGTGGGGGCAAAGCCCACAGAGAGAACCAGCCAGCTGGAATTGAACTCAGGTCCCTTAACTGTGAGGCAGACATGCTGACCACTGCTCCACCGAGCTGCCCTTTTTGGGTATCACAGAGTCCGTATATTACTATTATTTGGTTGATCTGACCCATAGCACCAACATAAGAGGTACTAGACCACTTGGACTGCTCCTCACTCCGGGTATATAGATATAGCCTTGTACAATATTTACACTTTTTGTACTTTCATTGTTAAACTAATATTCAACAAGAGGTCAGAGGTTTAAGATTGGATTGCACTCCAGCTACAGTAGTTAAAAAGCACTTGTCACAGTGTGTATCCTTATGATGACATCATAAAGCCTTCCAGGGAATGTTAAGCTCGAAACTGTGTCCAGGTTTGAGTGGTGGAAAGTATAAAAGTACAAATAGTTACTTCTGTACTTAAGTAGATCGTTCAGGTATCCTTACACTGGAATCGTTTATTCTTCGGACTACTTTTTTTTTACTTTTTCACTTTAAATTGTAAAACATTTATCTGTAATTTAATTCCCCGCTTTGCCAAAGTAGGTTGGTTACTTATTTTGATGTCTGAGGATGACAACAACAAAAAAAGACAAAAATAGATGGAAGTGTAGTCCTGCGCAGTCAGATCTTGATTGTTTTGGGATCTGGGGGTTGTATGAGCTGGAATGTGAAATAAAACATGCAAAATATTGCCCACCCATGGCGTTAGTTAGGTGAAGTGAACCACTTTTGATTATTTTTGCCCTTCTTGAAGGCATTCTTAGTTTAAAGAAATACACTTTCATTGCACTAGCCCAGGGGTGGCCAAGTATGCAACTCGAGAGCCACAATCCTGATTCAAATGATCAGGATGGTTATCCTGCGAGGCATGCTGATGATTTAATATTTTGATTGGGTGCGTTGGTTGAAGGGAAACTTTGAAAACAGGCTGGATTATGGCTCTCGAGGACGGGGCCTGGCCACTTCTGCATCAGCTTTTATTTTAAGCCAATAGTGCCATCTAGAGAAGTTATTTTCCCATCATTACTAAAAAGCACTCAGCTACGGTAGTTGGGCTGATTTAGAATAAAAACAAACTGCAGTAAATGCTCTCGGTTATCATTTGCTAATTGTATATATGTATTACTTGATAATGCTAGTTGTCAAACCCAGTATAGTGGACTTATTACTTAAATGAATTGAATCCGTAGTTTCACTATTATCAGTCTTTTATTTTATTTTTTTAAACAAACACATATCTTACTACTTAAGTACAGAAAGTAAGTACTTTTGCCACCTCTGTGATCATTCAACCTGGCTTTTTCATGGTGAACAATTTTTGTTTTTGTGTGACAGTGTTTTAACATTTGAAAATGTCAAGACCCCATTATTATTTGTAGTTTGGCATTTGCAAATTCTTTTGGTGAGTCTATGCCCCACGGAACGACTCCCCTGGTTGCAGTTTTTTTGTTCAGGTTAACGTCACGTGTAAAATCAAAATTATGTTTTGCTAAAGTGAAGTCAGGATCTCAAATAAAGAAATATTACCAACAAAAAAAATCCTAAATCAAAAAAAAAAATCCAAATCCATCCATTGATTTTGAGATATTACTGTCTTGGATTTAAATTTGTTAACCCAATAGAGAAAAAATGGCCATGTCAACATTTAAAAAAACAACAACAACAAAACAATTGCTCTGTTGCCTTGATTCCAATTTTATACTCTACCATAATCTGGAAAACTAAAACTTGACAAAAACAAAGAAAGAAAATGCAATTTTGCAGAAACACATTGGCATTTGAATTGATATTTTCATAGTAAGTCAAAAATGAAATGACATAGGCAATGATGCTATAGGGGTAATGATATCCAAGAAGTTTGCATTCTCTATAAGACTTCCAGGCCCCCAGGTTTATTGAACTTTTGATCTGGCCTGTTTGGGTTGGGGATTATCGTTACTGGTGACATGGCTCAGTCTTTATCCAATGCAAATAGTGGGGGAAACACTGTATTAATTACCTTGGGAGAAGTTGAGCTCAATCCTAGATGAGATTTTAAAAACCAACATGTCAGTTTAGTTCTTTTTGTGAAAAAGTATACATATTTGACAAGTGTGACATGAAAATGGAGTCCTCTTACAGCAATATACAAGTACCAGACTTCTTTTCATCATCCAAATCTCCGCCACCCTCTTTCCTGTTCGGATCGTTGAGCTCGTCAAACAGTCCCGTTTCGATCATCTCCTGCTGCCATTGGATTGGCACGGCGCCTGTGCTGAACTCTTTGAAGAATTTGTCATCCTTGGCATCAAACTCGATGCCTTTGATTTCGGAGAACTCGGCGATGTCGCCTGTGTCTTTGGCGTAGACCACGTTGGGCTTGGGTGTCCACGGGGGCGGCACCAGGCCGGCCTCCAGGCGGGGAAAGTTTATGCTCTTGAACCATGGATGCTTCCTGGGGTCCTCCATGTTGTTCCTAAAATAAAGGAAAGAAATGTACTATTTTTACGTTGTTTTCTTTTTTATGTGCAATGTATCTCAATTGAATTTGTGTCGTTTTGTTTTACTCACAACAGTTAATGTTCAAACTGTGGAATAATGTTGGAACGGCTTAAAATATCACTAAATATCTATGGTGTCAAGCTGAAAGCTACTACAGTACAATGTATTCAAATGTGAACAGTTTATTGATGAGTCCCATTGTGGGTCTTTTGCTTTCTATACAAATAGGATTTGGTTCGACGAACATTTTTTTTAATGGTTTTAAACATGCAAAGATTCTGAAAACCTTTGTCTCGTTTTTGATTAATACCATTACGTTGGCCTAATTGTCTATTTCATTTTATAGTTGATCATAACGATGATACTAGAAGGACTAAGCATTTTTGTTTTTTCATTTTTTTTGTGTGTAAAATAAATGAATTAATGTGTGAAAAATGTGTTTTAATGCATTTTAAATGTGTTAAAAGAAGTGATTACCGACCGGTGTGCTGTAGAAAGTTATTCAATAGCATTTTATTGGTCTGAAGATTTTTTATTTACTTTGTCTCGTTCATCTTTATTCAACTATACAAGACAGCAATGTATAGTGACAGGTTAAATCAATTAATCAAATGTTCTTCCATTAGGGGGGGCATATTTAAAGTCAAATATGTACCTTGTCTGGATAAATGTCAGAAAATACAGAATGTTGCAGCAGTATATTTAAATGTATATTATACAAAAGGTTATTTTTTTATGATCTTTGTATATCACAGATTCACCTGGCTCTGGAGCTCAACTCCCATGATGAACTGGGATCACTATACACTGAAAAAATGATGATATATCAATTTAGTCTGAAATTTGGGCATGTTTAAAATGATTTTATTCTTTCAGCCTGACAAATTAGATAAAAGTTGAAAACAATTTGAATAGCAGTTTTTACTGTATTGGTGGATCCACAGATTAAGGAGAGTTTCTGCCCTCTGGTGGGAGAGTATTTAATTCTTTTGTCTGTCACGATAGTCGCTGGTGTAAATAGATGAATCATTAATTTCAGACTAAGCACTATTGAATCATTCCCCCCACTGTAATTAGTATGGTTGTGAATAACTGCTCTCGAGGAACACTTACTTCATGCCGAGACGTTCATCTATTTTCTTCTTGAGGAACAGCTGGATGATGTCCTTCGTGGTGGCATCGAAAAATTTGTGCTCCCACTTGGGTTCCTCATTGAGAATACGACGTTGTACCTCCTCCTTCTCCACCTTCTCCTTTTTACTTTCAGGCCCTTTGAAAGGCGTGTAGCCGGCCACCATCTCATAGATGCTGCAGCCCAGCGCCCACCAGTCCACTGACGTCCTGTATGGAGTTTTATTCAGAAGCTCCGGGGCCATGTATGCTCCAGTACCAGCCTGTGGAAGGAAGGTATTGGAATAAGTATTTATATTTGCATATATATTTCCAAGGTATGAGGAACATGAACGATGACTGTGACGATATTGACCTAAATGATTCAACGACGATGTATGAGAGCTCCAATGTCATTTTCACTTTCACCTTTAGCTTAGTTACAGTCCACCAGCAGTTGTGCCATCCCTCACCCCTCCTCCCCTCATCCTGCATGACCTGACCTGCAGTCTCGAACCAGGAACTTAATCCTAATGCTAAGCCTACTACCTGTCAAGAGTCATGTGCGTCTACACGCTGACAAGTATTCTCCTACCTCTTGCATATCTACCAGCCAATTTTGGGTCGCTAGCACCCGGGAAATGTAATATGCAACACGTAGCATCTCTTGATTGTTTTACGCAAGGGGTCATCTACAATACTCAACCAACGAAATGGACATCTGACTACAGTCGGCAAGATACTTATGTACTATAAATATATAGCATTATTACTGACTTTTTTTTTTTTTAGTTTTTCTGAGTGATCTGTTGATAGACACGGGAGTTTCTTAAACTCACTCCGAGAACCAACTCCACAGTAAACTTCAAGTCACCTTGCATGAAAACTTCTACTATGACTTTTTTGTCAATCTGATCAGGCAGACTGTATAATGCCCGTTAAGAGGATTATGAGGACCAAAGCCAGCATTGGCATAGGAGGTTAGTGCAGTCACTTTAGCTGGCTGAGGAGCATCACAGAACTGGATAATGAGATTACTGGACGTTCAGAAGAGCTGAGGGCTTACTCTTTGCTACAGCAAATACAAGGTCCAAAGATACCTGGTTTCAGAACCAGTCATTTTTCGTTACATATGTGGTTTGTTAATCAAAAAATGTCATGAGAACAATGGTGAGGTCTTTCCAGTCTTTACGAGATGTAATTGTTTTTTTGTTTTTTACATAATCCCCAAAAGAAAAGGTTTGATTAGCTATAATTGAAAGTATATTTTCAGGGGTTATGGTAAGTACAGGGAGGACTGCAACAAAGTGGCAAACCATTATGTACTTATCAGAAGATATTCCAGGATGCCCCGAAATGGCTATAATCTGATCACAAAAGGATGCGTTATATAATGAATACAGACACACTTATTTGCACTGGTCTTTAAGCGGTCCTGTAATCCCTGTCCGGATTTAAAGGGAAAAGCCCACCAAGATTGACGGCATGACCAAGAACGTGGGTTCACTTTTAATGATGGCCTAATGACACTTGGTCACCGGAAGGAGGCGCTGTTTGTGAAACATCGTTTAGCAATGAACGAGCGTAGTGGTTCCTTGAGTTTCGGGTTTGTGTCCACTAAAATGAGAAATAAAAACTGCTGCGGGTGGGTCTACTCACCATCTGAGAGACAGTTTTGCCCGGGGCAATCTCTATGGCCAGACCCAAATCTGAAAGTCGACACTGGCCGACGCTGTCCAGCAACACGTTCTCGGGCTTCATGTCACGATAAATGATATCCATGTCGTGCAGGTGAAGAATACCGGTGGTGATCTGGGCAGTGTAGTGAACGATGCGCTTCATCTCAATGCCCTTGTCCACGCCCTTGCCGTCATAGCCTATGTTGTAGATGTGGTACTTGAGGTCTCCTCCGTTCATCAAGGTCATGACCAGGCACAGGTGCGTCTTGTTGTCATAAGCGTAAGCCAAGTTGACCAGAAAAAGACTGTTGACCTTCTCCAAGATCTTTTTCTCCAAAAGGGCCATCTTCTCACCGCCCTTTTTCTTCAGTCGCTTTTTACACAGCTTCTTGCAAGCATACATTTGGCCTGTGTTTTTCACCTGGACGGCACATACCTGCAAAAAGGGGTCAAGTCAATAAACAGTTGCCACAGCAGCAACGTTCAACAATGTTGGCTTTTGAAATGACTGAAATGTACTTTTGCCATATCTCATCTAATGTTCTGTGACTGCATGTCTGTCGCCAGTTAGACTTACATTTCGCCTAGCGCTACGTTTCATACACTCAGGCAGCAGACATTGTAAACACAGAAAATGTTCTATAAAATGAAAATAATGCCATACGCTAAATGCAGATGGGGTAATCTTCACAGTCTCTTTCATTTACGTTTTTGAAAGGTTAAAAATGTTCTAAGAACATTCAGGGCTTTGTATTTTTGTCTTTATTTGTACCGAAAGAAGTACTGCCAAAGAGTTCAGTCAGCAAGATCCTGAATCAATAAAAAGAGTTCCCCAAGGATGCGTTCTTGACCCCGTGTCATTCATGCTGCAGAACAGCAATTGCTGTTCATTGGTATAGTTTAGGATTAGTCATCAACACCTAACAGTGGGCCATTAAAAAGAAAAATATATCACATTATACTTATTCAAGGCCAGCTATTTTCAAACTGTCTCTTACATCTAATATTTGAAAAGAAAATCTGTAACAAAGTACTTGAGATTAAATGTCTGGCCTCTGTAAAGACCTATGAATACGTCTATGAGGTTAAATGAGTTAAGCATATTCAAATTTGAGTTTATTATCTAAAGCTTAAGTAAGAGGACAGCAACCACCTCACACATCAAACATTTTTTTTTAAACGTACTGCTCGCAGTGGGAGACGTGTTTTGAGTACTTAGATTAAAATATTCACCTTCTAGGTTCTCCGTAACTATATTACGAACCATGATTAGTCATCAGTGAAGAGAGCCACTGTTCCTGTGTGTCAAAGATGTACAGAAATACTTTCTCATATTTTTACTCCAAGTAAAAGCTTCATTATCATCATAACCGTCCTAGAAACAATGCCTTTTTTTAAATCTAATTCAGGGACATATTCAAGGAGTTAAGAATTTCAAGCTGTCAATGCGGCATGAAGATCCAAGCTTACCTCTCCGAAGCCACCTTTTCCCAGAGTCCTGAACTCATAGAAGTATTTGTCACTGATGGGCTGCTTCTCATACTCCTTCCATTGGAGAAATTTATCAAAAAATGGACTGGACTGGTAATCTGTAAAGGGTTTGCCCTTCAAAAAATCTCTCACACCTTCCTGCACTTTGCCTTTTATCACCTCATCGAAGTTGGAATCCGTCACAGCCTTGCATTTGTCTGCAGCCTCCCCGGTGAGAAAGGACAAGAAGTTCTTGGAGTCAGCTTTGCAATACTTGGTGATGATGTTCTGACGCGCCTTGTCTTTGACTGCACCTTCAGCCAGATCCCAGTCGTAAACCTCGTCCAAGAAATCGGCAGCGAGCTTAAACTGGGCATTGTTTGCCAGGAACTGACGGAAAAACTTTTTGCCAATCGGCTGCCGTTCACACAGTGATGTAAAGTCCTTATCGATGGAGGTTCGCACCGCGGCACATTGCTCCGGCTTGGGCAGGGACAAGCTCCGACGGCGTTTTTTCATTTCTTTGTCATCGCCACCCTGGGCTTTGAGGTAGGCCGTGTTGGCCACCAGGTTATCCAGTCCCCCCATGTCACACATCTTGGCGGCTGTATGTGGTCGGCCCTTCCTTACGAGACCGGGTTCTTCAGCAAATCCCAAGGGAAACCCTCTTGCAACTGGTGCAGTGTGTCCGAGGATGCAGGGGTCTCAGAAGCCAGTGAGCGAATGAGCTCCTGCGAACCTAAGGCACACTGACACACCCAGTAATTACTCATTTAGAATTAAATACCAGGGAGGGATTTTGCCTTAAGTATCTTTGTGTGGTCTATTCGAGGATGCTGTACACGGAAAGGGAATCGTAAGCGGGCTCTGTCCTAAGAAGCTTTGCGGCCATCTATATTTGTTCTTGAACAGCACTCACTAGCTGGGATCCTTGACTGTGCACTAACCACCAACTTTGTAGTTTACTAAATTTTCTTGAGCGCCAATAGTAACGTTTAACATCCAGTTACAGGCCGAATGTATTTTTTCAAAGTTGAACACATTGTTTCAAAGGACTAAGACACTGGTGTCAAACCCGAGGCACGGGGGCCATATCTGGCCCTCCGCATCGTTTTATGGGGCCTTTGAAAGCAAATCGTGTCAACTTCCGTGACCTTTGCTAAACTCAGCAGCAAATTTTTAAATTATCGTGTCTAATAGATAATAATTTGAGATTTTCAACAGTAATGCAATGAACTTGTACCGCTCGCTCTGATTTCAAACCTACTAAGCCATTAATTTGTTGTGTACAATGTTTACAACGTTTACTTAATTTTTTGTCATGTTCCTTTGGGATTTTGTTGTTGTCATAGGTGTTGGCCTTTTGTTGCTGTGGAGTTTTGTTTACGTTTCTAGTTCATTTCACTGTTTCCCTCACGTTTGGATTCCTGTCTGTGTTCTCACTAGTTTGATTTCGTCCTGTCCTTGTCAACCTGCCCCTGTGGGTTGAGTAATCATCTCCTTCTGCCAATTATTTCCTTTCCAGCTGTCTTGTGTTGTCTCGTTAGTTGCGTGGGTATTTAGTCTCCAGTTTCAATTCAATTCTTGTCGGGTCATTGCTTTTTCCTTGTGTGTTATGCTGCCGCTAAACCGTTCTCCGTCAGTTTAGTTTAATTTCGAGTTCATTTGCTACTTTGTCCAGTTTTTGACAATTGTCGTTCCTGCTTTATTTTACGATTAAACCTTAATTTTTGAGCTATTTCCTCCCAGTTCCTGCATTTTTTTGGGTCCCGATCCTTCCTCACCTCCACTCGCTATGCCCCGGTGTGACAATTTTCTCATCATAATGGACCAATGAGAAAAGTTGTAACTACAAAATAGCCCACAACAAAAATGAAATTGACACTCCTAGGTTCGGAAAAACAGAACGAATCTGAACCTTTATTTCAATGTATGTGCATTTTTTTCCATTTTGATTTTTTTTTTAACCATCGTAATATCTCACGGACACATGAGTGACATTTTCAAGGGTTTCATATCTTGGCCATAACCCTAAAAGGTACTGCTCACCACAAAAGAACAAGAAATCATCGGTGAAGCATGGTGATGGCAATATCACACTTTGGGCTACTCTTCATTTGGAACAAGTGGCTGAGACCAGGTGGGGTGGATTATAAACAGTTTGACAAGTGTCTTCATTTTTAAGTCAGCCAGTCCTCCAACAAGACTCTCCTGTTGCTCCAAAATGCCTCCTCATGAGGGCTCGTAGAAGGAGCGCATACTGTTTACTAAGTCGCAGTCTGTTAGTTTGGCTCCTTGTTCTTTTTAGAGTTCAGTGAACCATTCATTTATTTATTTATATATATATATATATATATATATATATATATATATATATATATATATATATATATATATATATATATATATATATATATATATATATATATATATATATATATATATATATATATATATATATATATATATATATATATCTTTAAATGATCTCGCACCACCTCAACACTCTGAGTTCCTCCCTCTTTGTGTACCCGCCTTGTGCCTCAGGTCAGTGGACCAGACGATTCTGGAGGTACGTACGACTAAGCAGAGGCTCAGTGGGGATTGAGCTCTCTTTGGAAAGAGCTAAATGTTAGGCAAGCCCCCTCCTTGTCCGTTGTTAAAATGTTCTTTTATTCTTTGGCTTTTGACTCAGCATGAGAAACGTTTTCATGTTTTTATTTGATTTTATGTTTTTGTGTTAATAGCTAGTTTAAGCTGTCTTTGTTTTTGTATGTCTGATCTTCACTTTATGGAGCTAAGGGTTGTTCAAATGCTGTATGAATATATTTGAGTTGAATTCAAAATAAGTAACTGCGAGCAAAAAAGTTCCTATTTTTCCTGCATCACAAAAAATATCAGAAAAAGCCTACTCCAACTAATACTGAGGCATTATTTGAAAAGAGGAAAAGCTCAATTTGCTCCTTAAAGAACCTGCCATAAATATCAAATATGCCAAACGTCATGTTGTAAATGGATCATAGATTGTAAATGGATCATAGAGTCAGTAAGGGTTAAGGGTAAGCCCCCTGAGTGGATGAAACAGGTCATATGGTTAATCTTCACGTTCACAAGTCACTGTATAAGGTCCTATTAGTTACCATGGTGAGAGAATCTTCGCTGAGCAATGAATTCCCATTGGAGCCCAATTGCGAATTAATGGATTACAGGTGCAAGTCATGTCGGCAAACATGTGGGCGACTAAGAGGGAGACTGATCTGAAGCGCAGACGACGACAGCCCTGCTGCTATTTTCTCCACTCGCTACGATATGTTTGATCTGCGAGAGGCATGAGCCTTTAGTCTTGGAGGGATTAGTGTGGTCTGATGAGCAAGAAGAGGTTAAGATGACCAGAGCATCTTGAACTTATTTCCAACCTGCCCCACTGTACATGGTCTTTACAAGGTCTGACTCCAGCCTCTTAATGACCTAAGCTGTACACTGAAGGAGCTGGCGAGCTCACTGGGAATGGCCCCCAGTGACATAAACACAGTTAAAAACAACACAAACTGAAATCAACATTCAATCATCCTAAGTTGTTTTTTTTTTTTTTAAATGAAAAATGTAGGTTTGCTGAGATGCACGTCCGCCTCACAGTCCAGGGACTCGAGTTCAAATCCACCTTGCTCGGGCCTTCCTGTGTTGAGTTTGCATGTTGTCCCCGAGCCCGCGTGGGTTCCCGCCTTGAGCTCAGTCTTCCTCCCACACTCCAGAAACATGCATGGCAGGTGTATTGGACATACTAAATTGTCCTTAGGTGTGATTGGGTTGTTTGTTTCTGTGTGCCCTGCAATTGGCTGGCAGTTCAGGGTGTCCCCCCGCCTACTGTAATCAGCTGTAATAGGCACCAGCAAGTCTGTGACCCTTGTGGGGATAAGCGATGTGTTCCTGAGCCCACTCAGTAATATCCTTTACACGGTGATGTTGGTTTTTAATGTAGTGTGGTCTGAGAGATCAAAGGTCATGGACATTCAGTGTTGGTTTTCGGCCTTGACGCTTACACATAAAGTCCTCCACATTGTATAAATCTTTTGATATTATGGACTGTAGATGATGGAATCCCTAAATTCCTCTGTTAAATGTTGAGAAACATTGTTCTCAAATTATTAAACATTTTTTCACACAGATGCTCACAAAGTAGCGACCCTTGGCCTTTGTTACTTGTGAAAGATTGGGCCTTTTGAGGATGCTCCTTTTATACACTTACAACATTCACGTTTCCAATTGTTTGCTAGTAGAAAATATGTTTTTTTTTCTGAGCAATCAACTTTCTTTGTCATAGCTTTTTTTATAACATGTTGCAGGCCTCAATTTTCAAATTAATTATTTTTCTTTTGCACTTATATGAATTTTTCTTATATTAATATTGCATTACACAAATGAAAATGACCCTTACCATCATATATACTGTACATATAACACATATAGATGTCTACATCACTGAGAATAATGTCAGTTCTGGTCAGGTCACATACACGTGAAAGTAAATTCACACATGAAAAGGCTGGGACTCACACCATTTGCTTAACGCAGAGGAAATCCACTTCGCTCCACAGACGGATGAATGACTGCGCCCCCTTGAGTACTGTTTCTCCCATTGACACGTAATCCTATCAGCACTAGCAGTTGTTATGTCTCTTCTTGGAACTCAAATCTTTATGTAACTCAGGGGCCTGCTAATCATTATGTGGCAATCGAAGCAATGCAAAACTTTACTGCTTACTGCAACTTTGGTCTGTTTTTTTTTACATCGATTACATAAAATGTACTAATGTGTTGTCAGTGGTTTAAAAAAAATGAAAGAAAGAAAGAAGAACCTCACTAAAAAGTTCAAAGTAACACAGTCATTGGGAGTTTTTTTTTTGTTAATATTGTGGTGTCATTAGGTTTTGACAGTCACCAAATAATTAGAAATAAACATTAAAACATTCTCCACCCTGTCTGTCAGTTGCTCAAATGTGTGTGTTCTTGAGTTTGACAAACTTTGCTAAGGCAAGCCACGTTAGCGTTTTTGTTGCTATCGTTACCTGCAGTCACAGCTGGGTGCTTTGCATTTATGCGGTGGGTTGAACTCAAGCAGCTTATGTGTTAAGCAAAGTCCTTCTTACAAAAAAATACTATACCTTTATCAAAGACACCATTGGAGCATTTTTTTTAATTCATCTTACCATTTGTCGGACTGACAGCTCTCACATGCTCTTCCATTTTCATGACTTCCTTTTGCACTCCCACCCAAAACAGGAACCTATCAGATCATGTCAAAAACAATGACAGCCAATTTCCATTTCAAGGTGTGATTGACTTTTTTTGTTTCCCAACCGCCAACAACTCCAGCACAAGAAGCCCAATGCAGAAAAACGGATCCAATCAGCAAACAGATGGCAAACAGAATAAAAATGAAATTAAAAACAAATAACGCTTTAACCATGACTGCAGTTAATTGATCACAACTAATCTGTTTATTCAACACACCTAACTAAAATGAATGATTTAAGAATTCTATAGTATTGTCATTTACAAAAACATGACACCATTATTTGAATTAATGTAATGAACCATACACTTGTGCATCATGAGTTCGTGCTTTATTTCAATAGGCCTTCTTGTGTGTGCACCTTGGCTACAAGACAGAGGACGGTATTAGCAGTTTGTGGGGGGAGGGCGAGGACCTGGGCCAAATTCTCAAAAGTGAGATCTGTTCTGCCTTTAAAAAACCCTAAAAAACTACTCACTTTTGGGAAACATTCATTAGATTATTTTACTACGCAGTGGGTAAGTGAGGGGCTACCTCATATAGAAAAAGAATGTAATCATATAGAAAAAGAATGTAAGAAAAATGTGGCTCCTGAGTGTATTAGTTCAAGTTTATTTTTGGTGTTAATATTCAGATGGCACACTGGATTGTGATCTCCAAGCAAATGTTTCAAAATGAGTCATCAACATAAGAATGTGAACACTTAAATGAAATGAGGGATGTAAATTATGAGTGGCAAATCAATACTACAGTAGGCAAAAATAAAAATAAAAATAGAATGGCGAAGCTCAACTTTTGTTTTGTTGTGGTGCGCTCATCCTTCCAATGTATGTTCGACCCCAGCTGGTTTTAAGTCGGCAGTCGTCTCTGACGTTCTCTCGGGAGTCAGCTCGGCCTTCTCTTCTTCGGTCCTCACCCGTCGGCGGTTGATGAGCTTCTGCAGCTGCAGCTTGCTGGTGAAGAAGATGCTACGCCAACCTACTTCTCGTGCCAGGGCAGGAACCTCGGGGGAAACTGTTTTGCAGCAGCGCCGGACTGCCTGCTCCCAGAACTCCTCCGAGCCGCATAACTAATGAATACAGTTGAAAAGTGTAGAACGATAAGACTTGTCAATTCAAAACCCACTGAAGCTCAAGATACATAGACAACACACTGTAAAAATATTTCAATACACAAAACTGAAAAGTCTGTATGCTCAGAATTTCTGCATCAAGTATTTCTAGTTACACTGTATTGCTTATTGGGTTTCAGTGGGCAGGTCACAAAATTGGCATGAGTAACCCTGGGTGATGTATCTTTTTTTTGTTTTTTAATTCATCTGAATTTTCAGTTACGGAGGGTCCAAAAAAAAATACAAATGATATTTCCCTTCCGGTTGCATTTTATTTGAGCATTGTTCTTGTTATAATTTGTGAAAACTCACCTGTCTGAACCTGCGCGAGGTTCGTCCAAGTTGACCCACGTCTTCTAGCTCGAGATAGTTGACAATCTGCAGAAGTAAGGAGTCAGGGAGACGTGCCAGGTAATCAAAATGGCCTTGGCATAGAGCCTTCGTGTACTTCAAGGCACTATAGCCAAATATCGTGCTGAGCTCAGCTGCAAAGAAGAAAACATTTACCAAAAAAATTATTTTACATAGACAAAAAAAAAAATTATTTTACATAGACAAATAGTAAATAGACACTTATATCATGCCTACACATTCTATAAATAATACATCAATGTTCCAGCTCTGTTCAAAGATCAAAGGTGAGCATCAAACTAAGAATTTATCAATGAAGGTTCTGTGTTAACGAAATGAAGCCACGGATTGTTAATTCATTACACAAAGGCCTTACTTTGTAATCTGCTGTCATCCAGGAAGTCCTCATGTGACATGATAAGTTGACCAGGCTTTGAAAGCCTATACACAGCTCGGGGAGATATCATCCACCATCTCCAAATCACCTGTTTGTATTAGATGGGTTATACTGTACAGTGAGGGAGTATAACACAAGGGAGTGATTCCCAACCATTGTGCAGGAAAAAAACATTTCATTTCATCGGTCTGAATAATGTCGTGTATTTATTATGAATACTTTATCTATGTTCATCTATTTATGCCAGTGACAGAATAACTAAATGTGCTTCCCTTTGTAATTCATAGAACATTAATCTATAAATAAAAAGGGTCAATTTTCCCTGATATAAAAAAAATATTCATCGTTTACTCAAAATATGGTATGGTGTAGTATTTGCACGAAATTACAAATAGATAGTTTGGTAAATGTGAAAGGCTGAAGCCAACGCAGGACAGTACCACAGCACATTAAGAAATCTATTGAAAAAATACTATCTGTGAGGACGATGACTTAAATTTGAGTATTATTATTATTAAAACGAAAACGGGGGCTTGTAAACGAGCATATATTTTTAACGCCAACGGCTAACGGTAATTTGCATTCGTCGCTCAAGGAGTGAGTGAACACAGCGGGAAAAGTCAGAAAACGAGGGTAAATAACTTTGGACAATTGTGACTAAAGTGCATTCACTCACGTCTGCCTTGGTAACGACAAAGTTATAGTAGTTTTTATTTGTTGAGGGACCCCGTCCAGAGATTTCGAACAGCGGGTCTGTCAACAGGGACGCCATGACAGTTTCTGGCGTTGCCATAGTAACCGGGATCGGCGACTTTTGTACTATATAATGCATGGTAGGGTATATACGCAAAATACGCAATGTGATGATGTGCGCATTTTATGCTTACGTTAGGCACAATTACAAGAAAGTAATCAATATTGAATCACATTTATACAAAGAACATTTATTCCATAACTAAATGTCCACCCAAAATATCAAATGTCCTATTTTTGAGAGAAATGCCACATAAAAAAAAATATATTATTTTATAAGGAAAATAAAAATCAACTACCGAAACATATATTTTTTAAATCAATGGTAATGCTACAAGAGTTAAATTGTATTTTTCACCTAAATTTATTTTTAAATGTCAAACAAATTAAAATTGTGATCCCATTTTCAAAACAACAGGTAAAAGACCCTCAAAACGCTACCTTCTTGCGAGAAATAAAACAATAATCATGTTTTGCTTAGAGGGAAAAAAAGGTGTGGGGCCTGGGTGCTTTTTAGTCTGGAAAAAAAGAACATTATTCTTTTTCTATACCTTCAATAGTGTTTGAAAAAGAACTATTCCTAGGTACCATTACCTATTCCATTACCTACTAGGTAATGTCATGATTGTATAAAAAAAAAAAAAAAAAAATCACGCAGTGATGTCATTTATGTGACAATGCATCACAATCACATCAGAGCTTTTAATTGGTCCAAAGCTGCAGTAAAAGACAGAATGAGTTGTTTGTCTGTGTGTTTGTTTGTGTGTGAATGGCTCATCGGTCCCTGTATGTCCTGTAAGTACTTTTTTTTGGGTTTTTTTCTCACAGTAAAACTTGAAATTATGGAAATGATTTCATCTGGACAACCCCAGGTACAGTTGACTTGCTGAAATAATTAGAAGGATGCAATATTTAAAAATCTTTTTTTTAATTTATTTATACATATATTTATAAATGTACACATCGACTTAGCTATTCTTGTAAAGACAAGAAACACAAGAATTTTATTTGTTAGTCACAAGCGGCACAATTGGGACCCTAATACATGTCCAGAGTCAAGGTAAACCAATAATAAAATGAGGCCTTGAATAAGCGCAAACTCAGACATGAAATCAATCTGAGGAACCTCACATTAAAAAAAATTCACACGTCGTGAACATTCGAGACCTGCTCATCTGGCATTCTTCATCAACAAGAGGTTATCATTTTGCACATCTAAATGTTCAAGATCAGTGGTCCCAAACTCATGTTCTGGGGGCCATTAACAGCCCATAGGAAGATGTTCTGCAGCCCCCTACTTGGCAACAGTTGAATGTTAGTGCAGTTTAATGGATCCCCTTTTACCATGTCATCGCTAAAGGTGCTTTATTTCGGAACACAATTCTAAGGGAAAACCCCGTGGAAGGTGAATATAGTTTCCTGTCACCCAAACATGTTTTCAAAACGAAGAGAAATATTACCGAGCAGAATAGCCAATTTCAAGAAAGACAGATGAATGGGTGTTTTTATGATCTTAGGGGCACTCTGTAGTCTTGAGTACACGGAAAAAGTTAATGGCGCTCAAAACACCTTCCGTCATTAATTAGCGAGACATGCAAAGAAGTTTGCAAAGTACAGGGAGCTGAGAGCTCACCAATCTTATTCAAACTCTGCAGAAACATGAATTTTCGGAATTATTATAGATTGAGAATTGATTTGCTGTTTTAAAAATAATTAAAAACATTTTTATGCAACACTTGATGTGGCCCAGACGCACCCAGTGTCCATCTGCAGGTGGCCCCCATGTAAGATGAGTTTGAGACTCTTGTTCCAGACGCTTTACTGCATTTGTGCTCATGATTTACTTAAGAGATCTGAACTTGGTTTTCAACAGATGAGCTTTGGTTCCACAAATTTCAATAACGGCATTACAGCAAGGCAACATACCTGCATGGATTTACATAATTTTTGCAAGCTCCTTTTGGTTATAGTCAAGTGTAACACTGGTTGTGAAGGCTATTTATGCACATTTTGGGCCGAAGTGCCAGTTTAGTAGCATTTATGCTAAAAGAACAAAAAAAATCCCTTTTTGAAATGAAATACCTGCATGTCAATAGTTGGGTCAAAGCCAAGATCAAGAATTTCTAGTTAGAACCCTGTTGTAAACCCTTACTTAAAATAGTATGTAGTGGTCTTTACATAAGGTGTGGCTACTCACCTTTGTTAACACAGTCCTTGTTATACATCATACGTGAATAGGATTACAAATGATGATATGCGCACAGCATTACAGGCATAAACAAATAATAATAAAAAAACAATGTATTGTATATAGTCCAAACATTTTCACCCTAACAGTCCCTTAGTCTTCAATAAAGTCCTTTGTACTCCTTCATAGTGTAAACTTTGTGTGGAAAGAAATGTAGTGCCACTAATTGCGTGACTCAACGGTGTGTTGACTAATGTGCTGCATGCTGCCCTCTGGTGATGAGGACTGGGGGTTGTGCTACAGGAACGGATTGGTTGAGGTACTGCCTGAAGGAAATGGCCCGGTGGGGGCTCCCGCCTGCAAAGACAAGAGGGGTCAGTGTTACTCGATACGTCTATTTGAACAATAAAATAAAAAGCCATGCAGATTGTTGTTCGCGTTCAAATACAAGGTCTGGTGAAGCAGTGTGGTGTGCCCATATTCAAACCATATTTATTTCCAAACGATAAAAATGATGTTGTAATTGCATACTGTATCTAGATCCTGTCATAGGGGCGTAAAGGTAACTTGAGACAATGCATGCTCACCATAAAGGGGTTATTGGACATGCCAGGACCAGCCATGGGCTGACCAAACGGCGTCATGGAGGGCTGCTTCGGACCATAGATTGGGAACGCAGGGCCTTGGGGAGAAACACAAACAGGTAGCTTGAATTTTATAAAATTGATCACATATTCCATTTATATGGAGATGGTTAGACTGTAAAAAAAAGCGAGAGAGCCGAACCCTAGCACCCCAAATCGCATACAGGAGTTGACTTGGGGGGCCGTAAACTATGATTTTGCTTGTTGACTGGTGGAAAAATCTTGGCTTGGGTTGACTAAGCCTTTAAGTGTACCACCGGTGCTCGGAAGGAAAAATCTACATATGGGTCATCAAAAAAATGGCGTCCAATCATATTTTGGTTACACTGGGTTTAATTTGAACAAGCTTAAAAGAGTCAACGGAAATTCTGTCTGTGACGCCATGGCAGCAGCCATATTTGCTCCTTCTTGGCTCCTGGAGCCTAAGGCTCGATGTAGAGTCGTTGATAGGCAAGTCTCGAGGCTATTAGCTGTAGCAGAAAGCACCACCTTTCACAGGATTCCAGTCTATGAAAGCTATAATGGCACAATGCAAAGCATATGGGTACCCTAATAATAAAAGCAAAAACAGACAAGCACTACTTTTGTGTGCCTAAACCCTATTCATTATGAACATAAATTTATCAAAGAAAGATGACTGCATAGCATAAGCTTGGGACACTCAGTGAAAACGTACCCGTTTTGGCAGAAACTCGGTAGATTGTGAGGACCATTGTCTTTGAGCTACAAAGACAGTCTACAAGCAAAGCCACAGAGTGCCAATGTATGTATGTCCGTGTGGGCGCTTGAGTGACAGAACGGATTTGAAAATTTGACATAAACCTTACGCTGCTGGATTGACACCAGTTTGTACGTATAACCTTAAGGGTGTGTGCGTGGGGCAACGGTGGGAGGGTTAATGTGATATCTTTAAAGGATCAACAGTAATAAGAGGTTAGGCATTGCAGTTTGCTGGTAAAAATGTATATTATGCGCCTAATTAATACATAATGAATGGCAAAACTGAAATGGGGTGATGAGAAAAGACGACACTTGCCATGCTAAGAGAGAAGCGCGAAGGTTGGAGAGAAAAAAAAAACGAGGCTCGGAAGATCAATTTACCTCATCTGTCTTGGTCAAAACTTATCAAACAATATTGCTCCATTTACCCATCAAGACCTCGATTAGGGACCTCCACTTTACACTTTAAAAGAGATGACCAATTAGTTCATTGAGCCTCTGGTCAAACATTACTGTACAGTGTTTCTCAAATTCAGATCACAAGATCACAAGAGGCATAAGAGGAGGCATAAGAGGAGGCAAAAAAAAAAAAAAAATCCTGCAATAAATATGGTGTTTTTAAGAAGTGAATTATCTGAAGCACATGGGGACTAGCACACCAAAAAACAACACTTAGGCACTCCCAATAGTTTACATTTGGGCCATTTAAAGTTTAAAAAAACAATACAAACAATTTACTTTTTTTTAAACCGTAAGTGTAAGTCTTACTATCACGAACATATATATAAGTATTGATTTTGATTTTGAACTGCTATTTAGCTAACAGATTGTTAAAGCTAAACTATTTAGCTATCCATCCATTTTCTATAAATATGTTGGGACTAAACATACATGCATTTTCAATCTGTTAAAAAGAGGATGTTGCTGTTGGCACACAATTACAAAAAAATTAAATAACTAAAAGAAATATATATAAACTACATATACCATCTTTTTGCGTAAAGATCTGATGTTATTACCTGCGGCTTATAGTCCAGTGTGGCTTATCTGTGACAAAAATGCTTTTTTTTTGCTCATATGTTGCTGCTGAGGCTTATATACCAGCCTTATACTTTCAAATTGCTCTAATTGCAATGTTTTAAAACATATTTTGGTTTGAATTAATATGAAACTCGGCACTGTTGTACTTTTTTGTTATTGTTTATATTTCCTATTTTTACTCCATATAATTTGTGTTTGATTGTTTTGTTTATTGGTTTGGTTTGTGTTAAACTTACTGGTTTTACTGTTTGTTATTGCATGACCAATTTCATCCCATATACAGCACTTTGTACACAGCAATGGCTGTTTCACAGTGCTCTATTAAGTTAAAATAAAAATAAAGTTATTACTGGGGTGCACTTTTAAGTGACAGTAAAAATTGGGTAAATGTAAGGGAAAGATCATAAACAAATTACAGCAGTCATTCGTTAACATTCAATTTGGTGACTTCCTTTCTATTAAGCAGGCCATGACTATTTTGATTGAAACATTAAAATTCCAATTGCATTTAGCTGTACACGTGGTAAAAATATTAAATCAACGCTAGGAATATGAGGGGAGTCTCTTTCGAAATTCTCACCTGTAAGGGGCCCCTGAAGCCAAAAAGTTTGAGAACCCTTAATATAAATGAAAGCATTCATTGAACTGACAACCCATATGCAACCTCAAATCACTGCACGGTAGTTGACAATGACAAGCTATGACTATTTGTTCCCTGCATGCAGAAGCAACAATTTCCGAGGCAAACAGCCATCATGCTCAGAAAATCAAAATACATGCATAGGTAATCACTGGAAGGTGCTGCGTGGGTAAAAGGGAGTACAAGGAAACAGGGATGCGGGAGGCCACTAACCATTGGACTGAGGGTGGTAGGCCCCGGGTTGAGCGTAAGGGATGGGGGCCTGGCCAGGGAATTGCTGCTGGAGGTTCCCGCTGAAACTGGTCGGGAGGCAGTATGAAGACGAATTTCCAAAACCAGCGGGCATGCTCATAGAGCCAGTACCAAATGAGGCGGCTACAACACACATACGCAACAAAAACACAACACAAGGAGGAAACAGTTCTAAGAACACAGGCAATTATCGAAGCTTACTTTAACATCTAACTCAGGGCAGGGTAGGCAAACTTTTGTGCTCAAGGGCCACATTTCCAGTTTGAAAATGGACAGAAAGGCCAGGTCATCCATAAATAAGGGTTATATAAAAAAAAAAAAAGTACAAAGTGTGTATGTAAACATGTAAATATGCATATTTCAGTAATAACATTTTAATTCCCAATTTAAAAGTGGAAATTAAATTTGTTCTTAGAATAACATGCTTTAATCAGTCCCACTAGTCTAAACACAATTCTGATTAATTTTGCTTTGTGGAATAAGAATTAAACAGCAAAACCTAACCATTATTTAACCCTTTCACTACTTTTTTAAAAAAAAATAAAACGAGGCATCTATTACTTGTTTATAAGTCGAGGATACTTGGAAAATTAGTTTTAAAAAATTCCCACTTCCATAGATTAGGTTACAGACCCTGGGACCTTTTGTCCCATTGGTATTTTAGAATAATAATACCAATAATAATATAAACGTGCCAGAGAAATGAAAATTAACACCAAACACCTACAATACATAGTAATCGGTGTAATTATAGTAACACACATATATAGCACATATTATCAATACATTTCCACCGTACTAGATCATTAACACACAAGAAATTGAACAACGCAACCTACCTTGTTGACAGTGGGCCCAACACTGGCTTGTTGTGTATGGAAGTGTTGCTAAATGCCACAAGAATCTGTAGATATGTACGTGTGTAATGAACTGCTGGGATGACATTTCTTCTTATTGCTATGAATCCTAAGCCCACTGTGATTTTTGCAAAAGTTGTGGGACGCATTGTCGCAACAGGAGTGAAAGGGTTAATAAAATGAATAAAACATCTGGAGGGCCATTTTGCCACTTGATATGAAAAGAGAAAGCTCAACTTACAAATGCCACATGAACGAATCAAGAAAACAGCTGAGCTATGATTGGTTGGTACCTGAGCACTTTTGCACTAAATATTTCATTTTGGGTTACTTTATGTAGTTTGTTGCTTCCAATAAGCCATCTAAACACCGATGAGCTAATGAATAAAACATGCACACACCTGAAGGTGGAGCTCTGCCATTCGCCTGGAATGGGTTGGTGGCCATCTCTGAGGCAACAGCCGCAGCAACAAAGGGATTTGTGGAAGGGACACCTAAATGGAAGTGCCCGTTTTAAAAAGCAAAACTTGTGCCAACAATTAACAAGACTACAAAAAAAACAATCTGCTTGAAAAACGATCACTGTGATACAAGTCACCTCCAAAGCCGGGCTGCATGCTGGGTAGAACAGGTGCATTCTGAGCTGGAGATGAGCCAAGCACTGGACCAAATAAATTCCTGTCATGACAAGCCTGTGTTAGTGCATTGCAGCCATTTAATATTGCTATAAGAAATCATGATGCATCTTTGTTTTTCCTAATGCTTGAAACATTTATCTGCTTTCTTGAAAACATCAAAATCATTACTCAAGTTGATTCAAGATGTAATGGATTTTGAACATGCTTTCATAAACAGGAAAAAAATAAAAATTGTGGGTGAGTGGTTTGCGTGTGGAGAACATGTCCACGAGTCTCACCCTTGCACGTTGCTGCCTGCAGACGAGCTAAGCTTGTTGTCCAACTCAGCCAGAGCAGCGTAACGATCCTCTGTGCAACTCCCACTTTGGGACTGGATAGGGAGAGCATTTGACCTGGGTGGAATTGGCATGCCTCCTCCTGTTTAAATAGCACATTTAATAGTGACACTTTTCTAATATTCGTCTTACGCTAACCACCTACAACTCTAAAGTATAAAATTTGGTGCAGCTGGATTAGTGCAGCGGTGTACAACTTAGAACTGTATATATATACACCGGTACATACTCACACACACATAAACAAATATGAATGAAATGAAGACATGAAACATAGTGAGATGAGTGGATGTGGACATTATGATGGAGATGGGACGGTACCTGTGGAAAAGGACTTTGAAGGGGGTGAAGTGCTCAGATGGGATGGAATTGCAGTGTTTCCAAATGCATCGAAGTTGGCAAAGTTGCTGTCTGCATTACACTGAGTTGCTGCAGCCAACAACAAGGGGAAATAGGATGATGAATGAAATTGTAATGGAATGGAGTGGAATGATGACAGGATGTACATTCGTCTGGGTTTTTGGAAAACACGTGTTTTTTTTTCGTTTGTTTGTTTTTACCCGATTGGCTTGGAAAATGTGCAAAGTTGGCAAAATTGGTGGCGGTGACAGCTTGGGCAGGTGGGGCAGCAAAGATGTCCCCACCCAAGTCTGACAGCAGGTCAAACTTTTTCTCTTGGACTGTGATGTGAGCCTGGGAGCGCCCTAACCCTGGGGACTAGACATAAGGGGCAAATGGTCAAAAAACATTTTCCTCAAGTAATATTTTTAAGGAGATAGCAGGTGGGTTTCAACGTGCAGTAGCTTACTTGACGAAGGGGGGTCTTGTTGAGCTGCAAGGTCTTGAGAGGCTGCACTTCAGGAGTACTGCCAGTGCTGCTTGCTGAAGAGCCAGACACAGAGGCCTGGACACTTACGACTGACCTGGCCTGGTCTGGAGGCACATACCTGCGAAGACAGGCATATTAAAAACAAATAATAAATGAAGATCCAGACTTTCATTCTCATGACTGAAGGTGAGGATTGTATTTTGATTGCAATAATCATTTATTTAAGCGGTGGCCATCTATGATGGCCTAAACACCGTTACAAACACTGATCGACATTTACAACATAAATTCTACGCTTTGTTCCATGAAAATGTACTACTTTATTCCTAATGGTTTCTCCTCTTCAATTTCTTACCATCCTACTTGACTTCTACTAAGTGTGTGTAAGATTTTGTTTTTGTCCTGTTAAGATTTCAACCTTTGTCTTGCTATACAGTCTATACGATATCTATTTAACCTACCCAGGGCCTTCAGAATCTGTTGTGCTGTCTCATGATATTAAAACAATATTAACAAATTCTTTTACCACCTTCATTTCAAATTCAATAACTTCACAGGGCCATTTGTTGAGCAGAGTAAAAACTGTCACAGCTAACAACATGGAAAAAATGTCTGTAGCATGTATAATGCACTGTATTCATTTTTATGTCATGGAATAAATATTGATTTTGAACTGCAAATAGTATAAATATTGATTCTGAAATGCACCAGATGATGCCCACATCACTGCCCTACGTCTTTGTACAGAATTGATGGGTTCTATAATCGCCAGCAGTTGCTATTAAGAAATAATAAAAACAAAGTCCCCAGATTCTAAATATGCAAAATTTATAAAAGCATGTTGTTTTGCTGCAAATAGCTGCCAACCAGTTCAGGGTGTCCCCCGCCTTCTGGCCAAAGACAGCTCAAAAAGGCACTAACAAGTCAGCAACCCTACTGAGAATAAGCAGCTATAGAAAATGGATGGTTGGATAATGGTGTTTTGTTTATATTGGGTCATTTCTACATAACAATGTCAATCCAAAAGTAGCTGTGAATAAGCAAATCAATGGTTTATAAAAAAAAAAAAAAACTAGACAACAGTTAACTGAAACCTATTAAAAAAAAGGCAAACAATAATGTCAGTATACCATCTTTTCTTTTCATATTTTTCCTGGAGGAACTCCTTCACTTTCTGCGGCTCCCGGAAATCTGGAACAACTGACGTTCTGTCATCATACAGGCCCAACCAGATGTGTTTACAGACCTATAAGGGTGTGAAAGAGTAAAGTTTATAGAAATTACATGAGTGGGGGGAAAGGAGGGTGATTTGAGTAGGGGTGATGGGAGAGAGAGGTGAGACAACGTAGCAGGGAGGGGGAAGGGATGACGAGAAATGGGAGGGGAGAAATGTTAGAAGGAATGCCAATAAATTTGAAAAACCGGGACAAAAAAGGCCTACAAATGTGTTGAGAATTAAAGCCAGAGCATCACAATGTTCTACAATGTGCGTGTTACCTCATTGCTGTGTTTCTGAAGGAACTCAATTTCTTGCTGTGTGAAAGTAGTCATAGAGATCGACTTCACTCTATGTGGAGGGTTCAGCCCTCGCCTGTGGAGGGGAGCAGATTTTTGTTAGCTAAAACATAAAAGAGCCTGGATGCAACCCAATGCCATGTGAGTTTGTGCAACAGCAGCAAGAAAAATTCCATAAGGCAACACGCAACAACTACGGCATGCATTTACTGCAACTGCATTCCTTGAATTCAAAGCAACGCGGAATGATCACGAGTAAATCACTTGGAAAGCTTAATGAGTGGAGTCTCAGAGTAACCGAGGTGAAGTATATCTTGTCCTCAGATCTGTGTTTTAAAATATAAGCAAGAGACTTGACTACAATCTAACACAGAGCACTTAAGAGATTACATTAAATTTTGAATTTTGTACAACCAACTGCCTGACAGTACATGGCAAAAATTAAATAAATTTTGAAACAAATATTTCACTATTAGGTCTGCTGTTTACTTTGAGGGATATTTGCAGCTATGCTTTCATGTGAAAACACAACACGTTTTTAAAAAGCTGCAAGGGAGGCTTCGGGCTGCAGAGAGTTCCCTGAAGACTGTTGGTAGGGTAGTAGAAAAGTCCTAGTGGAAAAACCTGCCTGCGGGAAGGGATTTAAAAACAACATTGTACTGGAGAGGTTAGGTCAGAGTCCACGCTGAGCATAAATTGTGGAAGGATGTGAAAATGCTGCTTAATGCAACTCTGCAGTTCCCCTTTCCCCTCATAAATTGAGAAAAAAGATTTGAAGTAGATTTCTATAAGGAAGAGAGCTGTCTGAGAGAACAAACGCAGCAGAAACATTTAGAATAATTTATTCAAATTTTTATTCCAATTTATCAGTGTAATAAACCTTCATTTTACATGAAAAAACAAACAAAAGGTATATGTGACATGCCGGTGACATCATTGTTGACTTGGGGTCACCTTCCATCAATTCCACACTATAACTATTGATGACTAGGAGTATGTGTGGCTTTAAAAAGGTAGGGCCTGTCAGGGTGAGTGAAATGGGAGTCAGTGAATAAGAATGTACAGTTGGCAGATGGAAGCTCAGGTTGGGCTGAATTTTTTTTTTTTTTTTTAAATGAAACAAAACATTCATTTTCTGCAGCTTCTGATTGGCCCAGAAGCCATTGCTTCTGCAGTGATGTCATGCAGTATATATTTTACAAATAATTGTATTGTACAACAATACTTACCCATATCTACTATTTCCTAGGTACTAATGGGTGAAATAGAGAAACTTGGGATAAAAATTTTCACAAACCGCTCGCCACATTTGCTTTAATGAGATATCTCCAGCCGCAAGCCTGGAGCCTGGCTGCTCCACCAGCCCACTGGCCATGGCCCCCACCTTAAAGGTGGTGGCTTTGGGTGGCTGCCGAAGGGCTTTTGACACTGGACAGTGATAATGGAGCCACTAACTCTAAAAGACGACCAAATTAATGAAAGTGAGGTCTGCGTTGAGTATGATTGAAAGCTGGCCAGGTTTGCGTGCTGCTCATGAAATCATTGAAATAAGTACTATTATAAAACAAAATGTGTACTGTTCCTGTAGTTTTGTTGTGACGGTGACAATGTTTCATTGACTTAAACCCACAAATGTATTTTTTGTCCAGATGTGAATGCATAATTTGTCATTTGAATTAGGACTGAAGGGTTAATTGCATTTGCAATATAGTCGCAAGGTGATAAAACGCAATTTCCTAATAGCAAAAGCTGCAGTTTAAATGGTTAATTTGTAACACAGCAGAGCAGGAAGGAAAAGTGGCAGGCAGGACAAGAAGCCACAGACCTCCTCCCTATTAGTAAAGCCTGACTGTCTGATGACACTGAGATATCTAACATGATCGATCTTTTTGCGCCATGAGATTTTAAAAAAAGCTTGACGTAATGTAAGCATGATATACAGTAAGCATATGGAAGTGAGAAAGTGTGCGACTGTATGGCTAACATGACTATATTATATCAAGTGAGCAACCAAACTGTCTGATGTGTTGTGTGAAATGGACTAAGAAAGAGTTGGCATGCGCACAGGTGCTACTGATATACGATCCTTCAGTCAAATGATTTGAAAATGGAAGCACCCTTGTGGCCAATACTCTCCACTCATGAAAAATAAGCATAGAAGCCTGGAGTAAAGGAAAAGCAACGGAGACTGCGCTGGACCAGTGTGCTGGCCGTTCTGGAATTTGTAATGCAAAAGAGGCTTAAATTGCACCAGTGTTGAGAAAGGACTTGAAAGCACTCCATTAAAAAGTGTCAGTATTTAAACAAGATTTTAGATAGCCCCCCCACCCTCTACCCTACCTCCAAAATGACAGCTATTCACATTAAAAAAAGGAAAAAAAAAAACTACCCAGAACATTCCCTATTGAAGTCGGCGCTGTGCACCAGCCATCTTTTTAACTATCTTTTCTCAAGCCAAGCTAGGGTTGCATGATTACGGCCAATATAATAATCACAATTATTTTGGTCAATATTGAAATCACGATTATTAAACACATTCATCATGTTTGGTCAAACATGTTTTTTATTGCGCTTCTTTTAAACAAGCAGTATATCAACAGGACCTGATACTTACAATAATATTAAACTAAAAAAAATAAAGTAAATAATATTTTAATGAAATTTACCCAAGACATGGTAAAAACTTGACACACAGACAACACAGCTAACTTATTTGCTGAGTGCAACCAATGAAAAAAATGAAGCCTAGAACTATGCACATTATTTATTTTAATCAATCAACAGTCAAAATGTCATGTAGATTTGTCCAACTGCCGAGGTATTAAAAGCCAGCCCAAACGCAGACGCTTTAGCCACATCACCTCTTGCTGACGGGGACCCAAAGCGCAAAAGTAATGTGTATAGAGCTAAAAACCTGCCCAGCAATGGCACAACTGACACAATATGAGGCTTAAATGTGTTTTGACTGGCTCCTGGGAAACAATATGACAGGACTGCGATTCTTTGATCGCAGCATCAAAGTTTAAATTGCATTTAATTAATAAATAAATAAATAAAAATACAATAACTTGTCACAGGAATAACATCCAGCTTAAAGTGAACATTGTTCATGTCCAATCAAGTTGCCCCGTCGTACAATCAGCCGTTGAGTCCACACCCCCCTCTATCCACCAACACTTCCAGTAGGGAAAAGCTAAAGAGTTCCTTTTTTCTTGTATGCTCTTTTTTGTTGTGTGCTCTTTTTTTCCTGTCTGTGTGTGTCTCTATTGCAGGGGTCACCAACGTGGTGCCCGCGGGGACAATGTAGCCCCCAAAGATCACATGAGTAGTCCACAGGCCTGTTCTGCAAATAGCTTACAAGAGATAGAACATTGGTGATTTTCTATGAATTTTACAAACAATTACACATGTATTACATTTACATTACATATTACACTTGATTTACACATTTACCAGGGCTGTTCCTTAATTGTGAAAAATCATCAACATGATCGGTGTCTTCACATAAACTGGTAGCCCTTTTTATAACTCAGTAACAACAAAGAAGCTCAGTTTTAAAAAGGTTGGTGATCTCTGCTCTATTGTAATGATTTTTTTGTCTTGTTTGCCTTTCTTTGGTTATTCATTTTTTCTTTGTGATATTTTGTTTGCTTAACTTTTTTGTTTTTATGATGTGCACTTCAGGGCCTCTGTATGTCCAATTTAAAAGGAGTAAAATATAAAGAAAATAGCAAGGTAACCCTGCAATAGATACAGTATAGATTTTTAAATTAAAATCCGTGTAGTTGAAGTTGATTTATTTAAAATAAATAAAATTGCAATTTTTGGACTGGTCGGACTTAGGAATAAAAATTGCAAGGAAAAGGGTGCCATAAACCTGCAATAGAAAAAGTTATGGTCGTAAAGTAAAAAAATAATCCGTAATCGATTGAAGCCACAATAAGCGAACCGTGAGAGAACACTGTAAAGCAGAGCGTGTAGTTTCTTAAAGTATGCGGAGGCGATTTTTGTTTTTTTTTTTTGTCCAGATGTGAATTCTTCTGTTGATTTGATGGGCTTCACACGCGAAGTCGGCCTGGGACAGAACCCGTCTTAGCGTCCAACCTGTCTAGGCTTGAACACTAGCATACGTGCTAACGGAACCGCTAAGTGAGCCACCGGCTGAGCTCCCCTTTCCGGCAGACGTCTAGTCCTCACCGGACGGTCGGCAAAAACGAAAGTCGTACTTACAAGATACCAGAGCAGGTGGTACAGACGAAGGAGCCCACTGTCATGTTGACATAGGTCGGGCCGCGCTGGTCACAGTCGAAGCATTTCCTATTCGCGGGAAGGCTAGTCATTTCCCGGAGCATCTTCAAATGAGTCTCCTCTTGCTTTCGCTTCGCGCTGGTCGCCATGGTGAAATATAAAGGTGGCCTGCGAGGGTGGTTTGGTTAAAGACCCGGAGCGGGGTGGCTGTCTTCGGGGGCCGCGTTGAACGGCAGCGGCCGGGCAAGCAGGCAGTCGGGTGGGGAGGAAGGGAGGGAGACAGGAAAGTAGCAAGCACCTTGCTGAACGCTCAGACTGACAAAGTTCTTCTTCTATGGGTTCAAAGAAACTGAACCTCCCGGCTTCACCAATCAAAGCGCCACCCGCAGGATGGAAATATATCGCAATGCCAAGTAAGGAAAACAGCAAAATCGGGTATCAATACATACCAGAAAAAAAGGTTATTCCCAACGTGCGAACGCCAATTAAACGTAATTACCCACAACCCAATACGTATACACTTTACAAATACTGTAGTCATAATCGGAAAATCTTTGTAGATTTGGCTGTACATTGTCTTCACTCATGTTTATTTATTTATTTTTCTAATCATGACATGTCTCAACAATAAAGTTACAATGATCACAATTTTGGGGCCGTCATTGAATCCTGATCTTATAAAACCCTAACCTGCCGATCCCGATTTTTTTTTCATAGTCAATTTCATGCGTGTTCAATGTTCAAATCTTGTTTTACTGAAGAACATTGAACAGTGGAAAAAAAAACAAATTAGATTGTGATTCAATTGCACTTAAAACTACTCCTCACCAGTACAAATGCCAACACAAAAATTGCTTAAACTGTTTTAATCTGTTCGCCAGTAAAAAAAAAAAAAATATTTAGTCCAGTTTCATTAGTATTAAAAATATTATTTTACATAAATTAACATTTTGGAAAATTTAAAGAAAAAAGAAAAATCCTAACATAATTCAAGTCTCTGGTTTGCGTCTTGGCACGGATTACACAACAGGTGCTAGTTGTGATGAGCCATCCCCTGTCTCTTTTGGCCTTGAGAAAGTCACTCTGACAGTGATCACACTAGCCTCTTTCATAGTGAGCCACTACTTGCTTTGCCTTTCTTGACAGCTTGATGATGCTGGACTGAGACATGTTCACTGTGAATGGCATTTTGCCACTCAGACAAGAAAACTGGTCCCATATGAAACAAGGAGACTCAATTCGATAGTTGGTAAGATTTTGTACCGAAACTATCAAGAACCTACATGAAAACACAGTAATACAATTAATAAAAAATTGTAATTGTGGCCTTGCAAGGCAATATATACAAACCTGAATCTTTACATTATAAATGAGCCACAAACTTTTTTTTGGATAAAACAATGAAATTGGTCACATGATTGTGAGAGTTCTGCAAAGGCAGATGTATATCCACATAATTTCCATCCAAGTTCGAGGGTCTTATTTCAATTATGTTTTCTTTCTCTTACCGCTCCCACAGTTGGCTGCTTCCGCAGGCTGGAGAAGAAAAGAGCGAAAAAAATATTAGGCCATAGTACCGATAAATACACATTTATTCACTTTCAACTAAATCAGTTACCCTACATTTTGTCATGTAATTTACTGTAGACCTACCCTTTATGCATGGAATATTTTTACCATACACAGTATACATTTCATGAACCTAACAATATTATTTCCTGAATTATTTTTAACGTATTGTCACAACACCGATAAAGAAAAATAAGGTATTTGCTTTTTTTCTTGCCTGTATAAAATATGTATCATCCGAGACACTGTAATGTGCAAACATTGAACTTACTCTTCTTGGTTTAATTTGTTGTTTTTTTTTAATGTTCAAACTTACTTGGGCAACTATGCTATGCAGCTAAACAATATACAAATGCGCTGTATTCTATTACAGTGATTGGGAAAGAACCAGGTAAACGCAATAAAATTTTAAAATAAAGTAAAAATGATATAAATATTTTATTCAATTCTATATTTTCCCTGCTCTAAAATGTGTTAATCATAACCTTTTTATTAATTCAATGATACATTTAAATAAGCAAAAACATGAACATGTTCACCTGTTCCCGCTTTCTAAGAACTCTGAAAAAGTCATCCATCCTAGTTTGCCTGCAGTGTCCCGCTGCCTTATCCTTTTCCCGTTGTTTTCGCTTACTCTCCCGAATTTGTCGGAATTTCTCCATGCGATGACGGATTCGTGCTTCCCTTAAAACATTGACCCAAACAATGACTGTCAATTCTTGAAAAAAAAGGGGAGGAGAAATGCACACAAAATACAACTGTAAATGCATACTTAACATAAGTGCTCTGGCAGAGAAACCCAACCAGCGCTTCTTCGTCTGGCTCAGTCCACAGCAACTCAGGCACTTCTCCGTGTGACATTTCCAAAAATACCTTCCGTGCTTCTTTGTATTTCCACTTATCTGGTACAGGATGTGTCTACGGTGTAGCAAGGTATGAAAATCTTGGAAAGAACTCACAATTGTAGTTTTCTTGACAAGGCCGCACCTGTCTGTTGATGTGCGGAACCACATTTTCAATTGTGCGGTACTTCTTGATGAGTGTCAGAGCTCTCTTTGGACCAAAACCAGTTATCTTGTCACAGTAGTCACATCCCAGTAAAATACAGAGGTCAACAAACTAGGAAAAGGAAAAGGAAAAGAAGTACAAGCTTAGGAAAATCTGAATCTAAATACAGTGGTACCTTGACTTAAAGTGACAGTGTGTAAGATGTAGACTGTTTTTCATTAAAAGGAAGAAATTAAATGATTGTAAATTTTTTAAAAAAACTTGCAAATTAATGTGTTCTCAATGACCAACAGTATGTTTTAAATATAACCATAGGTCTAGTTATCCTTAAATTATATTACATGGGGGGTGGTACTCCTCCAGAGGCAGCCATGTTTGTTATAGCCACAGACAATGGAAAATGGCATCTGCAGCACCTCCTGCTATCCGTAATGAAAAACGGTCCGGAGAAGTGCCACCCCCCCATGTAATATAATTTAAGGAAAACTAGACCTATGAATATATTTAAAACATACTGTTGGTCATTAAGAACACATTCATCTGCAAGTTTTTTAAATTTACAATCATATAATTTATTCATTTTTATGAAAAACGGTTTAATTTTCACACTGTCCCTTTAGGTTTAATAGCATTTTTTTAACACAGTATTGTTAAAACATAATAAAAATGATTCTCAAGGAATTGGTTTTATTAAGTGAAAATACAGTATAGTTGTAATCAGAATAATTCAACCCAATGCTGTAACCACGTTTAGGAACTTCAGTGCACATTTTTAATTGAGTTCATAATGACATCATACAAGGACTTGTTATCAAACCAAATGCAACTAAAATGACATCAATTGTTTTTGTCACAAAGGATTAAATGGCTTTTATATGATTTCTTCAATGACAAAAGTATTCAACCCCCTTTCAATATACAACACTTTAAACACTACAAAGAAGATTGGTTCCTTCTTGTGTTGTCATTTAGGTATTGGAAACGCTTGTGGATGTCACAGAGCAGCAATCAAGTATAATAATATACAGATTTAAAAGGGCTGTGATACCCAGCTCCTTGCTTGACATTTACTGGTCTGTTTACGAACATGGTGAAGACAAGAGATTGGTCACAGAAGACAAGAGAAGAGATTATTTCTCTTCACAAGTAAGGCAAGAACATAGCTAAAATGTTAAATATTCCAAAAGACACTATCGGAAGCATCATACGCAAATTCAAGGCAAAGGGCACAGTGGAAACCACCTGGTTGTGGTAGAAAGAAGATCCTGACAGCAACTGCAGTGCAGTGCAATCTGAAGCAGCAGGAAGAGAAAAATCCCTGTGTGACTGCTGAGCAACTGAAAAAAAAAGAGCTGGCAGGTGTGGGCACTGAAGTTTCAGCAAATACAATAAGGCGCACACTGTAGAATGAAAACCTCCATGCCAGAACTCCCAGGCCCACCCCATTGCTGACTCCAAAGAACAAGAAAAGTAGACTGCTGTATGTAAAGTCACATGGACAAGCCACAAAGGTTTTGGGACCACGTTCTGTGGTCTGATAAAACAAAATTGGAATTGTTTGGGCTTATGGACCAGCACTATATTTGGAGGAGGAAAAGCCAGGCGTTTGAAGAAAAGCACACCATGCCTACTGTGAAGCATGGGGTGGGGGGGTCAATAATGCTTTGATGCTGTTTTGCTTCTTGTGGTACAGGGGAGCTTCAATGTGTACAGGGTACCGTGAATTTCTTTCAGTACCAGGAGGTCCTAGATAAAAATGTAATGGGAGTCCGTCACAAACCTGTGACTTGAGCGACGTTGAACCTTTCGATAGGACAATGATCCAAAGCACACATCCAAGTCCACTAAAACGTGGTTGAAGATGAAGGGCTGGAACATTTTAGAGTGGCCATCGCAGTCACCAGACCTAAATCCAATTGAGAATCTCTCCTGGGACCTGAAGAAAGCTGTTGCAGTGTGCAAGCCTAAGAATGTGACTGAACTGGAGGCTATTAGCCATGAAGAATGAGGCAAGATAGCCATCGGTCGCTGCAAGAAACTTGTGTCAAGCTGTGCTTGACACTTGCAAGATGTAATAACTGCAAAAGAATATTGCACTAGTACTAAAAAGAAATTGCACTTGGGGGTTGAATAAAACTGATAATGATGTGAGCACATAAAAGCCATTTAATCCTTTATAAAAAAAAAAAAAAAAAAAAAACAATTGATGTCATTTTAGTTGCATTTGGTTTGTTAACAAGGCCTTACATGATGTCACTATGAACACAATTACAAATGTACACTGAAGTCCCAAAATGGCTGTATGGCAGTGGGGGTGGAATAATTCTGATTACAATTGTATATACTTTAGTATTCAAATGTTAGAATCACATCATTAACTTTCACTGTCAGCCCAGTAAAAATCATGGATCTTTGATGTCTATAACCGTTAATGGAAAAGAATGGGTTAAATGTTCATCTGCCAAATATAAAGTCAGTTATTTAGTGGAAGTTATGCATTTTCAGTCTTTGGTATACCAGCGACGTGACAAGTAGTAAGCCCAGTAAAAAATGCATCTTTGATGTCTCAAGCCATCACTGGTAGTGAATGACTTAAAGCCGCATTGTGCAGAATTCAGAATCGCCATTTGGAGCATGCGCACTACAGTGTCTCAGAGAAACAATACTTTGGAAGCATACGACAAGCGAGTGAGAGTGAGCGAACACAAATACAATTCGGCACTGGTTTCGGTGCACAATAGCGCCAAATCTACAAAAACTGGGCAAATATACCAACACTGGTTAGCTTCCGCGGACAAACAAGAAGGCCACACCCAGAGTTGGGCAGTCCATCGGCAAGACACATGATGAGTGACACAAGATTTGCACTGTACAGTATGGACTGCATGGTGAAAATTCTACACTTTTCACACTTTTCAAACACAACTTTTAGCAGTCAGGTAGAATGTACGACAGCAATTCAGGCACATGAGAATTAACAACAGGCAACAACACAGTGCAAGCAGCAGGCTAGCCACAGTACGGGGTAAGGTAAATTTTTGTTGTACCACAATGTCTTTGCTGACATTTTTTTTTTTTTTTTGTCTGTGTATGTGTTTGGTGGATGAACTCAAATGCGTAGAAAAAAAATAGTCATGCTAACTCCCAAACCAATTGTTGTGTACTGTTGTGAAATTTGTGCTGACCCTCCTACCTGTTTCTCTTTCTTTTATTTACGATTGACAAACAAACCTTCTATTTCCTTTTCTTTTTTCCTCCAAAACGTGATTCAATTACGTTGGCGAAAGTTTTCCTATTTTGCTTAACGTAGCAAAAAGAAACTTGACAGCCTCCATCTGTGCGGCGATCCCTATGTAATATAATTTGTGATTACCGAACTACAATGATGCATAAAGAAATGATGTGATAGAACAAAATTATTTTACATCTTATTGAGATTTGTATGGTTTTTTTTTTAATAACTTTCTCAATATTACGCATTGTCCCTTTACGGAGGTGTGGCCTAGTGAGAAACATCAGGTGCTGGAGTTGGTCAGTCTAATTCTGTATTTGTGTGTTTGGTTTAAAGCACATACTGTGGGTGACTGAGGCTCTCCTTTCCCTAAGCAAAGAGTTGAGGACATTACAATATTTTAATTGGTCCATTCCTTTTCAGGTCAATCAGTGCGTATGTTTTTTTTGTACTCTAAAGCTTGATTAAAAATTCAATTTTTTTTATGTTCACATGTCAAGGTACCAGTATAATCACTTACCTCTTGGTGAGTTAGTTGGAGCATCTCCAACAACTTAGGCAAAGAATATTCCACAATGTCACTGTAAACAATAAAAGCATTGATAGTAAGTACCGGTACACTATAGTATGGCCCCAATAGTTACTGTGTATACAACAAGCAATAAATTTCAGGTTAAATATAAAAACTTGCATGACTTTCATACAAAAAGAGAGAGTTAATAGCAGCATGTTAAATCCTTGGAGAGTGAGATGTTTGTCCCTCTGTACCCGTCTCTCTTGGCATTCAGCTGACGAATCAGAACATGCGCTCCAAATGGCAAGGTGTCCATATCCTCTGATGCCACAGCTTCTGCAATCCCTTGTCTCACCAACCAAGCACAAAAAGCCTCAGCATCTCTGGGGGCCTTGCACAAGCCATCAACAAGAGGAAAAGAAATTAGTAAGTGTTGCAACATGCCTCATTGGCATACTAGAATCATACTGATTGGCATACTTGAATCACAGGTACACCCAGAAGCTTCAGAAGATGGAAGCAGTCTTTTGTTTGGAGTGATGCTGGGTGGAAGACAAACATGGCATTTAAAAAGATACAAATATATAAACGATCAGTTCTATATCCCCCTGTACAGTACTTTACCCTCTGTGGGCCGTACACTGGTGGAGGGGTTTGCATCTCAGAATTATCCTCGGACCTAAGTTGTCTGGGGCTTTATGTCACAAGCAGAGTCACCAGTGGCAAACATGTCCTAGGTGAGGACCAGTCTAAGCACAGCTCATAGAACCCATATGATGAGTATTACAGTTGGATGATGTTTTCCCTAGCCCGAACTCGAGTCACCGGAGTCTGGCCTGGATGTGAGACGAGCTGGTGACCCGAGTCTGCACCCATGGGGCCGGGGGTAGGCGGGGACACTGAGTCAGAGTTCACCACGTTCTGTGCCTCTATTGTCGAGGCAGCAGATCAAAGTTGTGTCCATAAGGTGCTTGGCGCCTGTTATATTGGCAATCCACAAACCCGATAGTGATCCAGCTGAAGAAGGAGTCCTATCGGGCCTTTTTGGCCTGTGGGAGGCAGCTTACAGGTACAGACTGCCCAATCGGAGTGCGGCTTAGGCAATCACAGAGGCAAAAACTTGGGTGTGGGAGGAGTTTGGTGAAGCCATGGAAAACGAGTTCTGGATGTCTTCAAGGAAATTCTTGTTCACCATCCTGCATCTCAGGAGGGGAAAGCAGTGCATCATTAACACTGCGTACAGTAGAGATGGGGCTGGGGAGATGGGCTTCTGGGCTTCGCTGCTGAAAATGCTGTACCTGCGACCTGAGATGATGGATGGATTGATGGATGGATGGATGGATGGATGGATGAATGGATGGATGGATGGATGGATGGATGGATGGATGGCAATATTGTACAAAAATACTAATCTAATGACATTCTAGAAACTTAAAATGTGTTAATAACTTCATAATCAAAAAAGATGTAAAAATAAATATACACACAGAGGTACTCGTAAAATTGTGATTTTGTACCTGTGCCCAAATGGTTGGGGGAGCTCCAACCTGCTGCCTCAGCACGTTTCTGAAGCTGCAAGAAGAACATGAATAAATCACAAAAAAAGTGTCACAGGACCACTTCATTGAATTAACTTGCATGTTCAACCAGCATTAACCGTTTAGCCTCCAGTTGTTCATTTATCAAACAATGTTTAACTTGGACAGCACTGCAGGATTGACTTTCAGTTTTCTTTCTTATAAACTTTCTAAAATGCTCAGCCCTAATGAATGACACACATAGTTTTGTGTATCACTTACAGCAGCAGTCTTTTCCCCCGGAGGTCTTCCATCAAACACAAAAGCAGGCTTTATGTCATGTTCCAGGAAGGTAAGCGTGCGAAAGAACAGACCAGTCAGCGGGCTGCAAACAGCACAGACATACAGCTAACTTTACCATGTAACATGTAACCTTAAATTTACCTGGATCAATAACATTCAATCAAATGTTTCTTTGAATGACTTACTTGAGTGATGGTGTTGCAGTACGGAACTGGTTCATTACAATTGATGTGTCCAGGGCAATTACTTTATCTGTGAAGTAAGGAGAAGCTCAACAGGATTAATTCATACCGTCCACTAATTCTCTCTCTCACTCTCTCTTTGATAGACAGACAGACACATACACACACACACACACACACACACACACACACACACACACACACACACACACACACACACACACACTGTGGTGCAGATATTGAACTCAAATGAACACAAACTCAAAGCATTGTAACGTCCAGTCAAAAACATTAGGTATGACTCACCAAGATGTAGGGATACTGGGCTTTTACTTTAAATGCCAGGATGAACCTGAAATGCACTGTGAATTCACTCTTTTCTCAACAGAATATCCAGCTGTTCCTAAGCCGTTTTCCAGTATTTTTCTACAACTTACTGTTGTCGTTTACAGGAGCTGAATATCAAAATTCAATGCCTCAATGTCTTTGTTAGTCCTCCAACTTTACTTAAGTCCAGTCTCAGTGTATCTCTATTGCAGCCTCCCTCGTAAATGGTAGCTACCACATTGGTTGTAACTTTCAGAATTATCTCGATTTCCTGATGAGAAGCATGATGAAGAGGGCTGTTTAAATACTAATTTAATCTGAATTGGAAGTACAGTATACAGGTCGTTTATGGATAGAAATGAACAAAACGTATAAATTGATGGTACACTTTTGAAAAGAAGTGGTCACAGAAGTAACTTCAATCTGACAAAACAATAAATGAGGTTAATTCAAATCAACCAATAAAATGCATTTTTTAAACTGTGGTTAAATAGAATAATATTTTTTTTAAGTTATGAATCACGAGTCTGCCACGTTAACATGCAGCAGCGAGCAAGTTAGCTCGTGGCTAACAACAATAGGGAAATCGTGTCAAAGAAAAATGACGCAATGCGATCAAAAAACAGTTGTGACTGTTTACCTGTGTAATCACTGATATGTTTGTGAGAAACTGCACCGGGAGCTTCCAGTCGGATCAAATCTGCTAGTTTAGTGATCCCCATCTTCACGACATCGGTATCAACAAGTCTTGAATGACGTCACTTCTCTTGATGCCAGGAAACCATTTTTAAATGATTTTATTTTAATAACAAAAGCAAGTCCAATTTTGTGTATGTGCTATAATTTTGTTTAATTTTGCCAAAAAAAGGAGTAAATGTATGTCCTCGTTTTATGAAGAATAGAATATATTGAATATGCTGTCATTTGCGCTGTTCATAACCTGCAAATATCGTCATGGTAAAGAAAAGATGCCAATTAGTAGTTCTGGAGTCTCCACCAAATGTTCATTTTGAACAGTAAGAAGCAACGATGCACAAAAAGGTCATGGATTTAATTGCAGCTATTTATTCAAGCAAAAATAATTTACAAACAACGAATACATTGAGGCTTTAAGAAAAAAAACATCTAAGATAGACATTTGCCAATAAAAAAAATATACAACCTCTCCCTGAACCTGCATTGTAACAATAAATAGACAAATAAATATAGTAACATCAAAATTTCTCATGGAGATCTATGACGTATTACGCGCCGCTAATGAAACATCTTAATAAAGGTCAAGTTTAGCCTTCTTGTGAGCAAAATGCGGGAAAACATGAGGTAAAAGTTCAGAAAGCAAGTTCCAACAATTCAAGGGGTCTCAAACTTGGCAAAAGAATTAAGATACATCACACCCACTAATATATTACATCACAGAATTACCTTTTTTTTTTCTTAAAGTTCAACACTGCCATTTTTTCGCTAGTAACGTTTTTTTTAAGAGTCCAGGCATTTAATCTCAAATACTTAAAGGGGATGTAACCCCAGAGAAATTTCACGACATGTTCTACTCTAAAACCAGGATTCGGAATAATATTACATTTGTGGAACCTGAATTAAGTATCTGGGATTGAATGTCTGGTCTCTTAAAAAATGTGAAAATAAATTATTGACATTGAATATGGATGTTTACGTGAAACAAAACACAGAAAGACATTCAGCATAAACTTTATGGCATTCTTAGATTTTTTTTTCTTTGTAGTATTTTGACACCAATATGACAAAAATATTTACTTTTATCTCCACCTCTGGGCTGGGTTCCCAAGGCATTTGTCGCCAAAGTAAAATCTCGTTTCCTCATTCATGGCTGTGATTATCAAAGAAAAAAAAAGTGAAATTCAGTATTTGTCTGAACAGTGTAATGACTCGCAAAGAATAAGTAACAAGTACAAAAAAAAAATTGTAATCATGTTCACATAATCACGCTTTCTTGCTTCAAAACTTATAGCACAAGTGTTGTATATAATGTACTGTACATCTTGAAAAAAAAAAAAAAAACATTTCAATCACTTCTTATAAATTCATGGGATGGAACAACAATGGAAATGCAGTTGATTCCTGTGATTGACCTTGATGTTAAAAGGGAATCCCTAACTTTTCATTAACAAGACTTTGCTTTGAATTTTTTTTTTTTTTTTTAGCGGCGGAACCAGACCCAGGTATTAATGAGCCAGAATGCAACAGTCGCAGAATACAGTAGCACCTCTCGCTTGGAGCGTTCCTTGTTTTCTTCTTCCAGCATCTGGAGACGACGGTTGAGCTTCACAATCTGAAAGATCACACAAATGGAAATAGTTTCTATGACTGGAATGCACCTGCAACAGGCCTGGATCATGTAAACCATTAGTCCCCAAACTTTCTGCCCTTTAATTGATAGCACCTATTTATCGACGGGTAGATGTGTTTGTGTGTGCTGTACTTGGCCGCTGATGTACAGTGTATTACTGATCAGACACAAATTGTGCCAATTGTGCTCTGAGGGTGCGAGTATATATTCCCAATCGGGATTAGGATTTGAAAATAGCCCGTGGACCAGTACAAGCTCAGGGACTAGTGTTTGGAGGCCACTGTTGTAAAAATACATTCAACATTTCATTCTCCATCTTGATATAAATATCGATTAATTAATATAGTAACAGCTATACACTGTTTACAAATATTATATTCATGATTAAAAATACATTATATATATTTTTTTTTTAATTTAGTTCTCCTGTGAAGGCAATAGTACATTTTAGGTTCAGTCTTAAAATTGACAGGAGCTCAATATGCCTAATAAGTATTTTCAAATAGAGGATATTAGGCATATTACATGTATACAATGAGAAAACTGAACCTACTTGTCGACGTAAGGAGGAGGCATCCATTAAACCAGACTCATCTGGATTTATATCCAAGGCAAGGTCCAGGTGTGTCCTATGTGATGATTTAAAAAAAAAAAAAAAAAAAGTCAGCCTTTTTCATGTCAAATCTCACTATCACAGAAATTCGCCTGAATGAAGTTTCTTGTTGCAGCTGAAACCAAGCTTGACGGTTTTGCTAAGTGGCCTTTCTCTCTGCATGTTGGCAAATTTTTGTCATCATTTTTAAGGTGGTGACTCTTCATTGTGCGGTTCTCTTCCTTTCATGGAAGGACATCAACAATTTTGCCAACGCGGAGTAATTCAGCTTCCTCCCACATTCCAAAAGTTAGGAAATGGATGACTAAGGCTAAATATAAACTGAATGGTTCCATTGACAGATCGAATTTTTTGCTCTTAAGAGGCACATTAGTGAGATATGCGTCATGGGAAACATGCATGTAATCAGATAAAGCTGTGCAATAACAATATACAGTCAGAGAGGAATGCTTGACTTTTCTTCACGATGCGGGCCATTGATCCAACAACTTTACGCTTTGACTTACGAGCATTATGTTTTGGTGGTCAGGTCAACTGTTGACAAAAACCTGAATTTCGGCGTAGTCAACAATTTAAAAAAAAAAAAAAAAAAAAAAAAGCTTTTCACTCCCGGTGGAAGTTTACAATAATACTAAGAGAGAAATACAAATTGTTTATTAAAGACTAACACATAGTTCTAACTTAGGAAATTCAAGTTAACCTAATGCTAACAAATAGCATCATTGTCACGGTGGTGCAACAACTTAACCAAATAATATGTGAGCACAAAAGTGGCAGCAACACATGTATTTAAAGTAAAAAACATGTGACAAAAAAATGGAGTATTTTGGGGAAAGGCTGGAACATATCAGTGGTGTTTGAATTTGTTTCTATAGCCAAAGATGTCTTTAGCTGTGAATGTTTTGAGTTACAGTTTTGAGCTCAAAATGAATTAAACTTTTATCTCAAAAAAACCACGGTATCCAATTTAAATGTAATGTACAAGTACAGCGCCAATGAGAGCTGGAAACCGAGGTGGATTTAAAAGAAAAAAAAAAAAGTCACCGGCGGTGGCTGTCGTCCAAAACTTCAAGGACTTGCTGATAGGCCCGGCGTGTTGTTGACTGGATGTAAGCCAGGAAGCCCGCCGCTGTGAACAAGTTGACGTTTGCATCCTCAGGCGAGCACAGAGGAGGACACATGCGGACTGGGGGGGCAGAAGGTGAGGGTGTTACACTGTCAGAGAGGTAAGTAGAGAGAAAAGGTAAAGGGGGATTTTTTTATTAGAAAAATAAGAGAGAAATAAGCATAAGCAGTATGGAAAAGAATTCTCTCACCTCACATCACCTCTTATCATCTGACTGCTATGGCGACCAGATATGGATTCAGTGGCACTGCGTTCTCTTCGTGATCGAGAATGAGCCTGTTGATGATAGGCAATCTTGTGTTACCCAACTTTTATTGAGCCAAGGCAAAAAAAAAAAAAACAGCACACAGGCAGGGTTGCAATGTGCAGTGGTATTTCAAAAAAAGTACCAAAGTAGTACAAAACCACCACATTCTTTTAGTCTCATTGTTTTCCAGTGGCTGGGTGCAGTTTAAAAGATATTTTGCAATACTAAACATATATCTTTTTTTTCGACTGATGATAGCTATACACTGTCCAAACAAGAAATCGAAATGAAAAAAAGAACTATTTGCTAGTTTTCATGAAAACCTCCATAAAGTCATTTGATCTCATTTGAATTAATGAAAATAATTCAAACACAGATTTGACTTACTGTGTGACTGGGGTTGCTCTTGCTTATTTGGTCAGTTTCCAGGGAGTCCAGTGGTTGTTCTGATAGCGTGAGAACACGCGGTGGGGCCTTCATGTCCAGGAGCTCCATGGAAGGGATTGACTGAATCAGGTCCAAGTCTCTGGGACAAGAGAACTGATGATCCCCATCACTCGCTGTGCAGCAAAAGGAAAGGAAAGAGTCAAAAAATGAATAGCCAATCAGCTTGCAAGTGTTACCAGCAGAATGCAACATTGCTGCAGAGAGACTTGAAGAGTCCCAGGGAGCCAAAATGTAAATTATCCGACCTCACCAGCGACAATAATCCTTTCAGGAACCTGCATCAGAGTTGAATGTGTGTGCAGGGGTTGCTGCGGTGGCAGAGAAACGGTTTGATTTTCCGAGGCCACTTTGAGGGTCTCCGGGATGCGCATGCGCTGGCTGATGCCCTCCGTGTACTCCAACTCATAGTGGATACGGTTAATCTCCGCCACCTCAGCGGGGGGTGAGGTGAACGACGGCGCACTCATGCAGCCTATGGAAGAAAACACATACGTTTTTCCATCGATCAGATAGATACACAAATTAATTTGCATTTTCACTATAAAGGTTCATGTAAATGTAGACATGCACGTTCTTTCTCGCACTTCTTGATGGTAATAACGAACAGTAATTTTATAAATTATTCTTTGTCAATTTTGTTTTATTTTATGGACCTTTTGAAAGTCTGGAATAAAGATTGATTGGGTTAAAGCAGGGGTCAGTAACTGCGGCTCTAGAGCAGGATTCAGTTCTTTAGCACTGCCCTAGTGGCTCCCAGAAGCTTTTTCAAAAATAGATAAAAAAAATGCAAAAAGATACGGGATGGTGTATTTTTTTGGTTTTAGTAGTATGGTTTACAAACATTCTTAAAGGTACAATGTGTAAGAGTTAAACCTTTTTAATTTAAAAGGGAGTAAATTAAATGATTATATATTTCAAAAACTTGCAAATAAATGTCTTCTTAACAACCAACAGTATGTTTTAATATATAGCCGTAGGTCTAGTTAAAATTAAATTATATTACATGGGGGCTGGCACTCCTCCGGAGGCTGCCATGTCTGTTATAGCTGTGGATAATGGTAAATTTTGTATCTCTTGCTGTCCGCAATGAAAAATGGTCTAAATCTTACACATTGTCCCTTTAAGATGTTATAATGTTGTGTCAAAGATTTGTGTTAAATGTTGCAACACACGTTTCTGGTGGCTGTTGCAAAATTAAAAAATAAATAAATAAATAAAAAAAGGAGTGTGTTAAAAAATCATGGATCCCAAAGGGAAAGAGAAAAACCTAAAGAACAGAGGATTCAACAGTTCTTGAATCAAATAATTTGCTTTCTTTGCTAATGTGGAAAAATTGTTTGCAATGTGTGATCACTTATCAAGTAATAAAAACATCTTACATGCCCAATATTGAGAAGCTTTCCAGTGAAGTCCGAAAACAGACGTCACATTAATTTTTTTTTGCAGCGCGGGTCGGAGGATAGCGTTCAATTTTGTTGTTTTTATCGAATCCTCAAAAAAATGACAACAAAAACCGGACTTATTGTATTTCTACAATTTCACCAATGCAACAAACACAATAAATGTATATTGCAACGAAACTTAAAGCATCCAAAATAAACATTTAATCATGACGGTGTAGCGGTCAGTATTCGGAGTCGATGGCGATGACAACAACGGTGTTTTTAATGACATACCAACTCAAACCAACAGCGCACACGCACATCAAAGTACTGTAAACCTGAAAGTCGTCCTTCAGTGGAGGAATTATGTATGCCCCACCACACAGGCTCGTTTTTGTATACCACTTAGTCATTTTGATCGTCGGTTAATATATTAGCTTATCCTGTATAGCTATTAGCTTGTACTGTACACGGCTTTTATTATTTTGAGGCTCCAGACGTTTGATTTTATCATTTGGCTCTATCATCCCCCAAAAGCGAATGTTAAGAAAACAGAAATTAAGCACGAAAAACGATTAAATGACAATTTCACATTGTCGTTTCGTCAAATTACATAATGATGACACACATGACCTCGACGTCAATCGCTCGAAAGCATGCGTGTACGTTAATTGTGACTGACATCAGTGGGGAAAAAATTGGTACACCCATACGTCATTGTAAACCATTGAGTACGTAAAACGACAGTCTGTTTGGTCATTTGCGGTGGCGTGTTTTAGCCAAAACGTCAGTTTTGTAAGACGCGCGACAAGACCAAAGCACAACGGCGACGTACCTTTCGTAGTTAATGCCGGGGTTTCAAACTGTCATTGATCAAAATTGGTCGTCTTGAAATGCTAGGAGGCGTTTGAATGCAAGCCGGAACAGAAAGAATATAAAACGAACGCTCTTTTTAAATGGCCGTCTGGGTACGCTTGATAATGTTGCACACCGTGTGCGCAAGGGCGGAGCTAGTGGCAAAGTTTTATTATGCTCAAATTCATACAACTATAATTTTACATTTAGAAAAGAGCGTCTAGATTCGGACAGTACACATAAAAACACACTATCTTGCACAAATATTTTCAGCCTCGGAAACTGCAAGTGAAAGCAAAAGATTGTTATTGTTTTCTTTGTTAAATCCGTCACCTCACGGGCTCTGTAGTTACACGTATTATGTTACAGAATAAATTCACTTTGTGTCTTTTCGTTCGCATAATGTCCACATCAAAGCAAGTCCGTCAAGTTGGCCTCTTTTTTTTCATCCTTGTTGGGCTTTTTAATGAGAAAATCTAAATTTAATCCGCTAACAATGTGTGTTGAAACTGCCTTTTTAATTATTATTTTGGTATAATGTAGTAATTATATTTGATTGTGGTAAGGATTATGAAGCAGTCGTCGGAAACCTTGCTTATTAGGGGAAAAAAGTAAACGGTAAAGTCTGTATTCGTCTCGCTTTCCAATCGCCTACAATTCCCAAGAAACCATCGGCTTCAGCTACAAACGCGCATGCGCCTTTCGCCAGGGCCATTATTTTTGTCCCCAAGCCGTTGAGCGACGGAGCTTCGTGAAATGAATTAAATATACCAAATGCGGGAGGGCTAGTTTTCTCTTCGCCCACCGCCACGGACATATATGGAGCGTGTCAGCCTTTAACTCGGCGTGTTGCAGGGCTGTTGACTCCCCGGGTGGGCTCGGTGGGCCCGAAGACGGTGTTCGGAGTGACAGCCCCGTTAAGAGAAGCAGTAGGCAGTCTCCTCTTTATCTTGTTGGCTAGCCACCTAAGCTAGCTTCCTAGACAGCGACGAGAGGAGGGGAGGAAAACAAAAAGGTAGAAAAATACACAAAAAAAGAACACTTTGAAAACGCCGAAAAGAGTGAAACATTTAACCTGAAGAAGAGATGGCACACCTACGAGACATGCAAAACCAGGTACTTAAAATTAACATTTATAGCCTGCATTGTGTATTCAAAAATTGTAAATACAGGGCTTTCATTATTTGGTTGGTGACCGTGAGATGGACAAATGCACTGTAATATTCAGCATTTCTTAGGGATTTTACATTAGGAAACATGTCACGGCACACCACCCAACAAAAAATGTCAACTAAAAAAAAGTGGATACACAGGTTAATTGTATCTTCTGCCACCTAGTGGAAGATCATGTTATTGTTGAAACACCTGATGATCTGTCCCTGCACATAGTAGGTAGGGAATCGCTGTTCTAATGTCAAGTACGGATGAAGCAACCTCCTTCTTGCATTATTCCGAAACAACCACGAACTGTTCCCGGAAGTACTAAAAAAAATAGGATATCTTTTGCGGCTTACCGTTGCTTGGGATAAATTTAAAGAAGAAACTATTCTTAACTCTTACACTGCAAAGCCAGTGGCTTTTGAAGACTTGACAGAAAAAAAAAATGATACATTTCCCAATTCAGATGAAATTGTTGGCAATATTGTCAGAGCGATTGGTCTGTGTTATCAACTGTGTTTGCAAAATGGTTTAAAGGAGTCTAAACCTTAGTAAAAGATGGGAATAAGTAGGCCAGACTAAAAAAAATATCAAATTAATGTATTAAAACAAAATGATAATTAATGCAAATGTTTTGACATAAAAGTTAAGTGAACTAAGGCAGCGATTCTTTTGCATTAACTCAAGTTACACTGCTTCCTTTTACGAATGAAAGTGTCTTTTTTATTTCCATTTTATTACCTTCTGTCTCTACCAATAAACACACAAATAAAATCAGATTGCTAGGCAGTAAAATAGATTGTACATTTTTTCAGAACAGCCTGTGAACTGCACATGTAAAATTGAATATATGCACTGTCATTGGACCAGAATACACGGTTGGATCCCGAGGAGTACTTTACCAAGCAAGAGCGCATTGGCAAGGGCTCCTTTGGGGAGGTCTACAAAGGCATCAACAACCGCACCAAGGAGGTAGTGGCCATTAAAATCATCGACCTAGAGGAGGCGGAGGATGAGATTGAAGACATTCAGCAGGAAATCACAGTATTGAGCCAATGTGATAGTCCTTTTGTTACCAAGTATTATGGCTCGTACCTCAAGGTGAGACTCTCATTTAAACGGCGTCTCCCCACAGCAGTGCTTTGAGGCATATTTTTTTTCTCTGTTTTACCTACCAGGGGACCAAGCTGTGGATTATCATGGAATATTTAGGTGGAGGATCTGCTCTTGATCTGGTAGGGTGATGTCTGATGTCTTTCAGCTTTCTCAAATTCCAAGAATGCAAGTCCAATTGTTTTATTTTGAAACAGCTGCGTCCAGGACCTCTTGAAGAGACATATATTGCCACGATATTGCGGGAAATCCTGAAGGGGCTGGAGTATTTGCATTCTGAAAGAAAAATTCACAGAGACATTAAAGGTTAGAAAAATGTCATACTACGTAATATGATATGAGATATGTTCCATGTCCACCTACAGGTGAAAATCCCACTTTATAACAATTTAGACAATTTTCCAAATATTTTACTCCTCGTTTCTCTTGTACATATTTCTGCTTTTGCTTTTTCCAGCTGCCAACGTGCTGTTGTCCGAGCAGGGCGAAGTGAAGCTGGCCGATTTTGGGGTGGCGGGACAGTTGACTGACACTCAGATTAAGAGGAACACATTTGTGGGCACACCCTTCTGGATGGCTCCGGAGGTCATCAAGCAGTCGGCGTATGACTTCAAGGTGATGCCAGCGCCATGTGGTCATAGACACTTTAATAGTGATGGCCAAATGAAGCTTCATGAAGCAAAGGAGCTTTTCAGCCAATAGGTGTACCTGTACACATATTTCAAAGCTTCATTGTGCTTCATTTGTTATATGGTGCCATCAAGTGGTCCAGAAGCCCAAGACTTGGTTATGGTCACATTTAACATTTTTCAATGTTTACTGTCGGCCTTTGGTCCATCAATGGACTTGAATTTTAAATTCACTGCTTAACTAGTGTAAGTCAGTGATTGAAGTCACATTTTGACTTGAATATATATATTTTTTATTGCATTGTAAATTTAGGGTTAGATTTTCTTACAGCACAACCACCAGGAACTTCATTTAGGATGCTTCCACCATCTTTATCTGATGTGCACACTATCCAGCATTCCCCCATTATACTGATAAGACTACTTTGCTTCGCTCAGGTGTCAGTTTTCATGCTGGGCAGCATTCTTCAAATGTTTTTTGTTTATTGTTTATTTTAATTATTTTTTTACATTTAGAACCAGGAGCTGCACGGTGGACCAATGGTTACTATGTCTGCCTCACAGTTGTGGACTGTAATTTGAACTTTGGATCCAGCACTCCTCTCTGGGGCTTGCATGTTTTCCCTGTATTTGGTGGGATTTCTTTGGGTATTCTGGCTCTATCACACGTTCCAAATCACTGCATTGCCCTTGTCTAGGGTTAATAGGAGTCATTTTAATTGCTGGCAGGTTGTGTGGTTACTCCCATTTAACATGAGATTGAATGTAATTGGTTCAATGTGCACACACTTGTGCAACTTCATTAACTTCAAGGTTCTTAGTTTTTGCATTCCCTCTCAAAAAGGTAAAAAAAAAATGTTGATTTGTCAAATTATTTGAATAGATCATAGATTGCACATCTCCTTTTTTTCAAATGACAAAAATCTGGTGTTTGAACAAGGGTGTACAAACCTTTGATACCCATTGTCTTGTGTGTATTCCTTCTGCACCTTTTAACCTTCGACTCTTTTGTGTCTTTCCCTTTTTGCTAGGCTGACATTTGGTCGCTCGGAATCACAGCCATCGAACTGGCCAAAGGCGAACCTCCCAACTCAGATTTACACCCCATGAGGGTCCTCTTCCTTATTCCCAAAAACACTCCTCCCACCCTGGAAGGAGCCTACAGCAAGCCTTTTAAAGAGTTCGTGGAAGCTTGTCTAAATAAAGACCCACGTTTTGTGAGTACCGCTTTTCATCTTTCTTGGATTCTTTTTTTTAACGAAGCAGGTGTTGGATGCTACTTTTTGGCTAAATGGGATCTCAAATTATGAGCGACTGCAGTTGCGTTGGTTATCACCTATGTTCAGCCACATCACGCCCATTCTGGTGTCCTTTTACTGGCTCCACATTCATTTGGAGGTCCAGTGCAAAATTCTCAATGGCCAGGCTCTGATTTTGGTGGCTCTTAACAAAGCTGAGTTGTTACCAAAAATTGTAATCAATTATGATTCATGTGACTCAACTTGATTATTACTGACGTATTCACAGAGGAAGAAATCTAGTACTATGTTACTGCCAAGTATCCTCTAATTTATTTTTTAGTCAGGGCATGAACATCAAATCCATCCATCCATTTTCTATTGCTGCTTATCCTCGCAAGCCTGCTGGTGCCTATCCCAGCAGTCTTTGCGCAGTAAGCAGGGGACACCCTGAACTTGTCACCAGCTAATTGCAGGGCACACAGAGACGAACATCTCTGTCAATTTACTATGTCCAATACACCTGCTATGCATGTCTTTGGAGAGTAGGAGGAAGCCTGAGTGCCCGGAGCGAACCCACAAGGGCGCAGGGATAACATGCAAACTCCACACAGGGAAGCCGAAGCCAGCTGGATTTGACCTCCGGTCCCTTAACTGTGATGCGGACGCGCTAATCACTGTGTTACCGAGCCTACCGAACATCAAGTGTATAAATTCACAAATTGTTAAAAGCCAACAATAATGAGATAAATTATTATGAATGAACATAGATTCATTTATTGATTTTACATTAGAAATTTACATGGAAAACTTCAGCATGTTTTCTCAACTTGTCTGAAGGCTGAGATGTAGGCATTTTTAGACTGACACTGGTAACCGTGTATGACAGCTTCTGTTTTTTCTGTCATTCTTCACAAACTTCACATACAATTTTAAAACCTTGCTTATTTGTGTAGCGTTTGACCTGTGAAATAGAGTCAAACATCAACAATTGTTATGCTTGGATTGGTGACATGACAAAATCATTTATGTCAAACCAAAACACAAAGATGGTGCAATTAAGAACGGATGAGTGGAATTTAACTCAATATAACAGGATAAGACAATCGCGGTTTAGTAATTGTTGGCCTGCCGGTGTGTTTCTTGTGCCACTGTGTTAGAGGCCGACAGCCAAAGAGCTGCTTAAGCATAAATTCATCACGCGTTACACCAAGAAGACGGCCTACCTGACTGAATTGATCGACCGCTACCGCCGCTGGAAGTCCGAGGGTCACGGGGAAGAGTCCAGCTCGGACGACTCCGATATGTGCGTCTTTGACGTTCGCCACGGTTCTCTCGAAATCACCTACTTATTGGATATATGATCATTAGCCCGAGTCAGGTCATTTTCAGCGCGATCCTTTCTTTCTGCAGGGATGCTGATGGTGATGTGGATTCATGCCCCATGTGGACCTTCCCCACAGTCAGACCAAATTCTTTGAATAAGTTACAGAAGGGCTACACACATACTGACTCGGAGGCAAGGAACACACATACACAAAAGAAAATGTACAGACAAATTGTCACACGTTTTCTTGAGTGACCTTTTCTGTGTTTGCAGTCAGGAGATTCTGTAAAAAGGCAACCCAAGTCACAGTGCTTGTCAGCCTTGGTCACGCCCATCTTCAGAGAGGTATGTCTCAGCTTCACTGGGTCTTGTGCGTGCTTGATTTTTTATTTATTTTTTTTAAGTCATTGTGACATTCGCAAGGTGTTGTCAAAATGCAATAGAAATGAAAAACAGAAAGACTTGGTGTGATAATAACTTTAGGGGGGAAAAGTTGTAATAGTTTGAGAATAAAGTGGTACGTTTTTCAAGGCAAAAGTTCATTTTTTTTAAGAACAACTGTTGGAACTATTTTTCCAAGCTAAAGTTTTACTGCTATAATATTAACTCTTTCGGTGCCAATAGTTATCTGAAAAGGCAACCCCTAGAGTGCCAGCTGATTTTGACCATTTTTACGCATCTTTCAAGGCTGACAGAATATTTTACGACTACGCAGACATCACCAAAATACCATATGAAAGATCGGATTCTATTCTTTACCTAGAAAAAAAAAGGAAGGTTCCATCTTTAATAATCACTGTTTGAAAAAAGATCATTTGAGTCACACCAAGCTATTTTGGACAAAAGGAGAGAATGGGCTTTTTTTGTGAAAAGATTTTCTCCACAACAGTAACTTTGACACATATTTTTTTAGTAGCCTCTGAAACATCTCAACAGTCCTCTTCCATAAAAAATGAAAAAAAACAGTGAAAATGTAATTGATGGCAAAATATGCTTGCGTATGTATCTAACCACATTACAACAGTGCTCGATTTGCGTAATATTAAGGCGAGTGCTAGCCACGAGTGTCTATCCATTCATTTAAAAAAAATAAATAAGAATTCCGTCACTGGCACACAACTTAAGTATTTTCAATGATGAAAGTTCTGGTCCATGGCACTGAAAGAGTTCAAGTCAATGTTTAATTAGTTAATAAAGTCATATTTTAATAAATGAATTTCAAGAGTTCAAAAGAACCTTCTTGAAGTGAAAAGTAAGCCGATAAAATGAATTTATTAAATGTCACCTTAGTTTGCTTTCCTCGTGAGAAAACAATGGAAAATGTCAAAAATCTAGCAGAAAACATCTCTGGAGTCTTGGGCTAGTTTGATCACAAAGAATTCCCTCTCAAAGGCAAAACATCCCATCATGAGCGTCTCTCGAGATAGAATGGAGCACAAGGTAAATACCGGGAAAAAGTAATAACAAGGAAATCCCCTTTTTCTGATTGGTCAATCCTAAATCTATCAGTCCCTCATCTCTAATCGTGCCATATTTGACTCCCTAAATTTGTTGCATTTCAATGGATTTTTTTTTATCATAAGTCATTTGAGTTATGCGCTCAATCAGAATGAACACAACCGTCAAATCAAGGTATCACTTGTAACCCCTTTCCCGATGGACTCGCTCCGCCCGCAGCTAAAGGACAAGCGTCGAGCAAGCGGCGGCGGAGTTGGCGCCATCGAGGAGCTGGAGAACGCCTTCAACCTGGCAGAGGAATCCTGTCCGGGCATCTCCGACCGCCTCGTCACACACATGATGGAGAGAGTGTGCAGGTAAACGGGCAACACGCAGGATCTCGGAAGAATCTGCCGCTCTAACACGCCGCTTCCGTCTTCCCTCAGGTTTTCTTTAAACGGTAACACCACTCCGTCTTCGCGATGAAATACCAAGATGAATGTTTAAGCCCCACCCAACAAATCAAGACAAGGACCTCAATACCCACCCCCCCAACCCCCAATCTCCCTCTTCTGCTTTTGCAACCTCATTCCCTCCACCAAGAGATCTTTTATGTAGTTATTAAATATTTTTACAGCTTTTCTTTGACTGCGAAGAGTATTTAAGACAAAAAAAGGCCATGGAAGTTAGCACGTTGGGTATACATACCTGTTAGACTGAAGCGGTGTAATAAATTTAATGACAAATTAAATGACTTCTCTCATATTTTCCACCATGATATTGCACATTGTTGCGTAATACGTAATTGCCAAAGTTATTATTTTTTTTAGAAAATAAGAAAAACGGCTTAGAAGCCTTGAGTCAAGATAATTCACGACCTGGATGACTAAGAAGTTATGCAGATATATTTTATGCCAAGCACTGTGATGTATACATTGCTTTTGTGACATTTGGTTCAAACAATTATGCCATGAGGTCAATGAAATGCAAAATGACCTCATTTTCACATAGATTACAAAACGGCAACTGGAAAAGTTGTCTTTTGTCTTGAATGTACTGCTACGCACGGACTAAAATTTGCGTATTTTTCTTATATCATAGACTTTATTTCTTGACGGAAGGAAAGACATTTTCCAAGCACACACTACACACGCACTCTCTCTCCTAATAGTCTTCACATCAATTCAACACACATGTGATATCTATACCTAAATTACCCAGGAATTACAAAATGACAAAGTTGTTTTTTTTTTTTGGAAGGGTTTCATAAATAACCATAACAATTGCGAGATAGTCACGATGAGACACAAAGCCACAATAACGAGAAACGATTTAAAAAATATGCAGTAAACTACAAAAAAAAATGCCTTTAAATATTGACGGTACTTTGGTAGTGGGTGTGACTTGTACCTGGTTATAGTTTTTTATCAATTGATTGGAATCGACTTTAATTTCATATCCCGATATCAATTCATAAAACTATGAATTGATCGACACCATGAATTGCATGGTTAAAAAGAACCCTTTCAATCGATGAATTAAGATAGGCAATACCCAATTTCGCCACAAGATGTCGCATTTTTTTTTAACACTGTACTACTGTACATGGTCAAGGCGGTCTGATGGTGTGCAACGGGAAGCAATCTCGTGATGAAAAATAGTGAACTGTGAATATTGAATCGCGCCATATTAAATCGGATTTCGGTTTGGGGCTTTGTTTTGATTCCGTTTATTTTTTAGAAAAAATGGATCCATATCACAAGCTTATTTTACTAAGGGAGTAGTGTAATGCATTTGTAGCAGATTAAATGTTTTCTCTCATATCTGTAGCATTAAAAAATATACGGTTGAGCTCACAACGCATCCACAACTTGAATAAATCTTTTATTACAACATTATACATCGAGAACAATATTTGGTGCAAGATTGGATTAAAAACAGCTCAAAAAGGAATGTCAGGAGGTCACAGTTTGGCTGGTGAGGGATTCATTGGCATGAATGACTTATATGGGCCACCTTACCAAACATATTCTGGCCTTGAATTAACAAATTTGACACTGTCACTGGGGCATGAATTCCCCAAACAGTACAAAAAAAAAAAAAAAAAAAAATGAAAATCTTTTACCTGACAAAGGAGCATAAAACAAAAATCCTTCATTTGGGAAGCCAACAGTATTACATGTAACAGTTTGTCCAAGCAAACATGATTTCAGACACTCCATCATGCTGACTTGACAGAAAAGACGTCTGCGCAACTGGATCACTTCAAATGGCCTCATATTGGACGTAATGTAGCATGCATGAGGGTCATGATATCTTAACGGTTCATGGCACACTTTTTTTTACCTGGGGGAAACAAAATACCCTTTTCACCCTCACACCAAAATATTCACAAGACAAGACTTGTTCCTGACTCGGTGAGGCTCTTTTATAGGAAAACTATCTGCAAGATTTTATCTTTTAGGTCCAAACACACAGGAAGAAATTTGTCGTCAAATTTGTCAATGCAAAAATACAAGTAACAGAAAATGATGTACCTGTATTTAAGAAAAAAAAAAAAAGATATACTAGGTTCCACTTAAAATTCAAAGGTCATTTGATTGTGGCAAATGTGTAAAAGAAAAGTGTAAGAAATAAAACTGTGAGGATATATATTTGTAATTAATTTAAACACTGTTTGAATACATTTTACTATATCAGCAATCCAGATCCCAAGTGGGACTGAATGAACAAGTCAAGAGCCGGATTGGCTGCTTTCCTCTTAGCTTGTCCTTCGTTTTGTCTCTGGTCCAAGTCAAGTGGCGCCGCAAACAACCTGGAATAAAACCAATCATTCAGCGCTTCTGTACAGATCCATAGCCATATCATAAATACTCATTTGAGGCCCAAAAAATACTAAATTGGTGTCATATTGATTAGGTGCGCAAAAAATACTGATGTCTTTGAAGTATAGTCTTTTAATTGATACTCCTTGTATTTTAAAACGTCCACAGTGCAAGCGCTATCCAATTTGCAGCAAGAGACTTTGAAGGGCAACTTGAGGATCTTACTCACTTCATCATCTTTTCAAACGTCTCCCTCTCCGTCCCCCTGCTTCTGCATCTGGGCCTGCATCTTGGCGATCATCTCCTGCATTCGTCTCAACTGGAAGACACGCAAAACAAGTTTTCTTTATGCGCATTTGATGCGGCGTTGGCCATGTGTGGCACCGCCCACCTCAGCTTCCTTCTCCTGCAGAATCATATCCTTGTCCATTTCCTCCGGTTCCGGACCCTTTCTGCAGCAGTCGAACAAGAGACACAGTTAGTGAAAGCGCTACTCCAAGACGCCCATTGTAACAGATTGTTTATTTTAAAACCACTCACAAAAGCGTAGGGGTATTTGGCTTCTAGGTGAAACACAGGAGGAACCCTTTGGCAAATCCCCTTTGGCTTTTTTCCCTAATACGACCTGAATTGGAATTTGTCCTAACCAGTGTTGGGCGGGTTACTTCAAAGCTGTAATGCATTAGTTATTACCTATTGCTGTCATTTCAAATTTATTAGTTACATTATTACTGTATTCCTATTGCATTACTTTTACATTACTCTCACCACCACAACTGGAAATATGGATTTGCCATTATAAATGTAGCTCATTATGATCATTACACATCCAGTAGAAGGCTGGCTTTAGCCTAATCATTTTATCTGTATTGTACTGTAAACCTTTAAAGACAGATGTTTCAAAAATAGATGGTTTGTGAGGCTAACGTTAGCAGCGAGCGTACATCATCATTATTGTGTGGAAGTGACATCCCTGAGCGAGAGAATGATCATTTTGCCTGCTTTTTTTTTTTTTTAACTCCACTCAATCCTCCGTGTGTTTTGTTAGGATAACCTCACGTTACTATGGCTTCGCTCTAAATGTTTTTTCAAATTACTGGTGCTATTTGGCGAAGTGGACAGCTCTTAAGGTGTGGCGCACAAAGTGCACCTAACTATTTTATTCTTGTTTTTATCTGTGACGAACTGAAAGTAATAGGCGTATGTCCATATCATCCATATTCAACTTGGCATCTGCAAGTGCAGCACTCATCTCTGAAGTAAATACTAATAACAGGAAGTAAACATTTTGCCCCAGGTTTTCTGCTCCATTCTTGCGGTGATTCTGGCAAATTTTTGTTGAAAAAAATAAAAATAAAAAACACCTCTTTCAGGTTAAAAATGTGTTACTCTCATTTGTACAGAGTAAAATTTGACTATTTTTGTGTGTAATACATTACACTACCGCGTAACAACAAAAAGTAATGCATTACAGTAATTACACTACTTTTGTAATGCCATTACTCCCAACACTGGTCCTAACAAGAGTTTGCGTGGAAAAAATATCACTTTTAAGCTTTTAAAAATCACTTTGAAACTTCAAGGTAGAATTTTGTTGTTGCCTAATTTAGATGATGTGTTTAACAACTTGCTCTCTAACTAGGAGCTGTTTGAAAAAAAAAAAAAAACACAATTTTGAGAATTTCGAAACACTCCTTTGCCTTTCGATGACTCTTCCAGTCTCTTTCAAACTTTTGATATTATATTGTTGGAATAAAAAGTATACACACCCTAGTTTAAATATTGGGTAGCAGCAAGGAAAGCAAAATACACAGTAGGTTGTGGATATTATGAAAAATTCAGTGAAGGTCATACATATGGTATTTGTTTCACTTTAAATATTTTTGGGACAGAGAAATTGTATTGTGGACATAGACAAACCTTTTTGTGTTTCCCATGAAATGGTCTAAATGTATAACAGCATCCTTGACTTATTGTCAACCCTATATATTGTTTTTACTTTTCCTCTCAAGATTTAATCAACTGAGTTCTCCAAGTTGAAATGATTTCTGATCAGTATCTTTTTTTTTAATATCACAAAAAATTGACGATTAAACAGGGGTGTGTAGACTTCTTCTATCCACTGTGACTTTAGTGGCCACTGAAGTGTCACAGTGTCATCAGCTGGGAGACTGGAAGAGTCACAGAAAAACATTGAAATGCACATTCCTCCAATCTGAAATTTTCACCCAAAAGCTACCCCTAATATTTTGTGATTGTGTGGATAAAAAGGAAACAAACTTGTGTATATATTCAGTGCCAGTGATGCACAAAAGCTTATTCTGTGTAAGTTATTTTATTTATTTTTTTAATGGCAGGAGTGCAGATAACATTAGGTGAACATGACAAAAGCCACACTGAGAAAATTGGGAAAAAAGGGGGTCAGTGGGTTAGTCAAGCTGTCTGCTAGAGGAAGTGGGCATCTATCAACAAAAGGCTGGAAGAAAGGTGGCAGAAGGTGTGAAGGTCAAGGGGAACAGCAATCTCTCCCCCACTTGAAGACAAACGAAAAAAAAAACAGTACCTCCAATAATCCACTCACGGGATTGGACAAATCAAGAGCGGAACGCCATCATAGCGCAGATGGCCGGGGAATGTGAAGACCAGAAAAACCAGTCCTTTATCCTGGATTGGCTTTCGAGAGGAGAACTGAAAACAACTTTTTGGGAGCTATTTCGAGGTGGATGACTTGTTAAAAATGACAGCGTGGCAATCCTGCTCAAGTCCGCTACAAATCACACATGCTACTGACAAAGCAGCAGTACACCTGGGATGGGCAAAATTTGCTCAATTGCTAAATAAATATTAAAAAAATGCATACATATATATGCACATAAAAAATAAAATTCTGTTAGTTTAAAAGTAAATTGTATCATCCATTGCTTATTTTGTTTGTTACTAGTACTAATTCGATTTATTTATCTATAATTAGCCATTTAGCGTTTTTCTTTAGGTCATGTGACATTCAGGTGCTGAGCAGTCACTGGTAATTACCTGAGCAAATGTAATATCCTTTCCATTTGACGGATATGACAAAATAGCCACCCCTTTTGAGTACAAATGGCCGGATATTGCTGCCTCATTCATATTCCCCAATTGCAATATTAATTTAAAAAAATTACAGTGTTTGGACTAGTGTAGGCTGCATAGAACACGTTATACATCATTTCTAGTAGTATAAATAAAAATCTTGACATCCTCTAATAAAAATCGCCAATTTTAAATGTAAAAAACAAAAGTGACTGTTTATAAATATGTTCAAATGATGTAAACCTGTTTGGGTTCATAAAATTAATGCTAACAATTTGTCAAACTAGCCATTTATCAATGAAAAGAATTGATTATTTTTTTGTAGATAGCCACTCAGTCATTAAAATACCATATTTTAAAATGACAAAATTTTGTACATGTAGAATGGCTCATTTCAAAATAAAAGCTAATTGTCTTTTTTTTATACATTTAATTATAATTAGTCAATTCTTTAAAAAAATAGAAAACGCGAATCACTGGTGCTGAACTGTAACGATCACAAAATAAAAATGTTAAATGTATACGCTAAATGCTAGGTTTTACCAATAATTTGTTATTCGTTATAGTCAATTTGAGAGAGACTTAACGAGATAAAATATAATAACTTGTACTTTGCCTAGCCCTGTCGTCGACACGACAACACTCAGTTCATCAATTGTTGGACTTGCTCTTTGCCAGCGTCATTGACATGCAAAAATGATGAGTTAGAGCTACAGTAAAACTGATACTACAAGAACTATAATGATGGTTATTTCCCAATAAATACAAACCGCATCTGAAAATGGTTTCATCTACTTTGATATTTAAAGACTGTTCTTGTATATTTGGACCAAATTTTGAGAGAGAAAAAAAAATGTATCCAAAGTTTTTGTGTGTGTCAGGATGAATTTCTCATTTTATGGGTGTATCTTACGATATCTGAAGGTAAATATGTATTTCTAGTGCAGGGGGAGGATGTGAAGAGAAGCAAGCAGAGACAGGTAGTACGTACGCAGGGGATAGAGGTAGAACGTAACCGTGGGAGGACAACCTGCCGCTGCGCTTCAGGCGATCTGAGCGGAAGTTCTCGTAGTGCAAGTCCTGGGTCACTTCCTGGAGATCCTGCATGTGGGTTCTGAGGAGTTGTGCAAAATGGTGTCACGCATATCAACAAATTAGATAACACTTTTGTAAGCAAGCTACAAACATTTGGTCGGCCACTGAGTGTCTTCTCCAGTGATCAGTAGGGATGGAAAAATGACACAAATCCACAAGAAAATTTCTCATAAGATTGGATCGACGAGATGAACAAATTTTTGCAAAATGGGTAAAGTAATGCCTATAATAAATTTTCCAGTTTTTTGTTGAGCAGACCAAATTTTTTTTAACAATCTAGGCATGTAAATGTAAACCAAAATATCCCCACACGGGTGATTTGAATGAAATCAGAGCATCCGGTATTTCTCATGTAGGGCTGCAGTTATTGGGTGTTTTTAAAAAAACTTGATGAAAATCAAGTATAAACACAGGTGACCAAAAAACACATTTCTACTTAATTACGAATAACCAACTTTTATACTTTTCTGGTTTCTAACTTCAATATGAACAGAGATTTGAAACAACTCTCTCCCTTTACAGTTTGGTCAATGAACACACATTTGGGTCAACCTGGTATGTTGATCAGGCCGTCAGCATCAAAAGTATGCACAGTCATTTACTTCTATTAAAGAGCCCTTGAAAAGTAATCTGTCAGTTCTCGGGGGCTCTGGAGCGCTGCAAGCTAACGGTTAATTTATGATGGACGCTATTATTACTATTGTACTAGATTATTTGGTCCTGTAAGGTTTATTTTGAAGTCGGCCCTGCCTTTTCACCTCATTCGGAAGTGTGTTTTAATGTGTACTCCATTGCACTTCTGGGCCAACAAGCTCCTCAAGTACTGTACAGAAAAAGGAAATCTTGTAGCGTTCTGATCTCGCAAGATGTTTTAAAGGCGATTGGAAGTATCGGCTGTGCTCACATCAACATTGTGCGCAGTTTGAGGAAGTCGTTGTGCTCGGGGTTCTCCACCTCCACCACTCCCCAGGGGTACAGGCGGCCCCGCACCTTCTTCCCCTTGGCCTCGATCTGCTGGTTAGAGCCGACCACCGCAAAAGGGATGCTAGCCTGGGGAAGATGGCATTAGGCCTAATTTTAAGTTTCTGTTCAATGACATGTGGTAACAGGGACCAAAAATCAAACATTAGCTTACTTTGAGGATCCTGGTCTGCTCTTTAAAGTCTTCATCCTCATCCGACTCGGCGTCGGGCAGGTGGTAAATCTTGATTCCATGTTCATCAATTTCATCAAGAATCTGAACAAAGTAAAACATCAAATGTTTAGTTTTAACTGTTTGGAGAACTGAGAACAGGTTCAGTTTCTAGTTTCCAGGTTTAGCAAATTGAGGACATTTTTACATTTATAAAGCCTTTACAAATTGAGTCTTCGGATAATTATGGACGATTTAAAATGTGCGATATAATCTTAAAAAGAAAACAAGCGTCACACTCACTCTGCGCTTGAGCCTCTCTCTCTCTCTGAGGGTGAGCGTATCCGCCTTGGCAATGACAGGGACCACATTGACCTTATTGTGGATGGCCTTCATGAATTGAACATCCAGGGGTTTCAAGCTGGGAGAAGGACACAAGGCGTGTGAGCGAAAAGACGGCCATAAATTTATTGACGATCGGTGTTCCAGTGGGCAAGGAGAACGCCGCTGGCCGGACTCACCCGTGGCCGAGCGGAGAGATGAAATAGAAGCAGCAGTGGACCCTGTTGTCGACGATGTGGCGACGATTTAGACCGCTCTCGTCGTGGAGGTAGCGCTCAAACTGGTCGTCAATGTAGCTGATGATGGTGCTGAAACTGGTTGAAAAAAAATGTGACAAAACATTAATTACAATTAGACATTTGAATGCCTAACTGTTTATTTTTTTCCTAACATCATACCTTGCAAGATTTCAGGTGTGATCTTTGTTTTAAAAAAAATAAATACTAACTTTATGTTGCGTGTAAAATAGGAACAAGCAGGCCAATTCTTTGCATAACATCCTTCCATTGCTCATCAAATCATTTCTTGTAAAAAATTAAGATTGCTTAGTTTTGAATGACAGGTTCACAGAATGGCAAAAAAATGTCATGACACATATTGAAGGATACGAAGTTATGGTACGGATTTATGTGTAATAAATAATAAAAAAATGACACTACTGTTCTTCGTATACAACCAATGCAAATGGTTAAGACTACATAAAGGTAAAAGGTTCAAATGAATGGAAAATATAAGCCATTTGGCTGATGCATAATCGGCCAGCCAAATAATCAGTCGGGCCCTAGTTGACACTCTTAAGCTCAGTGGCCTGGTTGCAACAGAGCTAAATATACGGAAGTCACAAAAGGGCATACAAGTGGAAGACTCCTGGGAATTTTTCATTGCAAATACAAATATGGAAAGTGGGGAAAAGAAATGAGTGAGCTTTTGTTAGGAGCTAATAATGGAGAAAAATATCATAGCCATCATTGATTCATCAACATTGCCCCAACATAATAACCTTCACGTCGACTTCAGATTCAAGCCCTTTTTCATACCAGTCCTGGCTGTTGATGGCGTCTCCATATCCTGGGGTGTCGACCACAGTGAGACGTAGCTTCACGCCCCGCTCTTCGATTTCCACGGTGGATGCCTCGATCTGAACCGTCCTCTCGATTTTCTCTGTTTGAGGATGAAAAAAAAAAAGTTTGTGCATGAAGCTCAGCAACACGTTATGTTGGTGCTGGTGTTTTACCTGCTGCTCCTGGGATGATTCTCTCAGGATACAGGTCAGTCAGGAAGAGGCTATTGATCAGGGTGGATTTTCCTAGCCCAGATTCACCTTTTGCCAAAAAAAGGGGGAAAAAAAAAAAAAACATACACAATTAAGTGCTTGAACATGTAACCCGTGATAAAACGCTCCCGGCTTCTAAGCAGCACACCTTTAGACACAATACTAAATTTGGCTTCATAGTTAATCTTTCCTGGAGCTATCAGGTAGCTAATCTTGCAACCTAGGGTGTGGACGTGTTTTGGTTATTAATCTGTCAGCACCACATGATGTCTGAGGATTATTATCAGAGCTCATGAATTAAGAAAAGCTAGTATTTATTGACATTGCTCAAAAGCATCTACATTTGCGGTGGCCTCACATTTTATATGCCATCAATTCTGGATTTTCTTAACACCAAGGTCTCCTTAAGGATGTCCGGATCAGCTCCAGAGAGCTTTTCGGATCAGTTTGCAAAAGCGCCACACAAATCTTATTAGTTAGCCCCATATAATCAACAACAAACCATATTTGGTAACTTAAGCAAGTGTTGAAATTTGACCTAAACACAGCTCCCTGTGAGAAAGTATCAGTGTGAGCGCTCCCAGTCAATCAAGAAAGTTAACTTCATGCCATTCAATGTAATATAATAGTTTTGTGTGAGCACACGCCCTGTTGAGTCCCCCCCCCCACTGATTTTAGTCCACTTCATCATTTCAAAACATTTTGCACTTTGAAACGTGACAACCTCCAAAACTAAATACTGATGTATGATATAAATGGACAATTAAAAGTTAGTCAAGAACTGCAGCGTGAGTAAATGTCAGTGAAGGTCTCGTGATCGTGTCATGGTCTCAAGCAGGCGTTTGATGCCGGAATCTTGTGACTGAGTTCCAACAGAGCACTGAAGCAAGAGCTCACCCAGAAGGTGAAATAATCATTTAGTGAGGTCAGCAAAAGCGCGAGCCTCACTCACTGATTGTAACAATCCCTTCAGGCGAACGGGCCACATTCCAGTTTTATTTTCAAGGAAAGGATGAGCAGTGCGTTTCCACCCTCCCCCATTCCCAAGTGGGGGTGAGGGTGAGTGTTCTCACATCAGGAGTTTACAAGGCTACATGTAGACTCCAGCTGAACAACTAAACTGATGTCACTTGCAATACACACTACTACATTTATGCATCAAGAAAAGCTACACAGCAAAGTATGCTGTGTTTGTGTTGTTTTTTTTGTTTGTTTGTTTTTTAATAATCTTAGGAGAAACTGATGACAGCAAATAGCATGAAAACAGGGTTATAAACTTACCAACGACCATAAGCGTGAACTCAAAGCCCTTTTTGACAGATTTGCGATGAACCTGATTGGGCAGGTTGGCAAATCCAACGTACCCCGGTGTCTCAGGGTTAGTGAATTGGCCCTGCTGTAGAAACAAGAGCAAAATACATGCAACACATGAAGCTTTGTTTGGTGATTTATGTGATGAGAGACAGTTTTTAGTGGCTACTGCTGGACAGCTGTTTACGCAGATTTTTAGTGCCGAAATGGCTGCTCTCACCAACAACTACCACCTCTCATTCCAGAAAGTAATAGATAATATCATCAGCAGGATGAGAAAATTAAAAAAAAAAAATAATAATAATGTGTTCATGCAGCTAACTAGCATAAATATCCAAGCTGAGTCCACATCAGCTAACATACGATACTTTATATTGTGACAGCAACTGTATGATTTGACAAATGACCAGCCGGAAATTTACCGAGGAATCAATTTGCTTTGCCACCGTAACTTGTAAATTGATTGAACCTTGAAGGTCAATACTTATGACTTACTCCAACCTTTGGATTATAACGGATCACAAACCCAATGTACAGAAAAGTGTTCACCAGACGTACCTTCATTTTGTCACCGTGCGACATATTTCAACACTGCTCCTTAAAGGACAAAAAACACATTTTATCAAAAAATGATAATGGGTAAAAAACATATAACATGCCTTTGAAAATCCATTTAAGAGCAGTATTAAATTCTCATGCCTGAATGCCTCCAAGTCTTAGTAGTGTGAGAGACAGGAAGTCTGGTTTGCTTTGAGAGAGAGCTCAAATATCACCACACATACACACACACAAAAACCATGATCTGCTTCTTTTCCTGTTAGCTTACATTACAGTTTGTAAGATATTTGTGTATACTATTACTCACACCTAAAGTGATCTCTAATCAAATATTGCTGTTTCTAAGTTGTGTACATCCTGTGGTTTTGCCGGTGGTAAACAGAGTTAAATGACGTGAAATGGAAACAGCATTGCATTGTTTGTTTGTTTTTTCTCACGAAAAAACATTGACAGAAAAAAAATTCATGTTGCAATCAGTGAGTAAATATTTGTGTAAGTAATGCATTTTGTAAGAAAAATGCTCTTTGGAATATGTATGGATAATAATGAACTTTTCTTAACATCTTAATTTTCTTTTTCAACTCCTACAATGGTTGCAAATGGAAATGAGAAACAAAGGTACAATCTGGAACACAACCTATCTACTCTTGAGGCGTTCGTGTTTTCGATGTTTCCCTCAACCAACACACTTGATTCAAATGATTTGCTGATAACAATCCTCATCATTTCATTCTGGTGTGTTGGTTGAGGAGAAAACACAAAATCCATGCAGGATACGGGCTCTCAAGGACCAGACTGTACTTCAAAGTACAGGAAAAGCCATCCAGGTAATTACTTAATCAATGTTGTTTTTTTTTTTAATCTAATACTGTAACTCAAATACAGCAATAGCAGTTCCTACTTCCTAAATCAATGCAGGGCGAATCCGACTTCATTACGCGAGTTCTCGCGCGATTTGCAGCAAAGCAACGTTTGGTGGCGAATTGCCGGTCACCGCAAAATAATCATTGCGTTTTTGTTTTACCGTCGAACTTTGAAAACACGGACGCACACTACCCACTTTGACTGCAATTAAATAAGACTAAAACGCATGAATTGTAAACGGCGCTTATTACGCGTTTGTAGTGCAGGGAAGTGGACCGTTAAGTACCATAACTGTTCACGCTCAAGTGGGTGTGGAACGTGGCTGATGGGTAACGTCCGCGGAAAAAGAAATAATCATGGTTATGCTTTCAAAGACAAAATAGAGAGCGGTAAAAAAAAATCGAAGCCTCTTATTTACCATTCCTAGCATTATGGATTGCATTATCTACTCACTCATCGACCCGATTAGCTTCTCCCGGTTTAACTCGTGATGCTAATTTTAGCCAACTAGTTACAGCGAGTCAAGTCTTATGTGATTTATTATCGGGAAAAAAGTGATGAGCTTCAGACATAATGATCATTACCTTAAGCGTCCGCTGGAAAATGGAGTGCGGAGAAGACAAAGAGGAACAGAGAGCGGCGGTAGAGAAGAACAATTTGGCTTGGCGGACACCTCGAATTCTTCAGATTCCGGTGCACGCAGCTTCCTCCAAGCAAAGGCACAGAGGACCACAATGCACCGCACGACCAACGCGGCATAAAATTTGGATACATACGTAGATGTCGACGCCATATTGGATGTGGAAAAGTAAATGATGCGTTTCGGAGGTATCATTCGTAACGCTTTCAAACTCGGTATTGTTCAATTCTATACATTATCTAAAGAAATCACCTGTATTACAAACCACGTTTGCCCATAAAACGGTATTAACGTTACCTAAATAGTTTGTCTTTTTAATGTAGCAATTCATTTGGCAATTTTGGTCAAATCAGATTTCAACCCTTGTGTCAAAATAATCTGGGCGGGATCTTCAATTGCAAAGTTCAGAGTTTACAGTTCTGAGGCTATGGGTTCAATACTATGAATACCAAATTGTCGTGACGTTGGGTTATCAAAATCAGTAACCAATTTAAATTAAAGTATATTAGCAGTGCATTTTTGGATTAGCATTTCTTTAATCAGTCAATTTTATCCTCACATCCTAGGTGGGCATGTCCTCGATAATGTCAGTATTTCTTTAACTACTGATTGGTTGGTATGAGCAATTACAGGCAAACTAAAGTAGCAAACCACGTCTCTAGAAGTCTGTACAAATGAATGTATTTCATACAGCAAAAATCTGCTCATACTATTCCCACATTTCAAAGCATTCAGTTCATTGAAGCCTTTAATTTGTCCCTAAAAGTCAATACTATTTCCTCCCTAATCTGATGGGGCACTTGACCCATTCATGTGCGTGTCAGGGATGTACCTCCTGTGAAATATTTCTTCAGCCAATTACCTCCGATTAGGGCTGCACGATTATGTCCTAAATAATAATCACAATTATTTTGGTCAATATTGAAGTCACGATTATTCATGATGATTGATCAAACGTCAATGTATTGCCCTCCTTTTAAACAAGGAGTGTAAAAAGAAGGCTTCAAGGCTTGATACTTCCAATAATAATAATAATAAACTAAAAAAAAGTAAATACTAATTTAAAGAAATTCACCCAAGACATGGCAAAAACTTACTTGCTATTTTACTTGCTGTGTGCAAACCAATGAAAAAAAAAAGGAAAAAGAAACCTACTTAGAACCAAGTACATTATTTACTTTTTCAATCAATTAGCAGTCAAAATGTCATTTCCGGTCCTTTCAAACCGAAAATATTCCAATTTGGGGTCTCAATTGACAGCTAGCACGGTATACATTAGGAATCAGGTGAGAAACTCAACAGCATTTCACACTGGTAGATAATTAGGATGATAAAAGCAGGGGCTTTTTTCATGCAAACATGTGGGAAACATTGCTCCCTTGGTGGTAGAATAACAAAGTGCTTGATTTGACATGTATAACCATCTTGTGCAGGTTTAATTGTGCAACCCTACCTCCAATCTAGCGCAAAGCAGTTTTGGATGGGGAGGACTTGAAACAAACAGCGTTGTGCCATTCAAGTCTGATTTACTAAACTTGGGAATTACGTCTGTAGTCTCCCGTATTTAATTTTATTTGGCAACTTTAGAAGATCACTCACGTAATGTCATCTGTTTTATTTCTGACTTGTCTGCCAAAAAATTGTGTCAGTATCTCAATGTGACAACGTGTGTGAAACTCAACAAAATAAAGTTATACAGCATTTTGTAAATAAAGGAATCATGAAAACTCAACCTAGCAGTAAGTTTACGATCGATCTGTTCTTAATAATGTAAAGTTCTTGTCCGGCATTAAAAATCATTCAAATAGATGTGTTCATACATGCAGAAACCCTGTTAAATTCTCACATACTCCCTTGCCCCCGTTTGCTAGCTACTGTATTAGAATATCTAATATAACATCTCAGGGACTTAAACAAGGCTGCACACATTTTTTATATTTTTTAAACATTTTTTCTTCTCATTCAAAAATGATTTGCGAAGGTTAGAGGGCACTTGGCTAAAAATAAAAATATTTTACAGAAACATTGAAAAAAATGCTGAGAACCTCTGTACTGTACTGTATCTTGTGGTTCAGGCTGCACCCCGCCTTTTGCTCAAAGGAGAATGACGCAAAACAGCAAGATATGCTGCGATGTTTTCTCACTGCTATTTATATTTGAGCATTCACCTTGATGAAATAAGATTTGACACGTCAGAGAGGAGCAGTTTGGAGGACCACTTGGTGGCAAGGCCTCCTCCTTCTTCTATCAGCACCACTACTTAATTCTAGCTCAGAGGCTCAGTCAACTGGCAAATATGTTGTGTAAAGCTTTTCTGCCTGTCTATCTGTGTTTTTCTCCCTCTAGCTTCAGTAAGAGCCATGAGATAAGTTAGTAAATAGCAGTCTATTCCCTTTGCTGTTGCGGGAAGCATATCTTGAGCACACGGGGGAAACATTATTTCCATAAGCTTCTTACTTGCTCTGGGCTCTGTCATTTGTATGGTGGCTTCATGTGATGACTTCAGATGTGATTTTATTTTAAATACATTTCTGGGACGTCTTAAGGGCAGCCACTCGTTTAACAGGGGCAAAGGGGGTCCTGTTCTTGAATGATGTAGCGAATATACTGATAACGGATCATTATGAGATGACGTATAGTGTGACGGGTTTTGGTGAATAAGAACTTGCTTTGTGTGTTTGCGAGAGGTATTTTTTTAGTGAGATTTTTTAGAGGAATTAGAGTTTTGCTTGTTCTTGAAGTTATTGTGTCAGTGATGTTTGTTTTTAGAGGTTCTTGGCATTTGTAAGTTTTTCAGTTTCAGTGAGACTGTATTTTGCCACCTAAGTTTTTGGTGAAATTTTATCTGTGTGTGTTTGTGTTTAAAGGGCAGCGTGAGTGAAGGTTTTTGAGAGTTGTGAGATTTCGTTGGGCGTGACATTTTTCGAAGGTGGTTATGAAAGATGTCTTACTCTGTGGCAAAGTTTTCTCTGTGATGGGGTTTGGGTGTGTGAGATATGTATTTTTGTGAGAGTGTGCATGTTTTGTGAGTAATTTTTTTGTGTGTGTTCCTGTCTTACATGTGTTTAGAGTTTTTGGTTGTGTGAGACATACAGTAATTGTTGTGTGTGAGAATTATTTCTTTTTACTTTCTGGTGTATTTGTGTGGGTTTTTGGTGAGGTTCAGTTCTTAGTTGTGCGTATAAGATTTGTTGTGTATTTTGTTGTAAAGGAAGAGGCAGGATTTGACATAAACGTGTGATGTGTCACATGTTTATGTGTTTTTGAGAATTTATTTGTTAGGGATGAGAGCTATATGTGTGAGTTTGAGTGTTTTTTTTTTCCCTTGTGTGTGAGAGGTTAACAGTTGTTTGGGGAGGCTTTTGGTAGTGAGAGAGGGGATTTTTGTGTGTATGAGATGAATTTTGTGAGTAAATTTTGGTGTGTTTTTTTGAGTGTTTTGCATATGCGTGTTTGTTTTTTGTTGTGTTTCAAATTGCTTTTTGGTGTGTGTGAGTCTTTATTTCTGTGTTGAAGTTGTTCATTTAAGAGATTGTTGTTGTGTTTATGCAAGAGATGTGGTTTGTTTTATTTTGGCTTATTTTTGGGAAGGGTGAGTGTTTCTGTGTGAGATTTTTGTGTGTGTGAGAAAGGCTTTTGGTGGTGAGAGGGGTATGTGAAAGAGGTGTATTTGAGATTTTCTGTTAGGGCCAATACATTCCATTTTAAAAGAGCACTATATAGGATATGTTTCAATCTACTGCTGTGGTGGCACAAAGTCAGTGACAAACACCTGCTCAGGAACGTACCTTATTGACTGCTGACTTGCTTGTATCACCAACTAGCTGATAGGGACCACCGTGTTAATGTAACACAGGTTTATCCTCCCAACCCTGGAGGAATCACATTAATTTAGCCAGGATGAGTTCTTAGCAAATGATTTGTTGGGCAAAGATCTCTTTTTCACTCCCCCATCTCTGGCAACCTCCCCAGGGTCAACCAAAGCATATTCCACTGTCAAAGTGTCAGGAGGAAAGCTATTAAAAGAGCTTTACTTTTCTTAAGTATCATGAGAATAAGTACATGGTTTAGTGAAATCCCTCCCTAAGAGCACTGAAAATCTTTTAGGATTTTCCTCCTGAAATATTGCCTAATGGACGACTCAGGAGTGTCAAAAAGAGTGTTGTGCCGAGAATGCACTTTTTGGGATTTGATTTGATTACATTAGGAAAGCAAACAACAAAACGTGGAATGGAAGTTTTTAGTTATCTAGAAAGGTTTGCCTTGGTTCATTAAAATAACAGTTGGGAGGAAGTTATTCTCTTATAACTCAGAGGTAAATTGTAACTTTGCTGGGGTCATTGAATTTGGGGGTTCCAGGGCCTCTTACAGAGGAGAGATTTGTCACACATATGCCTCAAAAATTAACGACAACAAATTCAACAAGAAGAGTCCAGTTGTCTTATTTCAACCTTCACGGATTAACATGACCTGTATGTCGTGATGGAAAAATGAAGCCTTACGAACCAATTGTGAAATGTTTTTGTTCATCAAAATGGTTGGTTTAAAGATGCAGTAAAAGTTTAATACAGTTCCTAAGGGTCAACAACCTACTTCTTTAGTACTGGGAAATGCAAAGGGATACCACTTTATGTGAAGACACCAATCATGTTCATAATTTCTCACAATAACCAGAGAAAAAAATTATCACACGTTCTTATCCATGATGCTTTATTTTCCCATCACTTCCTGTATGACAAGAATCTACTTTTTTTTCTTACCAGGCACATTGCTATTTTTTTTTCTTATTGATATTGTGACAGATGATTTTTTTATTTTTTGGATTTTTCAACCTAAATATTTACATGTTCTTACATAGAATGAGAGCTAACCAAATTCAACCAAATTGAAAGAATTTTTTACGTATTTATTTATTTATTTATTTATGTATTTATTTATTTATTGACGCTAGTTGACATGGACTGCTTACAGCACAGGTGACAAATACAGGGCCCAGAAGCATTATCCAGCCCACTACATAATTTTATGTGGCCCACTAAAGGAAATCTTGTCCATTTACTTACCATATGTTTCTTTCAAAAAATGTGTCCCAAAATTAAGCCTCTGAGATCTACTGTAGTGTGTTCTAAATCAATTTGGCAGTGTCATCAACTTTCATCTTGTTTTATTGTGCGGATCCCGGTCAGTATTATTTAGGTTGCCTCAAAGAAAACTGAATCAGATTAAGGAGTAGAACATTTAGCGTAAAGTTGTTCCAAATCCAAATTAATATATCTATGAATATCTCATTGAAAGTTTACAGAATAACATTCACTTAGATTCCCAAGTCAATGGCTTGTAAACACCTTCAATATTACCACATTAAGTGGTGCAAAAAATGCACACTTGGGAAGTGAAAGTTACTGCAGGTCATGAAACATCTTTATAAAGCTGATAGAGATGTGCACAGTTAGTATCCATGCAAAAGAGATCGACTCACATGAAATCTAAAATACTTTTGTGACATCAATTCCTATACAGTGCCTTGGTAGTATCTGAGAAAAAGCACAAAATATGCAATTGATGTTTTTTTCTGAAAAGCTGAAAATGCTTTCCACAGGAAAAAAAAATGTGAAAAGGTGAACTTGTGAATAGTGTAGAACGAATATGTGGGGTTTACTCTAATCAACAATCTATTTCACACAATGGAACCAATTCTAAACAATTGGTCAGTCAATTATTATGCCCATCAATTCCCCAAATCATAAGAGAAAGTGTTACGATTCAGGCCGTTTTAGACAACAAATGTGGTCAATCAGTGCATTAAAATCAAAGAAATTCCGTCCCTCTTCATCTTTCGAGTTGATCTTTTAATGTCAAACAGTGGCACCCTTCTCATTCAGACTCAGCTTCTCTGTGTCATCTGTCATTTTTTAGCACCTGCGGCTTTTTGTGTACCTGTCCATTTCTTTCTCAACCGTGACTCCATAATCCACCTGAGTGCATGGATGACAGTTTTGACATAAGAAGAAAAGATAGACTTCCCAAGGAGAGGGACAGTATCTTTAAGGCCTGGGGATAACCGGATTACCACAGACATTTTGTGCTGTTGGCACTTTTTCTTATTAGCCATTTCAACCAACAACACCCCCGCCCCATCCTTTCCTCTTGCCCTTTCTTAGAAGTCACACCAAACACAGACAAGTACACAATAGCGCACACTCCAAGTTGTAAGTACAGCAGCAAGGCCTTCTCTGCTGGCCGAAACCCATTTAGAAGCACCGGCCAACATTTAAAACCTGAATTCTTATATTTGTTCCTTGAAATTGTATTAATTGTGTTCTATTTGTAGAATTTCCCTTGGCTGAACAGCTTCCTGTATATGTACGCTAAATATTCTGATGCTGAAAATCAGATTTTTCCAATCGTGTAATATGTCTGGGGCCTTTAGAATCAGATGTCTGAATGATTCTTTCACATTTTCTTCACGTATGATCTCATATTTGTCTAATTTCCAGGGCTGTCTAAAACCTGCATGGAAGTGGCCAGTGTTTGGACGTGGTGATGATGGGATCCGGAACCTCCAGCAGCACTAGATAAGAGCCCAGCTATGAGGAGATGGATCAGGTGGGTGACCCCCGCTGTCCGTCACTTTATCCCTCCAGCCCTTCTGCTGAAAATGTCTTATCGCAACTGCTGCTGCTGTGCGGCTGCACCGCTGGATTTTTCACAAACATTGGCTTTCGATTGAGGAGACCAAATGAAATAAAGACCTCCTGCTGCAGTGTTACCCGACCTTTGTTGTGCCGAGGCACTTTATTTGACATTATGGCAGCATAAAAGATGCTAGAGTATCTACTGTGATTCTTAACTATTTTTTTCAGAACTCAATTTGGAATGCCTTTGGCAACATCCACTCCAATGCCAGGATAAGTGCGTTTAATCGCTAACAGTTTGGCCTCATTGCGAATTCAAACATTTCTCCATCAATGTCATTCCAATAACACACAAGGAGGCTAAAGCTTATATTTGATCAGATAAGGTGTGATAATTATGAAAATGGTTAAAAGAAATCAATATAGACTTCTCTGCCCGGTAAATTATGGTTGTGATTAATATTGATTTTGCAGGGGAAATGGGAAGGGGTTAAGCTACTTGAAGTTATAGCCTAGTACAATACAAAAAGCCTGCAATGCATGATGGGAAAGACTTTAAATCGGTTTGCAGAAAAAGTTTTCAAAGAGTAAAAAAAAAAAAAAGAAGACAACACAATCATTTTCCAATAGTTTATATGGCATCAAAACCATTTACAAAAACAGAATGAACCCTTCCGTGGTTCAAACATACTACAGTATATCTTGTTAGCTTAATTAGCAAATGCCATAAATGGGCTAACGTATCTATCTCTAACGTAGTGCAGTTCAAAGTGACACTGAGTAAGATTTTGACTTTTTTTTGATAAAAACGAATCAATTAAATTATTATACATTTCAAAAACGCGCAAATAAATGTGTTCTTTTTGACCAACAGTATGTTTTCAGAATCACTTTTATTGTGACTGTATTACTACAATGAAATTAGTAATACAGGTGGCTTTAAATATAATCGTAGGTCTAGTTATCATGAAATTATATTAGATGGAGGGTGGCACTTCCCCGGAGGTCGCCAAGTCTGTTATAACTACGGACAGCCGGAGGAGTGAGTTTTGCTGCATTTACCGTAATGCCCCTAAAGCTCCCACAGGTGCTTGTGAAAAATTACACAGTCTCCCTTTAAGCCGTGAATGTTTAAACAGAAGCAGTGCGGCAAATAACATAGCAAAAATAACAGGCATATATTCTTTATCATCTGCAAAAAAAAAAAAAAAAAACTAATATTTTTGCCAGTTATACCTGTAATCTCGGCAAGTGTGAAACTCTTTGTCTGCATGGCTGTATTTTACTGCCCCCTGGTGGTGAAGTTGGACACACTAGATAGATAGATAGATGGATAGATAGATAGATACTTTATTCATCCCCGTAGGGAAATTCACAAGGAAGGCGGTGAAATGAATTGCAGTACAGTATTCATATCGGGCAAAATGTTATATTCTGTTATACATTTATATAAAGTACAATAATATAGAGAGCTATTTACATCGAGAGGGTTGAACAGATTCCATTCATTTCAATAGGGAACGTTTATTTGAGATGTAAAATACTTCTGTAATGGTTGACTTCTTCTTACAGTTGTGGTACTGGATGGCACATAGGCGTTTGTAGCCGGTGTTAAATTGTTCCATTTTCTTTCCTGCGCATGTGTCTCGTCTAATATTATGGCTTTTTAAGTGTCAAACGGGAAGGGGCGAAGGAGGGCGTCTCAGAAATGTTGTATGTTTTTTTTTGAAGGGGGGATTATTCTTCTTCTCATTGGCTTGGGCCACCGTGACAGTGGTGTGAGATGAGCGCTTGACATGCTTGGTTTCTCCCATAACAAGCTTGTAACTTGCTACCAGGCTGTACACTTGACAGTCAAACAATTAAGGCGCACAGAAAACATTGATTGCGCATTCATCGCGCTCTAAAAGAAGCCCATGACATTTTTTAATGTTCTCTTCTTGTGGAATCAAATTGAGCTGAATTGTTTTAAATGAATGCCTGGCCGGATTTGGAAATGCCCAAACCTTTCGACCACATCAAGCGACCCATGAACGCGTTCATGGTGTGGTCCAGGGGCCAGAGGCGCAAGATGGCTCAGGACAACCCAAAGATGCATAACTCGGAAATCAGCAAAAGACTGGGGGCCGAGTGGAAAAGGCTCAGCGACTCGGAGAAGCGCCCTTACATCGACGAGGCCAAAAGGCTCCGGGCTCAACACATGCGAGAACATCCGGACTACAAGTACAGACCGCGGCGCAAACCCAAAGCTCTCCCCCAGACGGAGCGCCTCGTTTTCCCTCACGTGGAGCCCTTGAAGGGATTCTCCGTGGACTCTTCCTTTCTCATCCCCGGGGAAAAAAACCCCACTCTCCTGGCGCCGTCCCCGGTGAGACATCTCCATCGAGTGGCTGAGTTTCAGCCCTCTCTGGGCGGCTACAGCGCGCCCGCCTTCGGGTACCACTCCGGCGCGGTGGTCGGGGGCTTGGCTTGCCACGCGTCGCCCGCTAGCCCTTACGTGGTGCCCTGCAACTGTGGACCGTGGTCGGCGGCTGGTGTGCAGCCTCAGGTGGCTTACATTCTCCTCCCGGGAGGGATGAGCAAGAGCGCCGTGGACGCGTATGCGGCACCGGGGGCCAGTGCGTAAAATGCAGGGCACGGGGACGCCACCCAGAAGACGCACGCGAAATCGGATGAAAATACTCCCGTGAACATGTGGGATGGACTAGAACGCATTTTGGACCGCCTGGGAATTTTTAGTCCTTGTTGTGAGGTTCGGCTTGTCCCATCAGGGGTCGCCACAGCGCAAATTTGTTTGGAACGTACCACCAATTACAAATGAGTTTTTCCGATAATGAACTAAATGACGTCTAACGTCAGATTAAACGATGTGAAGCCTGAAACATTACATCATTTACACGAAACCGTTATTTGTTTTGAAAATTGAATTTAAAAAAAAGCGTTTGGCTTCTAGGAGCTCCGTGCACATGGCAGGTGTTAATTGCTCATATGTGCTTCGCAAAATGCACAATGCCTACATTACCAGTCAACATTTTATTTCTGCAAAATGACATCTACATTATTTATTTATTTGTCAACAAACCATTTGTCTAACAACATAATCGCAAAATCATTTAGAACTTATCCTGAATTAACAAAAACACCGCGATTTAGCTTGTCTTTCTTCACATACGTTTAAATACCACTTATAGGCCATTATATGTCAAATAAACAGAAACAATACCAGTCAATAGTTTGGAACCACCTCATCACTTGGTTTTAAACACATCAAGAGGTCAAGATATTGAAGACGTTAACGCTCGAAAATGCAGAGCTGTTAAATAGTAAGTCATTGTAGGTAATAAAATCATATACACAGCATTAAACTCTTACAGTCTTCCAGACTAGAGACATTTTAAATGTAGACGCAAGTCCCCTCCGGGCACCATGGGGGAATATCTTGCTTATCTAAATCCATTGCATCGCTGTCATTAATGCTGCCCGGTTCACATTCCGCCTTCGAAGACCCTGAGATATTCATCAAATCTCTAATGCAGTTGAGCTTACCTCATAAGTTTTTCATTTAATGTATTTTATCTTTACAATGGGTTGTGATTCAAAGAAGGTTGAAGAAACAAAAACGTAACGATTTTTTTTTTTTACATTGAAAGGAACAGATGTTTTCAAATATGGAAGCCAATCTTCCAAATTAATCTGGAAAAAATACTCAACTAACAAATATATGAAAATCAATTTAAAGTAATAGTGTTCTTACTTTGTTTCTCTCATTTCTGCATGGCATAAAGGATATACTGTGCTTAGCCTACAATAGTTTTGTTCCATTTTCAGTCAAGTGCAGATTAAAAGAATATAATGAATTACTTCATGGGAAGTTATTATTGAAATGATTTCTCTGATTTGTCTCATTGCAGGCACTGTGATACAGTATTTGCATTGAAATCTAATATTTTAATTTACTTGCAGTATTTACAAACTTTTATTTAACCAAGACACATATTTGAGATTGGAAAAACAATGCCAAGCATATAACGTTCAGAACGTATTCATAGATTAGGATACATTGTTGGTTGTAACTTGCGACGATGATTTTTGGACCAATTCAATGAAATTGGATAAGTTTACATGTTTAGGTGTAGGAGGAATAACTTGAAAGCAAGAATGATGTTTGGATTTTGTTGTTCATAACTGTTATTGTTCTTAGTATTTGCTTTTCCATTTGAATGACTAAATAATATTCAGTCATTTATGTTTATTTCATTGATATAATCTTGTAGATGCTGAATCTGAATTACTAGCACCATTCTGAAATTGTTTCAATAAATACACCTGCTGAAAGTTCCAAGACTGAACTAGGATGTTGTTTTATACAAAAAAAACACCACATTGAATTATGAAGGGTGTGATGTATGTAGAATACAAATGTTGAAATTAAGCTTTTCAATACTACAATGATGAGAAATGAAGCCTCGTGAACCACTTTTTTTTCCACTCGAAGTTTAAAGACAAAAGCCGGTGCAATGGAAATGTATGAAACTTCTGCTGCTTCTTTAAACCAAAAATGTCATCTAGAGGAAGACAAAATCTCACAATTGGTTCAAGAGGCTTCATTTTCCCATCACTACTAACAAACGATCTTCGCAAACATTCGTGGAGGATACCGACCGAGAATCTCAAAAAATTGACTAATTTACGACACCAGGTGTCGCACTTTGCCCTTTGTTGGTAATGCTAAATAAAAAAAACAAGACAAAATGTTTTCAATAGCTTAAAACTTGGTCAAATTAAGAACAATTTGCTGGTTCAAAATTATACCTAAAACATGTTTGGAAATAGTTCCAAAAGGCCCAAGGCAAATGTACTATCTTTAGACTGTAAATATAACTGCACTGTTTTTCTTTGTACTATATTTAACAAAAACAAAAACAAAAAAAAAAACCTTTAAGCAACTATTACAAGTAATGTGAAAATCGTTTCATCATTCTTTTGTGTACCACTGGACAACGCCTACACACCAGCAGTGGTATTTCAAGTAGTTCTTGGTAATCATTGTTTCTAACAACACAAGTACGAAATAACTGAAAGACATGTTTTCTTTGTTTATTGTTGCAGATTCAAAACTCCACCTATGCAGTTCAAAAGAAATATCAATAACAAATCCAGTTACTGTCAAAACTTTGTTGAAGCCAGGGAACACACAACTCATCAGAGCTCACTTTCCAGAACTGGTTTAAGGTGAGCTCTTCACTAATGTGCCCCAAGACTAGTCAATCTATTTTTAGACAGAAATTAGGAATCATTCTTTCTTTAGACAAGTGTTGTCCATCCATCTGCAATTCCAGCATTATAAAAAAATGTGTATACAAAAATCAGAAACTGGAAAAAAAAAACGAAGAACGCGGACTAATTTGTGACTTTCAATAGAATTTACCGCAATGAACGAATACAAAGTTGAGTCCAAATAACTATACGTACATTTCACTCCTAATGTTTTTTATCTAAACTAAATCAATGCTCATATATCTTTAATTTTAAATGCAACTGTTTTAATTGACCTAAATAAAAAACGATGGCAAAGTGAATGACATAAACCCTCAGAGTTTATGAACTGTCGATTCAACTGTGAAAGCAAATTGAAACTTGTGTTTATATCCGCTCTAATTTTTCACTCAAGAACTCCTCCACACTGTCTGTGTTCCACTTGAGGATACTGAGTTCCTCAGAAATGTTCCCGTTATCGTCCAAAAGCTTGAGTACAGGATCTGAGCCTCGCACGTACTGAGAAAAGAGAAAGTAGGAGGTGGACAAAGGAGAAAAAAATTAAAATGGAAGGGATCAGTGTCAGCAACACATTTTCACCTAACACAGAAGTGATCTAAGAGAAAATATAATGTTATCATGAGTAAACTGGGATCACAGTTTATGTTATATTTAATTTAAGCAATAATATTGGCATTAAAATATTTCAGGTAATGTCATTTACTGGCCGCAATTTGCAGGTGTCAATAAGTGATGGGAAATGAAGCCCCATGGACCACTTGTGATATTTTTTTCTCCTCGAGAGGGCACTCTTGCCTTTAAGATTGCTAGTGTAAAGGAAAGTATTAAACTCCCACTACATCTTTAAAACTGGGGGGGAGACTAATACGATTGGTTCACGAGGCTTCATTTCCCATCCCAAGTGTCAATCCCTCTCCCTTGGAAGACCACATTGATTGAAAAGTCACAAACTGCTGTCAGCACTCACCTTGATCTGAAGACCCTTGAACATCTTCGGCTTGTCACCCCTGACAAAAGCTGCACAGAAGAAAATAAAAAGGGGGTGAGGTTCAGCGTGTATAAATTAGTTCTATTTTAGCACCGAGGGCTTTAACGACTGACAGCTGCAAAACCTCCTGAGAAGGTCGTGTCTTGAGGAAACAAGCATGTGGGATGACTACAGCTGAAGTGAACAAACAGTGGCCAAATGGCACAAAAGATGACACGGGCTTGATGCTCAATCAACGAGGGGCAACATTATCAAGTAGACTGCGGGTGGTCTTCCATAACAAATGGCCAAAGCTACCAATTGGGGGCTTGAAACGCAAACCTGAGGTGTTTAAAACCACCTACGGATGAAACATTTCATAATACCTGGAATATTTCACCTTTTTTTTTTTTTTTTTTTTTTAGTAGTGACTCCCAACGATAGTAAATTATACAGTTTATTTAGCTTAATGCTAACCCATGAGACAAAACCCGATAAATGGGCAACAGGAAACAGCATTGACGTTGCAGTCATCGTCAATGTTTAGAATGTCAAATTGAAACAAGCACTTGGCCTCTTAGGAATTGTTCTTAACCATCTGCTCCCCGCTGTGACTTTCCTTGTCACCATTCACCGCATTTGTCACAAGGTAACGCCGTATCTTTAATTGGCCTCATGAGGATTGTGCATTCCGCTGACCCAACTAATACAGGCAAGGGGAGGGATGGAAAACATACAAGTGTGGTGATGTTTCTCAATAACTCACCTTGGACTTGAGGGAACCTCCCCAATTTTCATCCACACACCTCTAGGACGGCCCCCGCATAAAGCTGTCGGTAAGGAAAATACCAGATGAGCAGGAGGTTTATGAGGCCAAAGCATGCAAACGCGTACACGCGGCACTGCCCACACGCAGAGATAAGAGGCCCTGCTGGTGGCAGGGTGGCTGGCCTGCAGGCATCTCATGGCGACTGCTTGCAGTCATTAAGAGCAGCGAGCGAACATGCGTCAGAGTCAACAGATGGTCGCTTTGTCATCGAACCTCCGGAGGCTATGTCGAGCAAGTTGGAGGAAAACCCAGACTCACAGCTGCCCCTTTGAAAACATGCTGTTCTGCATAAAGTACAGGATGTTTGTTGTGTGACTTTCATGACTTATTTTACAGCTCTGAATTATCAAGAGTTAATACTAGCTTGAATTTCTTGACCGCTTAATGTGTTTCAGACCATGTGAATTTCAAGGGGGTTCCAAACTTCCAAACCAGGGTATATTACACAGAAGATGAAAAAAGCGAAAAAATAGGGAACAAAAATAGATTTCGGAGATTGTTGCCTCTATTTATGAACTACGCTTGTGCAATTTGGTAACAAAGACTCCCCACACCTCGCTTCATCACCTACACATCACCACCGTCACAAATGTTTTCATGAATTCTTATTCTTGGTCAGCACCTACAAAGGTTTGTTATTTGTGCAAATTAATGACCAATTAAAATAATTGAAAATGGCCTGCTTGTTTTTCATAATGCAATGTTTTCTGCATGGTTTTTAGTGATGGTTTGGGAAATGTGAGGATTCACTGCTATAACACTTAATTGTTTTGCCTGTTGCCAATGCTAGATGCTTTTAAAAAACAAAAATAGCAAATTGGTCATTACAAGGAAGCATCAATTTATTTGATACTTTGGGTATTTGCTGTCAGGCTTGGTCTCTATCATCCACAAATAGGAAGATCATTCATATTTCAGTTTAAAAAAGAGAAAAAAACCTTAGCATGCTTAACTTTTTTAGCCACAGTTACATTGTGAAATGATAAACAAAGTGAAATATTGCTTTAAAAGACAACATTTATCATTATTGTGTCAACTGCATTCTACCAGCGTGGCTGGATCTCATGTTATTCACAGAAACCGAATCTTAGCTTGAAAAGCTCATGTGACTCATTTTTGCAAAGTCGATTAGGAAAACTTTTAGGTGCTTAAGTACTTCTGTAAAACTGCACAACTCTAAACGTTCATGACGTTCACCCCACGATCCATACAAAAGAGAGCAAACATACCATTTCAGCATTTTAGAATACTCCCATTTCCAAAGACGACTAGTTACACACCTTGTGCCTCAGCGCTTTTAATAGCCAAACACATTAAGAGCATTACTTCCTCATTAAAACCAGCCAAGTATAACCTCCATGCAGCTATTAAAAAGTTATGCCTCCAGCCTTTCAGCCAGGAATAAAGACTTATATCCAAGGCAGTCTTGTCATGTTAAATCTTTACCTTGTGTCTTTTGAAGAACGAGCAACACGCTAATTATTTTAATGAGAAATATCATGCTTTGCCCTTCATTTGGAAGACGCGTTTGCACAAATCAGATCGACTTGAAATGGCACGGCAGCGTAGTCTTAGGGCTGGACATTATAGGCCTTAAAATAAAATGTCAAAGGTTCTCCTAATTCTCTAGCTTGTTAAAAAAATAAATTATTCAAAACAAGTTTCGCTTTTTTCTTCACCCCATCTGGGATTTGCTTCATTTCTCCTAATACCAAACAAGCTTTGAAAGATTTTTTTTTTTTTTTTGTCCAGCAGATTTCCCTCCAGCACTAATGTGCATCAAATAAAAAAAGTGTGAGCATCTAACACAGACCAATCCCAACTGTAGTGGGTGGGGTGGGGTGATTGTTTAGCGTTCAAACCATAACTTTACCACAAAGTATGAATTTGAACTTGTCCAAACTCATCTTACAGTACTAACACATGACAGATTTGTCTTGGGAAGAAAAAATAAATTCACCAGAAGTGTAAGAGTACATCCGGCCAAAACATTCCCTGAATTCCACCCAGACTAAACTTCTATCCAACTTCCAGATCTTGTCTCTCAGTCGAGATGTATCACTTTTTTTGCTGCGTATTGCGGCTGAAAAATTTTAACCATTTTAATAGAATAGAGAAATTCTCTTCTATTACATTTTTTTCAGAAGCAGCACATCACTGATATTTCTGAGCACACATTCACCACTCTTTTTCAAAAATAGAAGCATGCCCGCATCTTTATGATTTCAAGCATTGTAAATAAATATAGAAATTATGGAATGGAGAATTTTGTTTAACTTGGTAAGCTCCTGGGTTTTTGTTGACTTGCTATCATACTAATTTTATAAATTGTTTGAAAACAAGTCCATTGTGCATGGTTGACGCTGCCAGTAGCACTTGCTTTACTGTTCATGTTATGGTGTGCCTTGTTGCACCTTACTCTGGAGATGCTTGTTGTGGCGCAATGGTGACATCACATGTGCATTGTCATATTGATCGTTCCACCGCTCGAACATACAGTTTGTCCGCAGTAAAAAAAACACATAACGAAATATTTAAAAAATAAAGCATCTCAAAATTGACACGCAATATATTAGAAATTGAACGTCGTATTGTGACATCCATTACTGTAATACCTTCCCATTTTGACAGGATGTCTCGAAAAGAGCATAAAAACTGAAGCTGGGTGTTGAGTAAAATGCAAAATTCAAATTGTGTCTTGTTTGTTTGTTTGCAGACCCCAGTATTTTTTACCTTGCGTGCTTCCAACTGGGCTTCCTGCTGGCAGCAGTGCCTGCAGTCAGGCTGCAGCTTGGTGAGGCTGAACTCCCCGAGCAGGTCACAGGAACTGCACAGCAGGTTGCTGGAAAAGCCCAGATCCCTACAAGCCTCCGAAGCCAGCTCGGATCCATACGCAGACAGCTGGAGGAAGTAACGATGATTGACATTAAATGCAAGATTTACAAGGTGCAGACAAATATAATGTAAAATCCCAAGGTATGATGTTAATCAAATTGAGAAGAAGCAAGCACACAAATTTCAAACCTTGTGCAGTATTTTGACCATTTTGGAGTCATTTTAGTCCACATTATTATCGCAGTATTTTTGTCAAGAGAAGACACATTCCTGGTAGTGTAATAATTAAGTGATTGTGCCATGTTCATCTTTGAAATGTTGTCGCCCCCAAAAACGCTGCAATTTGACATGTTTGTAGTTTGGCAAGGAAAGATAAATTTGCGGATTCACTACCAACCGTTTAATAAACAGGATGAAGACATGCAAAAAATGTAAACAGTCGCAAAGGTGAAATTTCACTCACTAGGCCGCATCCGGTAATATCACACAGCCAACATACAAATGCCGCATTGTGTACAGCAATAACACTTTAAAATCAGTTTCTATGACGTATTTATGCAATGGATTCTTTTGTTTTCTGTCTGACCAAAAACGCGTACCTTTGGGAAAAAAACGTGTTTTATGAGGTTCCGAGACCGATTAATGGAAATTTAATTATAAACAAGGATTAATGAACATTTCCTTTGAAAAACGTTAATTATCTTTGTTTCTATATGCATGTCAATATATTACTTTAATTATAAATTGTTTAACAAAATTGAGCTCGATTCCTCATTGGCAAACGATGCTTATAACCCAATATGACAACCATTTGAACACGAAGAGACGGTTTGGCGTTTCGCAGTAAAAGTAATCAAATTTAGAGAAATGGGCGTCTTTGAGGGACTGAATCACAATCCACAAAATTTGCACAGATTCACGAAACTGTTGACTGGACTCCTAGAGATTTTGAATCTCTCAGCCAAGTCTCTAAGCCACGTCATATCGGCAAGCATTGGAAACGATCAATGTAACGCTAAACTGGGCAATCGGCTCACATCAGAAAATACTCAGCAAGTGGCAGAAACTATATGATCTTCTTTTTAACGTTAATTTGTTCAACTTACTGTTTGTAAAATAGAAACCAGCCACAGGAGATACACTTCTCCCGACATTTTGGTGAGTTCCGCTGCACTGGCGAAAAAAAAACTACAATGGCGGACCCTTATAATTTAGCTAAGAGTGTCTCAAAGTATGCCTGATAAAAACAATAAATATCATGAAGCTAGATTTGCCTAATTTCTCAACAACATATTGGATAATAACTACATATACGTTATAAATTGTAAAAAGGTCAATAAGTTTTTTGTAGTTTTCAATTTCATCCGAAATTAAAATGTTCATTTGTAAGGCACACATGGGGCAGTCTAAGTACTTTTTCTTCGCTTAAAATGTATCCGCGTGATTTGTCTTCAAGAAACCAGCACTCCTATGGGTTGACGCTCTCACTTGTTTGTTACGTTTGTCCTACTCGGTTCCGACACGAAAAAAGGGAGACAGCTTCAAAGTGGAATCCATAGAAATAAAATAAAACAGACCCGCGCTTTGAGTAATTTAGTCTAGCGCTATAAAGTCAGTGGATCTGCCTCTGCCATGATGGAGGTGTCGTAGCTAACACGCACACCCACAACCACACGCGCATCACAACCAGACGTGCTGAGCAAAAGCATTTGGGGAAAATAACGAGAATATTTCTTCATCTAGTGATCATATGCGATATATGATAGAAGAATGAAGGTAAACGCCAAACAAAGTATTTTTGAAACTGTTTTTATGAGTATTATTGCCATTGGTCAATGTTACTGTGAGGATAATATTTAAATAATAATACGCCATTAATCTGGCTGCAATAACCAGGTTGCAACTTCTAATATTGAGGAGTTATCTTGTTAGTCAGTGATTTTTATAAACGAATTTATAATGGCCATCATTGAACGAGAACAAAATTAGGAAATAAAAATAAGAAAAACAACGAGCTTCTTCTACCTTTAGCTAGAAAGCCAGCAATCAGCATAATTATGTAATAATATTCAAAGGTCCAAAAAAGATATAGTCGAGTCTTAATTCAATATTATCTGTCTTTGAGTTTGGGATTACGACTGAAAATGGTTTCAAACATGCATTTGTTTATTTGACTGCAGTGTTTCTGTTTTATTGACGATTATTCCTCAGCATACTGGCCTGTACAATAATGTCTCACTGTTTTGGTGGGGTGCAATTATCTTTGCTGTCTTGCTGGGACAAAATGCAAAACAACAAAAAAAAAACATGATTAGGCTGGGCCTCGGGAGAGTATGAAACCTTTATGCAAAACTTGCTTCAACTCCAAGGAGAACACTACGAATGCGACTACCTAACATTACTCTTGCTAGCCACATCCAATATGGGGGAGTTATTGACGTACGTCTACGCGCCTTGGAGGAGGTGTCGGCATCATTTGACGTCTATGGTGGCCTCTAGTTACTATCCAATGGCCTGGGTGCTTTTGACAGTGTGAACCGTGGAGCCGTGCAAGTGAAGGCTAGACACCCGGGAGCACTTGCACAGACAACAGATAGCCGCTCCGTGGAACCCTTTAACAAGTCGCAAATAATGCCGTGCAAATGATGGAACAAAGGATAGGCATTCTGCATGTGAGGTGGATTTAAATATCCACACGGTGCACGCACGCAGGCGCTTTGTGCTCGCCGGGTGTCTGAGCGTGTCTTTTCGGCGTCTCCTCTTACCCACCCCCTCTCCTCTCCCCTCTTTTGGGCATGGACTGACCGACTCCTTCTCCGGATGATTTGATGGGGCTGCTCAGAGTCATGATGCCGCCGAAGTTGCAGCTGCTGGCTTTGCTGGCGTTCGCCGTGGCTATGTTCTTCTTGGAGAACCAGATTCAGAAGCTGGAGGAGTCCCGAGGAAAACTCGGTAAGTCTATAAACAGGTACTGTGCTGTACCACCTAGATGCGCCGACATAACGAAGGGCGCGCAATTTGCGCAGCAGCGGTCACGCAGCGTAGGGAAGCACGCTCGATTACCGCCACACTTCAAACTATCTACCTCTTTTTTAAACTAGATAGATGGATACCCACCTTTATTATGACCTACGACCCACGTGGATCAATTAAAAAAATACCACATTATCTCAGATGTTTCCGTTTACTTACCCATAATAAACCTAAAGGGTAACATAACGCTGGAAAAAGTTTTGATGATTTTTCTTGATGATACTTTTTTTTAAAATATATAATCAGAAAACAGGTATTAAATTAGGGAGTATTGACCTTTTTCATTGACTATAGATAGACCGGTAGACTCTTTGAAATAAGTGATCAGATAAACAATATTTATACATAAACAATAGCATTGAGGAGGAAATGAAGTAATTGTAATAAAACTACATGAGAAAAAAAACTGAAAATTAATATTTTCCACATTGATATGTATTATTAAATACAGGGTAATTTGACTGACTGATTTCGTGACCAAGGTGGTACCTTAATTTATTCACTCATGAAATAACCTTGATTTTTCCTTTTAAAAATAAATTGAAATTCCAGGTCTAGCCCTAAAAAAAATAAAAGCACAATTTTTGTGACATGATTTTAAAAAAGAAAAATATCACCGTATTGCAGAATAGCGCGCATCAAACGTAATGAAATATTAGAAGTCAATGAAGATACACAAACATTTATGAATTTATGTGCCCAGGATGTGTGATGTTAGCATTTCCTCCATGCTCCCTGTGTTTTCATGTTGTATTTGTGTGTATAGACTGTTCATTAAATACCTAATAGAGCAGCTGTCACTGTGATGTCTTTAGGTCAAGATGCCATTCCAAATAGATTTTCAACGACATGATTTTTTCTGGTAACTAGTATACAAGTGTGTTGTGACTTGGTGACAAAAGGAAAATGTGAGTCCCAAGGCGGCAACAGTTGAGAACCGCAGCCCTCAAATCCTAATGCACCTCCTGGCTGTGAGAGTGTTTCCCTCATGGTTGAGGAACAGCCACTGCGTAATTTGCATATGAGATAATATGCATGTACAGCTTAAGAGATACATATCTTTCCTTTCTTATGCAAATTTATATAAACAGGCAAAATATTCGAAAGTGTCAGTATGAGGTAGTGCATTTCTACATTAAAACCAATTATGAACCAAACCAACAGAATGCATTTATAAAAAACTACCGTGTGGGGTATGAGTAACACTAGTGGTTTAGTGGTTTGTTTCCTGCTTTAGTGGTACATAATAATCAGTCCATGTAGAGTTCAGTTTTATTTAACTTTTCAGTAACATACATTTGCATTTGATGCTTAAGACTTTTTTTGTCACAAGGGATGTACAGTATGAGAAGCAAATGCCATGAAACTAAGTTGTGTTTCTTACATCGGCAGTCAGAACTCACGGCTCACTCTGGGAGGGAGGAACATTGTCACTTGTTGCCGCAAGAACTTCAAAATAAAATAATTCCAAGGTGTTCAGGTCCGGGCATTGGACAAGATACAAATTCCACAAGACAATTCGTCTCCAGAGATTGAGTCCACGAGAAGGAAATATGATGAGATTTTTGCAAAATTTTCCGACTAAAAAAATAACTGCTGATATAAATTTTCCCATTTCAAAATGATTTATTTTCATTGAACAGGCTGCGATTAACAATCTATAGTTTTTCAAAATGCTGCTGCAATGCTCCTGTCTAAACTTTGATGGTCTTTTTATTTTCTAGAAATACAAGCATATCCACATTGTAAGGGTCCAAATTGTGCTCTTTGGGCTGTAACTATACCACCTGCTGCAGAAAAGACGCGAACTGGCAATTGATGTTGCATAAAATGCCCATTGAAAGTAGCATAAACATGTTAGCCACGTTAGCTGCGATAGTTAGCTGCATTTACAACAGCTGTACCAAGTCATTGGCTGTGGCGACCAAAGAGTATGAGTCACATTGAGAGGAGGCTCCCGCTGCAGGCTACTGTACCACTAAAGTGATGTGGTATCTCACGCCCTGGCTCAAGGGGGTGAATTATCCGCCGAAATCCACTGCCTTCCACTGTCAAAAATGACTTCATATCAAGCACGATGTACATACCAAAATCCCCTGTTATTTTGGTAGCTCTCGCACTTGATGGGTCCAGTGGCGATGCAAAAGCGTTTGTGAAGATGCAAGACGCAAACGTTTTTGAAGAGCTGGCCAGTCAATGTGTTACCATCCTTTTTCTCAATTGGAAGACCAAAATTGCCACACAGATGATTTAAAAGTAATTGGAGCATCGTGAGTTTCTCCTTATTAATTAATGCAAACAATGTTTAGGTGCGCATCGACACCTACTGTGCGAGAGTGTTGCGCTGACGCCTATTCATTGCACTTCTGTACCCTCCGAAACAGTGAAATGGAAATGAACCTCATGGCATGCCGGAATGAGAAATCTTGTAATATTTGATCGTGAGATCTCATTCCATCCCTGATTATCTGGTACGGCAAGGTTTATTTTGATGGGTTGGCTGGTCTTTTCACCAAGTTTGATGGTGTGTTATACTGTCATACAGCGCATTGTGCTGTGTATTCTGTTGCACTTGTGAAAAAAAATAGATCTCGTGGTGTACAGGTACAAGAAATCTTGTGGTGTTTAATCTCATGAGATCTCATTTGACCTTTTTGTGTAACACCTTTTATTCAGATTAAGTGCAGTTTTACGTTCCCTTTATTTAGGCACAATATTACTGTTCTAACTGTTCATTAAGTTACTGGTGTATTTTATTGTTGGTTATGATGGAGGTACTTGGAGTGATAATTATGTTTTGATGTGGTACTTAGTGTAAAAGAAAAGTTCTGGTGTAAGGCATGAGCTGGTATGTATTTACGTATGTCAATATGAGTATCTTGTGACTAATCAGTGTCAGACCTTTGTCATTATCTGCTTGAGTGCTCATATCTTGTTTGGCTGTCGCATTTCTCCACTTACATGTCCCTTTAACAACCATCCATTACCTCCCCGGAGAAAGGTTGTTCTGTTGTGTTTATTCTTTATCCGTGTTAAACTTCAGAGCTACAGTTTATGGATATGGATATGGATAATGTTTTGAAAGTTGTTTTTTTTTCCCTTTAAAAATTCAATTGGATAATTGCATGACTAAAAGCAGTCATGCTAAACCACATTCCATCTGGATCTGATTCAGATTGTGCATATGAAAAAAAATCATCTTTCACTTTTTTAGATGGTGGGTTTGACTCTTCGGGTAATTGCTCAGTGTTTTTTTTTCTCCCCTACATCGATGGTCAACTTTGTTCTTCTTTGAGAGGCCCAAACAGGTGGAAATTCATGAAATATCTCCGACCGTCAGCCTTGCCCGACAATGATGTCATCAGCTGCTTTGTCCATGTTTGGCGTTCTCACTTCCTGACCTGTCTTTGTCAAGAATTATCATGCCCTTTCTTGAATAATTTGCTTTTTTATTCATGGACTTATTTATTTGCTGAGACTTGCCAAACCATACATAAAAGGTATTCTTCTACCTTCTACAAAAAATTGGATCGCTGATCAATCGTGATGGGACATTCAAGAACATACCTAGTCTTTTGAATGGCTTTTCACTGTAACTAATGGGACTCGAGTCTTTCCAAGAAGGCGTTAATGAATGAATGAATGCCATTCATCGTAATTGTACACAGTACACCAAGATAGGATAGCTTCTCGTGCTGGGTATTGTGACTTGAAAGCAAATTACAATTTGCTCCAATACAGCGAAGGTGTATTGTGATATATTGGACATTGTCTGTTAAAAAAATAAATACATAAACATTTTGCATGTATGGCATATATATTAACAATGTCTGAAAAAACAGAAAACATTTTAATAGATTAGAGAAATTCTATTTATTCAATTATTTTTCAAAAAGCAGCATCATCGACATCTATGAGGACACGTTTAACATTCTTTTTCGAAAACCACAAATACACATCAGTATTGCATAAAATGTGATTGTGAATTAAATACAAAAATATTATGGAATGGAATTTTTTGTTTACTTTGTTGGTCAACTCCTGGGCGTTTGCTGACTTGCAATCACACTTCGTCATTAAATTGTCTGAAAACAAGTTCGTTATGGATGGTTGATGCTGCCAGCTCGCGAAGCATTTCTTTTAATGTCCATATTATGGTAAGGCTTGCTGACTGCTTGAACATACATGTTATTGCCAATGAAACCAGACAGCAACTTAATCCATCATATTGTCAAGTCAAGTCAAAGTCTATTTATAAAGCACATTTGAAGAAAAAAACAACCCCCAAAGTGCTGACCAAAGTGCTGTAAAGTTACTAAAATACAAAATAAACGATCAAGCACAAACATAGTAATAAGTAGAAACAGTTGTTGTCAGCCTTTCTCTTTTAAAGTGTCCTTTGAATGTCTTCAAATGGATGATTTTGCCCTCTTATTACAAACAGTTTCTTCGTCTTGAATACCCAATTTTCTACGAAACCATAAGCAAAACATGCCAGACCTGTCACTTGCGTTGGTGAGAAAAGAAAAACCAAGAAATGGATAATTATCTTATATATAGCAAATACTTTGTTGTAATGAAATATTACAAAAATAAGACATCTCAAAATTGATTTGCAATTTATTGGCAATTAAACATCATATTTTGATACGCATATTATGTCACTTCATTATGTAATGCACCAATATATTGATGCTATCACCCAATTATGTTAAAATACTGTGCAGAGTAATAAAAAAACACAAAGGTTAGAAAAAATCTAAATGAAAGACCATGTTTGTTACAAAAGGAGTAATAAAATAAATAGGTCTAGAACAATGTCAACATCTAATTAGGTTGAAAGTGCCCCCCCCCCCCCCCCCCCCCCCCCCAAAAAAAAAAAAAAAAGAAAAAAATCAATAAGTTTGTCGATAGGTGGAATGATTTGTTTGGACCGACTACACTTCAAAACCAATTTCCTGATTGGAATCGTTTTTTGTTTTGTTTTTTTACACTTGTCTCAGTTTTATTTGTAGAGCACATTAGAAACAAACTTTGCTGCATACAATGTTCTAGAGAGTAAAACAAAACAAAAAAAATCTGACATACAAAAAACAAAGACAGTTAAAACAATAAATTTATAGCAAAAAAATCAGTAAACACCGTAAAATAAAAATACTGCATCTCATGCTGAGTCAAAAGCAAACCAATAAAAATATGTTTTAAGAAGAGTTTTTAAAATGGGCAGAGAGGCAGCCTACTACGACTAGTATTTTTTTTAATTTTCTCCACTACTTGGGATTTCTGGACACTTCAACACCCTTGTAAAACAACTACAGTACATGTTCCTATTATTTTTCCTACTATTAGGGTGAAATGCTAACTAGTAGGATTTTGTATTGTCTCTATTAGCACAAAGTTATGAACTTGTTCATTTCGGACTAGGGTGCCAACGTTGCCATACCCGTGAGGGTGCTTCAATTTGCCTTGTCCTCCAAATAATCCCAAATGCCACAGCATGTGCAGATCCTTTCCAAATCCAGATTAGAAAATGTTCAGCTCAAAATAACCTTTTTTTCCACAATGATGACTTGTCAATTAACATTTGGAATTTATGACTAATCCCCTCAGATCCATCCTATATTTGTGCACATGGAGAAGGAAATCACATTAGGAATTGTAGGCTGTTATACACAGCGGGTTCTGACTGTGAATCATAAGATTGAAAGAAAAAAAAGAAGATTGTATTTTGTGGTGAAACTTCTGAAATGGAGAAATAATTGCTGGAGAATTGCATTGGCCTTTTGGAGCATTGCAAAAAGATCAAAGAAAAAAAAACAATTCACAGCCCACCACAAAGAGCCTTCTCGTCGACGATAACAATTTATATAGACTCGGCTCGAGGTCAAAAACACTTACTCATGTTGTCTGTGGAAGGGTTGTCAAGGTGTGTTTTGTGTTTGCATTAAATTTATGCAGTTTCTATGTGAGGCATTACAAAAACCGCAGTGTCCCCTAACTTGCACACGCATGTAATAAAAGCTATGTGCTGGCATTACAACAAGACACCTGCCTGGTAAGTGGCCTTGTAAATGCTGCTACAGTTATTATTACTTTAAATACTAATATTTAATGTGATTTTGTAAACTGGAATGGCTATGACAGCAAAATAATTAACATCATTGAATTATAATTTCCATCCATTTTCCTTGCCGCTTATCCTGACTAGGGTCGCTGGCTTGCTGTTGCCTATCTCAGCCGTCTTTGGGAAGTGTGTGTGTGTTGGGGGGGGGCACATCCTGGACTGATTGCCAGCCAATCGCGGGGCACACAGAGACAAACAACCATTGACACTCACAATCACACCTAAGGGCACTGTGAAGTGTCCAATATACTTACCAAGCATTACTGTATAATTAATACAAATACTGTAGAATAATTATGGTGGTTTGTCATTTTTTTTTTCTTTTTTTTTCATTTCATTTATTAGGCAAGTATGAAAAGAGCGTGTGAACGTAGCACGATTTATGGCTAGCAAACAAGCTAGTGGAGAAGCAATAGCTAATCACACTTGCTAGGTGGTGAGACAAACTCCAAGAATAATGCATCCATCCTTCCATTCGCTATAGCTAGCTATAGCTATAGTTTGGAAATACAGTCCGACCGCACACCGATTCACTCCAACCGTTGATCAACTGTGTCGTTCGTTTGTTCCGTGCACCAAAAAACGCTGTGTGCGTACTCAACGCTCTAACTGGGAACACAGTGCGCCAATGTCTCGAGCAGCACAGATGGAAACAGTTCAAGGCAAGGCCGCTGTTGGCTTAGAACAAGTTCAGTTCGGAAATTAATGAAATGAGAGTTTGTTTACTGAGGCGGCTCGGATTGGCTGTTGGGGCTGCGTATCACTCCCGTGAAGGTGAGAAGGAGATCGTTTACATTGTCACCTTACAGCGACGGATAATTTATCTCTGACTTCCTTGGACTAATTAAACCGGGCGTCAAACATAGCTGAGGGACTTATGAAACTTTTCAAGGATGCATTTTTTAATAATGCGATGGTCGCTGCGCACACAGACAGTGCAATGTTAATGTGGGAGTGATAATGAGATGGACATTGAGGAGGATGGTTTTTAACTATTTAAAAAAAAAAGGTACGTACTCACGTGAGTAACGCACAAAAAAAAATTATGTGCACCCCTACATTTATGTGTGTATGTGTGTTTGGATTAACCGATTGTAATTCATAAATTCCCCATTACATTGGTACTGATACTTCATTTGGTTGTTTATCTTTCACGCGAAGACATTATCAACATGACCATCTCACACATATCCATTTTGAAAAGGAGCAAACACTGCATTCAGATCTCCTTCCCACCTCCCATTAGGGGTCCAGTCAGTCCCAATAAAGATCTGGGACACTGCAGGATTATCTCTCTGATGCTTCCACTGTGAGGGGATTTGAAGGAACAGCAGACACCCCAAGGCTTTGGCTGCCACTTCAGGGTTCTTTTTGCCAGCATTTCCAATACTTCATAAGCCCGCCTGAGTGGCAAGGTCACAGCAGGGTAAGCACAGGTGTGCTCTTGTGATCATTTAAAGAAATATTCAACCTTTTAAGCAATTTTCTCCATAAAAACGGAATATTTTGTTTGAAGAAATGTTCATGTACAATCAATACCTGTAAAAGCACATTTTGCCACTTACAGTTGCTCAGAGTTCAGGTAGCGAACCAGTTACAGCATGCTTACCATTATTATGGTTTGTCTTATTAGTTTGCACAACAGAATGTGGCAATAAAGGCTTTTTGATACATGTTATGGTTATTATTGTGCTGTTGTATTGTATTGAATTGTATTGTGTTGTATGACTGGATGTTAGCACTCCTCCTGTGAAATTAATGTGTTTAAAGGGTCCATTAATTGTTGCATTGAGGCAAAATGTAGTGCATGCCTTGGTGTCTCTTCCCGGCAGCAGTATTTTCCCAAGGCTATAGAAATAGGAATAAGCCAGAGAGCAAGAGAGAGAGAGAGAAAGGGAGCATTTGCTATGTCATAAAGATCCAACAATTAATTTACTGTTAAATTTTGTCGAAAGGTTAAAAAAAAGAAAAAAAAAACATAATAAAGCGATTTGGGGCCAAACAAGCATCTGAACATACAATTTAAGAATGCAATTTGAGAAACTGTTGTGGAGCTTTTGACCACTTTCAAATAACGTTGTATTACATATCAAATAGATACTGTAAATTGATAGACGGAATGACATTTTTTTCTAGATTGTATCCAGGTTGCAAATAAAATGATCAACAGCCTTCTTAATTGAATACTCTCTTAAATACCTTGCTGAGTAGTTGGAGTCCCAAATATTGGCTTGATGGTTTATAGGTCTAATGCTGCTGTTAAATCTACGCAGGGCCACACACACAAATGCACAATCACACAAATAGCCTTACCCCGTCACTGCCCAATACAACCACCGATAAAATGTGTTGTTGACCCCTGAACCACTGTGATATGATGTTCAGTCAAAGGCAAGTGGCAAAATGGTCACCCCCTGAGCTAGATGAAAACAAGTAGATTTTACTGTGTAATTAATTTTTTACAGACGCAATATTCAGACTAGTGGTGCAACAGAGAACATAAAGAATATTTTTGACTTGATTTCCCCTTTGAAAACATTTGACTGTTTTCATTGCACTATTGACAATCAACCCATGAGATAACTGAATTAAAAATAAGTGAAACCGATAATAAAGTATGTTTTCACACATTTTAGGGCAAACAAATGGATGGAAGAAAATGTGCCTCGGCTTTCATTTAGAATTTAATCCGCCTTTTAATTCCTGTATTATCAAGGTGCAATTATAGATGCCCAATTAAGAGCTTTAAGAGTAAGCACAGTGCACCACAGTGCTGCACTGAGCAATAAACAAATAACACTAAAGACAAAATAGTTCCCAGTAAACACAAAGGTAGAAAAATAAATCAAAGTAAAATGCACTTCAGTCAGAAAAGGTCAATCAAATCAAGAAGAATAAAAATACATGAGTACAAAAGAAGAATTAACATCTTAATGGCCAAGGAGAACAGATGTGTTTGATTTTTTTTTCTAGCCCAATATGTTATACAGTTGTCCATTGTTGTTATCATCCCCTCCCCTCTGTCTTCAGTCCCCATGGAAGGAAAGATCAGTCGCCCAAGGTCCTTCTTCAGCCTTCATCTCCTCCTAGTACTGTAAACACCTGACATATAGCCTAAACAAAGACTTGTTTATCCACAATATTAGCCAACATCAAAATGAACTGTCCTTGTAAAAATGACATTATGACTGGGCTATCTATTGAATCTGAATGAAATCTATTCAAAAATACTGGTCAAAGGTAATGTATAAAAGAGAACTTGAAACTGTGAAAATGGTGTCTAAAACTTATGTTCGAAGCACATGGTATTAAATGATATCCAAAAGCAATATTTTAAAGGTATGCCAAAACAATACTAAATAATAAACACCAGTGTTTGACTAAATTTGAGATTAATTATTCATAATCAAAATAACACCCTCATCAGAAAGTACACCCAAAACAGAAAATCTATTGCCTGACTATCGGCTGCAGGTTGTAATATCAGATATGTATACAGAAAGATGGTACGTGGAGGTTTTTTAAAGTTTTGTGTTTATTGAAAGCTTTTTTTTTTTTTCAAGCAATATCAAGCCTTCGACATAGATTGAACATACCGGTATGTTTAGAAAGAAAAGCAGCATCAACATTTGTGTCAACATAACACACACATTGTTAGAATACTGCACCAACGTTTATTTAAT